>NC_138939.1:31080000-31637500 GCF_965226115.1 Aulonocara stuartgranti | reverse complement strand
TGGATGAAAATGTCTTGTTGATGACAGAAGAAAAGTGTGCTTGAACAAGCACACTTTATAACCAAAGAATGCATAAAACAGCACTGAAGACCACACCAGGTACCAATTCTGTCAGCTGACAGGAAACTGGCACCACTTGAAGACTGGGAAAGAGTTGCAATATTCAACATTGATGAGAAGCTGACAAATCTGCAGCAACTGAGTGATGCCATCAGGTCAACATGAACCAGAATCTCTAATGAGCGTTTCCAGCACCTTGTTGATTCTGTGAAGAATGAAAGCAGCTCTGAAGACATAAGGGGGGGTTCAGCCCTGTAGTAGTAAGCTGTACCTAGCAAATTGTCCAGTGAGTATACTCTTGCTTTTCTCCTTTATTCACAAACACAGAGCTTTGGTTCCTGTCTTTGAGCACCTTCTATCCCACACGCTCCAGTGGATGTATCAGGAGCACTATGGGGTTCAGTGTCTTGACTAAGCACCTTTTGATACAGCCTTTAGGAGCTGAAGGTCAAACCACTAACCCTCCAAATTGGTGGACCCACTTTACCTCCTGAGCCACAGCTGTCATGGCAACCACCACTCTGATTAGGTTACTTTGAGCAGCAGCTCTTTAGTTCTTTTTGTGATGGCTATAAACCGATCGAGTCCCCATAAGCAGTTTGAGCTTTATTCAGTAGCTGCCCCGCTCACCCACTGCTGTTAGTGGAAACAGATCTGTACTGTGATGAGACATGCGTACAGGTGATGGCTCGTTCTCTGGCAGCAAAGATGGGTGCTTAAAATGTTTTGCATTCTCCTGCAGACTTCATGCTGGCATTTATGTGGCGTTTGCATCTTTGTTACTCAGCCACTGTTTGCAGCTATGGTGGACCCATCACACGGACAACGTAGAAGAAAAATCAATCATGATCAAGATATGGATGGAAACACTTCTTTTGATGAAAGCCTAAGGTCTTCATTTGCTTCCGTAAAACAGTGTGAACTTATTTTTTTAAGAAAACTTTTCAGCAACTAGCACCACCTGTTGCCACTTCCCTTGTTTGCAGGATGACGAGCACACAGAGCTTCGTTTGGGACATCTTTATTATATTGCCAAAGCTGTACATATTTTATAAATACTTTTTGAATACTGGAATACTTACACCATCCATCTCATGTCATTTTTCCTTCTCTTTACAGCTATCAGATTTCACAGCAACAGAGATGAGTTGTAATAATCCAGTTTAAAAAAAAAAAAAAGTTAACTCAAGCAGAAAATTCTCAGATCAGTTTTGCAGATGCTTCAGATCAAGTTCTGTCATTTATTAACAGCATCTTCTCCACATTCAGATTTCCTTTTGCACAGTTAAATTCCTTAAAAATACAAGCATGTCAGGATCAAAATAACATCTTCCAGCCTTACAGCTGTACTGATATATTGCTGATCTAGAGAAAAGTGTTCACCACATTCACACACGCGAACCACAAAAAACCCCAAAAAAACCCACGCACTCTCACTGTGAAAGTAAACGAGCCAGCGATGGGACCAGACACGACAAAGACTCAATCGTCTCCTTGGAGATCAGGTGACCACAGATGGCATCTTCAGCGCGTCTGAAGGGTCAGTCACAGGAGGAAGAACTGCTGCTGTGGGTTTGGTGGCTTATTTATCATTTCTCCACACCCCATCAGTCGATTATGCAGCTCCTACACTGGTTTCGGCTTCTCTAGTGAATATTTGTGTTTTCAGTTGCGCAGGAATAATTCCAGCACGGATGTTACACTGTTACTAAAAATGCCTTCTTTTCCCCACTACTTTTTATTGGGGTTTCATTAAGTACCAGCGTGTAACTCCAGTGTTTGTACCACAGATATGGAAATATCTACAATTATGTCTCTAGATTATCACCC
This sequence comes from Aulonocara stuartgranti, assembly GCF_965226115.1. Taxonomy (NCBI): domain Eukaryota; kingdom Metazoa; phylum Chordata; class Actinopteri; order Cichliformes; family Cichlidae; genus Aulonocara; species Aulonocara stuartgranti. The sequence continues at coordinate 31,635,610 of NC_138939.1, read as the reverse complement.
ACCACTGAATGTTTTAATGACTTACATACTTGTATTTATGGTCAAGTGAAAGAAAAAAAGTTTTGAAACATCCGTTGTTCAAAGTGGGCACACAAACAGCTCACATGTGTACCATCAAAGACATTTTGCACTGCCTTTAGTAGCTCATTATCCATGCAGCCTTTGCCTACAATTAAAAGCTGTAAGAAGACGGTGACATTTACCCCGGCATCCCCGCCGCCTGCTGTGACATCGCTGATTGGGGTGGGGTTTGTTAGCACCCACAGAGAGCGACACAGCAGCAGTCCTTTGCACCGATTGACCTGTGATCACCTTTTTAAAACTAAATGCTCGTGTCACACTGAAGTCGTAATATTCAATCGATCGATGTGTACTATAGAAAACAAACTCGTTCTTACATTCGTCACCCTGTGAAAGCCAGTTCACTCGAGAAAACCTGGCTCTGGCAATGGCTAACTACTTTTTAAGTATTGCACATCTAGCAAATTAACAGTTGTAACATTTTGTTTTCCAGAAATGTACAGTCAATATATGTATATATTAAATAAATACTATATATAGAAATATATATATAATATTTATTTGTCATCCTTATAGTAACATGCAATTGATAACAGCAGACCACAGACGAGAAATTTTACAGTAGAACTAGAACAGTAATTGAGCCGGGTGGGCCGGGCTAGAGTACACATCTGAGAACACTCACAGTATTTTAGGGTTCAAACACCATAACGAAGCATTTACATGCGGTGCTCTGGTGCAGTATACAGTAGCATTTTCAGCATGGAACATCCCGCACTACACGACAGTCTCTGGTTGTTGGACCAACTGGGACAGACTGGACCTTTACAGTAACCACATATCACAGAATACGTCATACAGTCATATGGAGACGGGCAGGAGAGGGCAGGAAGCTACGCTGTACGTCGAGGCTGTGCGCGGGACCTGCAAGCACTCAGTGCCTCGGGGTTTGGGGGGTGATGGGGTAGTGGAGCCCTCACATCACATACGAGTAAAAACTGTTGGGTCCTGCTAGCAGGAACAAGGAGCAAAACATTCACCGGGAGCAGAGGAGCTCTGGGGGGAGCAACTTTTCCAGAGTAATGAAGCGGGCAAACATTTAGCTAGTTTGGGAAGAACATCTGGGCAACAGTGGTGAAGAGCTGGAAGTATTTACATGACATCACAGACCAAACATGTCTACACAATTGGATCTAAAAAGGGTCTCGGGTTTGTATATACACAGGAGGGGAGCGCGGGAGTTGTGTGCTTAGAGTGAAGTTGGGGATTGTCGAGTCTGGTTTTAGGAGCCGAGATGCCATTTTCAAGTAGAGAGAGGCACGCCAGGGATGAGGGAGAGAGGGAAGGGGAGGAGAGTGTGGGGTGTAGACTAGCTAGGAAGGGGTCTCGGTGACAGCATCTTGGGTTTTCCTTCCACCTCCTTCCCCTTGACTGCCGCCACGTACGAGAAAAGGCAGAGGACCGAGTAACAGATCTGATGTGCCTGCAGAGGAGGAACAAACACGAGGAAGTGAGAGGGAACCACCTGCGTGCAGTTATTAATAATACAATGAACAAAGCTGGATAAGAGGCTCCTCTCGGTCTATATACTGTGGGGTATTTCAAGGCACTCTGTCAATCATTTGCCACTAATGATGGTATGATGCGCTATATACAAATGCTTCAGTTTTATTTGCGCTACGGGAGCTGGCATCATGACACACGTTCCTGCCACTGGCTGGAAACCACTAATCAGCGTAGCAACTTAATGAGCAGTTTAAAAAAAAGAGAAGTACAAAATCACAAATCTTTAAATGTCCCTGCACTTCTTTAATAGGAAGCACTATTTGACCTTTAACCTGAAGGCTCATCATCCTATGGTCTTACTTGAGTTGGGAAATGTGTCACTTTTTGACACATTATTGAGAAATGTCATCGTGGGGTTTTACAACTGCTAAAATGTCCTCATTTTCTGAGCAAAAAAGAAGCTACAGCACTGCAGTGTGGTGGTTTGGCAAGAAGCAGCGTTGAGCCACAGATACATGGAAGCGGGCATCTTTAAACGTTATATAACCTCAGGTGATGTCACTCTGCTGTTTACCTCTTGAACAGTGGTTAAAATGCAATTTTCTTGTGTTAAAAGAACCTGTCTAATACTATAAAATTAAGAAAAAATCCAATCAACACAGAGGTCAGGTCAGGTCTTTCACTTGTGTCAGCATACTGTCGAAATGAAATGAAAACCAAAGGCATTTTCAGACCAGAGCTCTACAGACGCCCAGTGCCCACTGGGGAGCTCGCCCCGAGAACTACGTTTACCTTCGGGGCTTTTTCCTGTTTGCATTTGCACCACCAGAGCGCACACGGATATTCTCCAGCCCACAAAAAATCTTCTATAAACTTTGAGAGTTCCTGCTTCATGTGGTGCAGACGCACAGAAAAAAGTCAGTTCTTTGACTCCAAGAGTTCAAAGAACTATGAAATGAACTCTGGTCTGAAAGCACACATTTCTGCTGTGTCCATCTTGTCACTGGCATTCAGCAGTCACATAGCTGTATATATTCATGATTTCAGACAAAGGAAGAGAGGACTCACCATCGGGGTCTTGTACTTGTGGATCACCACTTCTTTAGTTTCAGGAACTACGCCGGTGCAAGAGACAAAACAGAGAATTCAAAGGCAGCAGAAACCTCAATGAGTTCATATTTGAGAGCTTTTGGGAGGGGGCGGGGGTGTGGTTATAGGGTTGGACTTTCAACAAGGTGTAAAATGAGATGTGGGCCAAGAAAAGTTCACCATAAAGGTCAATTAAAGATCAGATTGAGGGGCAGAAGGGGCTGTCTACTTTTAGCTTAGATAAAATTCAATTGTGAAATCCTGCTCATGTTGCGTTTCCTTATTGTGACTAATGAACTGATCAAATGTTCTCTTTGTCTTCAAATAAGAAAGCAAAATGTTAAATTTCAGCTTGGATTGGTTGGTGAGACGTTCATGGCCCACATGATGAACAAATACGAGCACAAATGTCATAACAAGAGAGTTTGCGACCAAGAAGGCCGCAAAGTTAATATATGAAAAAACAAACAATAAAAAGGACGACCTCCCCAAGCCCTTCCAGCCAGTGAACTCAAAGTTAAACATCACAGAAGAGTCGATACAAGAGGCCAAAATCCTTCGACCCGGGACCACGTCGCTGTCCACGGGTCAGGCTGACTTTTCATTAGTAACTGAACCCATAGCAGAGATGGAAAGGCTGAGATCTGGACAGGTGAAAGGGCTGAGAAATCCTCAACCCCCACAAACTAACTGTCCCACCTAAGATCTCCGCTTGCTGAGATACAGATGGTCAGAGAGTGATGACCACGTGAGTGATGGAGTCTGGGGTGATCTCCGAAATGAATCCGAAGCAAGTGATGGAAGAAGCAGAGGAAAAATTAGCGGTACAGAAAAGGGGAAAGAGGAAGGGGGGAAGAAAAAAAAAAATCTATGAAAAGGACGGAGTGAGGAAATATTCTGCACAGGTTTAGTTTCAATAAGAAAGGAGAAAGGTGACGACACTTTACCTGCTGGAGAATGAAGGTTTTCATAGTGGCAAAGATGAGGGCAACATTACAAAAGCAGCACAGAGACACAACAGTAACCCAGCCAGGCGCTCGACGTCTGAGCAAGTTTAAGAGTTACAGCTACTGCTCACCATTCAGTCAGACATTTGCATTTTCCATGAAACTTAACAGGAACCCACTAACTGTGTGACGCATCTCAGGTCGGACAGAATCCTCATACTTGAGCTGTACTTTCAGCTGCTCCCTGAAGTAGGGGGTCGCACAGCGGATGGATCAGTGTGACTGATTTGGCGCAGATTTTAGACCAGATGCCCTTCGTGACGCAACCCTCCCATTCATCTGGCACTACGAGTACCTAGCTTGTGACCCCCTGAGGCTGGGTCTGTGTCTCCTCCGTAGGCAAATGTGTTAGCCACTACACCATCCTACTAATGAGACTAAATGTCTTCCTCTTCATGTATCAGGCACGATGCAGTATCGACCGCTTTTAAAGACATTCAGACTCTGCTGCTCTCTTCCCTCAGGCTGACTCAACATGGAACAGTTTAAACCAGGCCAAAAAAATACATGGTTTAAGATCTAAAAAAGGTTACAGTCTTATTGAAAAGGTGGCAGCTCAAATTCTAGTAACAACTTATCTAACTCAGGGCTAGAACACATCACTGCTGTCATGGAGGACAGGCTGCCATTTAGCTACGAGGGGACTCGTGTTACTTGAGAGATTTAGATCTATTTATGGCTTTTGTCAACAAATGAAAACCATAATATGAGCAAAATGCCCTTAATGCTTACATATTTCCAAGCATTATAAGCTTTGATTATGTCGTTTCTGGAAAATCAGTTAATATGATGCTTTTATTTCTAATATTTGTATGGCACCTTTAAAGGGGACCCTGTCCTTATTTTCTGCTGAGTTTGTGTGTGTCTACATGTTAATACTACAGTGGTGGATTCTCATTTGAAAAATGTGCAATATTTTAAATATATAGAACCAAAATCAGAGCATTCAGACTAGTTTGAGAGCAAATATCTTTATACTGTGAGCAGAGCCACTCTACTGCCACGCTGTCCAAAGCTGCTGTTGGTGGGTAGCAGCGAATCACAGAAAGCTGGCTTAAAGTTAAATAGGAAGAGTGCAAAAATGAGACTAAACTGCTTGCACCATAATCTAGTATAAGATCAATGAGGATTACTAATTACTCCAACATAAAAATTGAATTGGAAACAAGCAGAACAGGTCCCCTTTAATTCACACATCTACACAAACTGGCATAGCTATTTATGATACACGTTTCAGCCTTCCTTCTCTACACTGCGCACACCATTTCTCACAAACTTTGGCTTTTTATTACCTTGCTCTAAACCTCAACACTTGCATATGACTAAGCGCAAACCACACCCTCGAAATAATGCATGACGCACTTAATCGCCTGCAGACGTCAGTGTCTCAATGCTCCAGAGGAGGGCGGCTATCCAATTTAGTGAACCCTTATTAGCTTTCATCAATACATTTGCCGTGAAGCTGAGTTACTGCCGTGCCGAGTACAGGCCTAGAATCAATAGATGGTGTAATTACCAAATTCCTCCAGGACAAAGACTCCCTTCACTGTATTGCACTTTTTAATGTGACTCAGCTCTATGAAAACCTAAAAACAAACAAAAAACAAAACAAAACAAGACAGAACATTATTAACTCAACAACACTGGATGGTGAACACGTCATATTTAAAGAATTAGCCATGTTTAAACTTGTTTTATTCAGTGTGAAAGGTCAAAATAAAAGGCTACACATGGAATGCAAGCTTTGAACGGCTAAGAAAGGAAAAGAAAAAGCACACTATGAGAAATTTTCCATGATCAAACGCATACATGGGCAATGAGGAGAAGCTCAACGCTGATTCAACGTGGCTCATCAATGAAATGAATCAGAACTGGGACAGTTTTGTCATGTTTGGTGTAAACAGCATAGATACTTTAAAAAAAAATCTTTTCTTTATGCTCAAAGATGCAATATGGCCCATATGATGCATACATGGAAGTTCCATATAAAATGTAGACAAGGACACAAAATTAGAGTTGCCATACAGCTACAACAGGAAAGAAAAGAGGTAGAGAAAACAAAAGGAACCGAATAAGATGTAACTGCTAATAAGCAAACACAGCAGAGGTTGTGTACCTTCCGCTCCTTGCAGGGGGAGAGAGCATGGGAGAGAAATGGTTTGGATTATTATCGGACAGAAGAGCACAAACACTCAACGACACTCTGAGAGGGCACTGTCCACAGGAGCCTCGTACAGATTCAAATCAAAAATCCAGCTAAGTGGTTACAAGAGCCAATATGATTTGAAGGAAAAAAAAAATCCATCACCAGAGGACTCAGCCCACAAAAAACTACTAGGAAATAGGAAAGAAAAAAAAGAAGACAACAAAAAAAAAGAAAAGAAAAAAAAAAAAAAAGAGAAGACTAGAGGTTTGACTAGGGTATTAAGAACTGGATTCACCTCTGTTTTCCTGGACTTTAAACATCTCAGTTCCCCCCCAGAGCCCTCCATGCCTCCTCCTCCAGCAACAAGGGCTGGCACCAACGCCACTTGCTCACACAGCAGAACAAATAAATGAGGGTAGTTACTGATGGACAATAAATCCCACTATGTGCAGGATGCCTCCTCTGATACATCTCACTGCAGAGGGACCCAACAAGGCGGACGCTCACTACACTGCTTAGTTTTCAGTTAGTCTTCTTGACCCCAACATGATCTATGAGGACGTTTATTGAGCTGATGCAAATACTGTGCATGGAAATTTTTAATTCATCATGTTGTATTTGGGATTAGTAATAGTGGTCTGTTGAAATATGACAGAGCTACTGGAATTATATATTACTAGTTTGATATTATTTGTCACATTAGGTGGGGAAAAAAACAAACTATGAAAGTAGACATGATTGTTAGTTTTGACAATGGACTGTATTTAAAAGATGGAAGAAGCCTTTAGGCTTTAAAATACCAAGATGGTCATTTTGATTTCCTGGCATTTCAAAAATCATGTGGCTCTGTCTAAAAACAAAAACAAAAAAACTTCAAAACTATCATCTGATATTCCACAAGTTTTCCAAAAATGGAGTTACTCAGCATATAGGGAATTTTTTTTCCACAATGTACTGAATCATATGAGGGCAGTATATATATATTAAAAACTACCACTTATACCTAGAATCTGAGTAATTTTGAACCCCACAGCTCAATATTAGCACACCTGGCTGTGTAGCAAAACAAAGTTTACACACATTTTGATGTGAAAGCTGCTACACCATGAGCCAAAGCTAGCTAGATGTGATTGATAGATAAAAATCCTTCTAAACACATACACACTGAAGAAGATGAATAATTACTGCAGGACTGAACGGGTCGTTGATGGGATGTTGAGCAGAGGTGCTGCAAGTCAGAGCGGGGTAGTGTACGACTGTGCAGAGTGTGGAGAACAGGTTATTGAAAGGGTTTCAGGCCTGAGAAGGAGAGTTGGGGGGGTGAAGGGTGGCAGACCGATGTGGAGCAGTGTGGACGATGGAGGTGGTTAACTAGGTTCTAGTTTTAAACCTGCAGTCTTTCTAATGGCCACCAGGGGTTGTTTCCTCTGGCTGCAAAACCAACTGAATATGTAAAAGTTAAGTGGAAAACAGTCCCATTTCTCACTTGATCTATGATCTTATATATTTTCTGATTACTTTGTCTCAATTGTTCGTTTCAGTTCTTATTTAACACAAAATTAAAAGCATTTTGCCAATTAGTGTCCCATAAAGTATTAAAGCAGGCTATTATTTAAGGTGCCTGTCAGTTCCTTGGTTGGATCTACTTGTCATGTCTGGTTTCAAAGAAATAAAGATGACAAGGGCCAAAATGTTCAAGTCGACACTTCATAAACAGGGTCTACAATATCACCGTGGCTATATCCGTCTTTAATATACAGTCTATGATTGCTGACCAGCCAAACATTTACACACATGTATATATCTACAGTCAATAGTTTGCATACACTAGGTTGTTTCTTTATTTTTGGTTATTATCCACATTTTATCTCTACTGTGATTTGTGAATAGTTACTGTAGAGTTATTCACTGACCAACAGTAAGTTGAGCTCGTTTTGCTGTAGTACTGCGCTGTCCACCAAATATGTGTATCTTGGGTATACCTTACTTTTCTACTACATAATTGTTTAAGATAAATCAATAGTAGCTCACTGAGAGAAAAACTAAATTATAATATTTTTTCTTGTTTAGACTGAATTTTAAGACATTTACATTTTCCAAAACACTTGGGAGTTTCAAAGAGTTTAATTTTGTGTAATTTTGCATCAGATTTTTATTAAATTCAGTTCATGAGAAATATGCATGCCCTCACTATGCCCAAAATTTTGACTGGTATTGTATTGGGCACCATCATGAATTAAAACTAAATAGAACAAAGTTCCTCATTTTGAGTACTGATATCCGGTCGTTAAGTCTGACATCACTAGCCGTGTCTGGGTCTAAACTCCGCTGCAGGTCCATATATCAAACGATCACTATGGCATTACTGAGAGTTGAAAAACTGTCTAAAGTCTTTCATCTTTAATAAAATGATCAGCGTTCTGCTCTACCAGGTGTAACAATTGAGTTTAACATCCAGGCATCCATGAAAACGGAATTTATGACATTTAACGGAGTTAGAAGTTAGCAGGGAGTTAGCTCGCTAGCTTCTATCTAAATACAATATAGCATGTCCTGACTGCGGGGTTTTGGAAACAAATTTAAACGTACAGCTCTGCTATCACTTCCAGCATAAATGAAGACAGAAAACTAAACAGCAGTGACGTTTGTAGGGTTACTGAAGTTTGGCTAGCTGGTATATAATGATGTGCTACGTGACCACTAGCGACACAGCTATGTTAGCATAATATAAACAAGCTAACTTTTTTTTCCACTCTATAAAAGTTAACGTGAGTGTTCTCGGTGGTCAGGAACAAATGTAATCGCATGGCAGGATGCTGTAAAAGGACCAAACTTCAGCCAGGAGAACAATCCATCCACAATACGAGGTTAGTCATTCATATACTGCTGCATGGGCTGGGCTGTAGTTACATCCTAAGGTTTTAAAAACTGAGCTTAAATAAATGATTAGCGGTAATAAAAGCCGAGGGAGGTCAACAGGGATCACTGACTGTTTTAGGAGCTTTTTGAGATCAAATAGAAGAAAATACATAACATTAAACATGTTAACAACACAAAAGCCATATTAAACGCAGACTACTTTAGACCCGGAAGTAGGATTCGTCGCGTCATCACTGAACAACCGGATACAGTACTATCCCAAAAACTTGGGTTTGGGCATTTTGCTTCTAATTAATCACAACATCCAAAATATAACAAGGTACAATTAAGTCTTTTGCATAATACTGCAGTGCATGTAATTAAAATGGGAGAAATTTATGCGGTAACAGAAAAATTATATTTCAGTTTTTGGGGGGTGGAAAGTGGGTCCAATGACACGTCTCTGCAGTGTGATGGACCGTCCAAATTACCCAGAACACCACTGCTGCAGAATTTTCTAAAAGGAAAAAACAAAAACAAAAAAACGTAGGACCTCGGGTGAACTGATGCCAGTTTAAAGATAGTGGGTATCTAACAATGAACACTTCTACCCCTAATTTGTATTATTCAGCATAGTTCAATCAGAGCTACACATTTTAAATGAACCTGTGGAAACAAAGCACCCAACTATCACTACTGCTCAGACATGAAGACAACACATGAAGATGTTCAAGGGGTCCAAACTTAAAATCAAAGGTTGCTATAAAATAGCCAATTATTAATGAAAAGTCTTTTCTCAAGGTCATCCGTCTTACCACTGTGGAACGTCACTCTTACACACACACGAACAGATTAACATCTCCTCCCACACAGTAACTCAACATGAAATCCGAGCACCACAGATGTCGAAAGAAACTTGTGTGGAAGGATGGGTTCATTTTTTGGCAAAGACATGCACACAATCTCTCTCTCCCTCTCACACACACACACACACACACACACAGAAACGGGGGGGGCCAAATCCAAAAAAAGCAAAAGCACAAACAGGAATTCTTCCTCTATGGGAAAAACAGGTATGAGTAGATGCCAATCAAATGTGTTGTAAGGATTTTCTTAGTGATAGAGGAAGACGTCACACGATGAAAGGAAATGATTCAGAGGCAAACACGAGAGACGAGCGGAGAGGGTGGACAGAAGGACGATGAAGTCTGAACCATCATGAGTGATTCTACATTGTCATGCCCTTCTGTGAGATGAGACGCAGTTTCTTTGCAGTAGAACTGGTCTCTTACCTGGCTGTGCATGAATTTAAGGTTGATTCCCTCCAGTGTGACCTGCAGTAGTCCACCTTCACCAGTCTTCATGTCCTGGACGGGGAACTCGCCGCCCAGTTCGGGACCTGAAGGATGGACACAGGAACAGGAATGTCTGAAAGCTTGTCACATGTTCTTCTTACCTTAAACAACCTGGAAGTACTTGGAAATTTAAAATCTGCAGCAGTGCTTTATTAAACTTTAGGTCTGTCCATGTTTTGTGTTATTATCAACATATCTATATCTATGCAATACTGACTGCTCTAAAATATTTAATTAATCAAAATAAAATACTATTTTGTACTACTCAACAATCAAACTGTCAAAAGAAACAATGTCCATGTTAAAGAGAATAATGAATGAAATAAGATGCAAAAAGGAGCCTGTGGTTGCTCTAACTCACTCCATACCTGGTTTAATGCTTTGCTGTCTTGCTGCAGCCCTTTCCATACTGTCTTTAACACAGTAGTAGAGTTCACGACACTGGAAAGCAATCAGAAAGTTATTCGATTTTAGAATCTTCTTAAGAGATGCAGACACATCTCTTAAGAAGATGATGTGTCTGCATCATTTAACACAAGAGATGCAGACACAAGAAGCCTCTGACCTTTTTGGTATAGAACTTATTCAGCTGCGTCTCTTGGCCGTTGCGTCTCCAGAGACACAGCACCTTGGTCTTGGGGCAGTAGGTCATGTTGATGAGTTTCTCGTACCACCAGCGTTCATAAACGGTACCGATGTTGCTGCGCAGGACTATGCAATCATCGCAAACCTGGAACAATAAAGCACAAGTAAAATAAGCACACTATTTCTATGTTCAGGAAAGTTTCAGACACTCTGAGACCATTTGATATTTTAGAAAAATATCCTTTGCTACAACCTTTGCGTTATGCTACAGGCACACTGGTGAAAACAGTGGTTTAAGACCACAACATGACCTAAAATTACTGCGACTGTGTAATGAGCTTCCAATCTCCATCCATCCATCCTCATCCGCTTTGTCCGGGGCCGGGTCGCAGGGGCAGCAGCCTAAGCAAAGAGGCCCAGACCTCCCTCTCCCCAGCCACCTCCTCCAGCTTATCCGGGGGAATACCAAGGCGTTCACAGGCCAGCCGAGAGATATAATCTCTCCAGCGTGTCCTGGGTCTGCCCTGGGGCCTCCTCCCGGTGGGACATGCCTGGAACACCTCACCCAGGAGGCGCCCAGGGGGCATCCTTGTCAGATGCCCGAACCACCTCAGCTGGCTCCTTTCGATGTGGAGCAGCAGCGGCTCTACTCTGAGCCCCTCCCGGATGGCCGAACTTCTCACCCCATCTCTAAGGGAGAGGCCAGCCACCCTTCGGAGGAAGCTCATTTCTGCCGCTTGTATCCGCGATCTCGTTCTTTCGGTCACTACCCACAGCTCGTGGCCATAGGTGAGGGTAGGGACGTAGATCGACCGGTAAATTGAGAGCTTCGCTTTTACACTCAGCTCCCTCTTCACCACAACGGACCGGTGCAGCGTCCGCATTACTGCGGAGCTTCCAATCACATCTATGAAATGGTTACGTCAAAGACAGGGACTAAGTCTGCAACCAACAATGGTTGCAACTTTAGTGCGCCAATTTGGCAGTGAAATGGTCTCAATCTGCTATTGGTTGGAGGTCAAGTCGGCAGTTAAACAAACTCCATTTATGATAATGTGAAATTTACAAATCTGTTGCCATTTGCATACACAGAAATGCACATCATCTACTTACATTTAGAGTCTAGCCAGAACCTCAACCATCTGAAATTACTTCACAAATAGTGACACAGTTGCTGCATTACACCAATTTAACTGCAAAATAATATAAGCACTCTGCAAACTTGCTTTTATCTAGGACCAGTAACAGTTGAGTCCCCTGCTGCAACGAGATACACAATCTGTTTGAGTTTGTTACAATCAGACCAAGTCAGAAAATGATTGTTTGGAGATCGGTTGTTCCCAACAGGCAACCTGTGCAATTATCCGTAGGTTGACGGCGGTTACGTGCTCAACCTGTGAGCAAAAAGTTGTAACTAGTAATCAATCTGACAAACCACAAATTCTTCCTAGTCACAAGCAGAATGCCCTCTTATTTTTACTCTAATGTGACCAAGTCATTAGGGAGACAGTACACATAAAATGCAGACTTTGCATACCTCCATGAAAAAGATGTCTCCTGTAGTATCAGTGCCAGCATGAACAACAAATGTTTGTTTCTTGATGTGACGGCTTCCGCTGGGCCTGATGGACAGCTCTCGGCCGTTCTGCAAATGTAGTTCAGCACATATTTCATCAAAACAATGAACTGAAGTTTAACTGGGTGAAATAAAACGAATACAAATTTTTACCATTTGAGCCAGTTTGTCAAGTATCTCGTTGATCTCTTGGCTATACGTGAGGCCGATGTGGGACTTGCCCATCAGGCGCCTCACTTTCTTCCTGATGTCATTTTTGCTCACCTACATGAAAACAAACAAACACAAACCTCAAAGGCTGACATATTCACAGGGAAACAAAAATTTGTGTATATTAACAAACAGTTTTACTGTGCTTTGAATGAACTGACAAAAAGCACTCCATACTTTCATCATTAGCATGTATGCAATCATGTTGTGCAGCAGGGTGGCCAAAAGTCTGTCTTCATCATCCTCCAGGCGCTTGCGGTCATGTTCTCCCAGTGACAGGTATCTGTGTCGACATGCAACACAGAAGAACTTATTCACAGTCCACAATGAGTTCCATGGAGTAGATATGAAAACGGTGATGCAACATAGTGAAAAAACCAAGACCAAGAGAAAAAAAAAAAAGCATATGAAAATTAACATAAATCACACTGGCTGAACTAAAACAATGGCCAAGTGGAACCTTTCAATCATCTCCTGAGGTCCTTGGTCCATGCCCATGCCCTCACGCTCCAACATAACAGCATCTAAGAAGGCATCCTCCCAGAACTGCACCTGGTCCCAAAGTGTGGAGCGCTCCTTACCTAGAAACATCAAGAAGACAGATGAAGCTCCCCAAAATTTGAAAAGCTTCTGTCTGCACCTTGGCTGGTAACATATTAACACAAACTACACCACATGCAGCCACCAAGCTCTTTCAAAGATTTGCATACATTTCTATAACAGGAGAAAATATGCGTGTATCGGGGTCTGATACATGCTGGTCGTTAACACATCTTACACACAATAAGGTTTACTGGAACATTTGGATGAGCATAATTAAGCGCACATCAAAACAGGTCAAATGAAAACTAAACCAAAATGGTTTGGTTAAAACACACACACACACACACACACACACACACACACACACACACACAGTTGTCTGCTGCAGCTTTTAAGTGCGGTTTTTGTAACCTTTCCAAAATAACAAGTTAGTGGAGCTTTTTTCCCCCTTTAGCCTCAAATTAGTTGCTTTCACTTTCCATTACATCATTTTTTCTCACCCCTATTACAATGTGGTAATTGGTCACTAGGAATCTTGACATTTAACAGTATCACTCATCAGCTGGTTGCTTGAGTGTGTTCAGCTGGTAATTACATCTCTACCAGCACTTAAAGGTAACACTCATTCAGTGTGCAAACCCATGAAATGTTAGGCTGTTAGGTTAAAATAAAAGTTAGAGGGAAAATGTTTGTGAACAGAAAAATCAAAGAAACATTAACTAAAAGCTCCTAGTTTAACTGTGATCTTCCTGTGAGACATCTTCCTATTGCTTACATGCTCTACCCCTCTGTATGTTTAACACAGATGTGCAAGGAAAAAAGAAAACCCCACGGAGATTAAACACAGAGCTAGCTGGGGTGAACCGTGGATACGCTCCACAAACACAAAGGAATTAAAGGGCAAAGGCAAGAGATCAGCCCTACTTAGTGAAAAGGTTTCCATGGCAGCATCCTCTAGTTGATCCCAAACGGAGCTCTTATCACGGCCTGGAAGAATTCCCCATGAGGAGCAGCAGGAGGGAAAAAAAGCAGCAAAAGCAGGAGGGGGTTAGGCGAAGAGGTGAGTAGGTTTAATGGCAACAACAAAAGCGGAGCGGGTCGAAACCCACACGAGACGAACAAAAACAAGGAGAAATGGACAAAGCAAGCCCAGATATTCACAGATCTAGAACTTGGCTGGCTTGTTATTTTATAACAGCACTCAAGGAGATGAGCCACTATCTTACGTTCTTACTTTAGTTTGACATTCTGTTTTGTTACACAGAGTCACAGTTAGATACCATTTTTTCTGGTGTTCTAAATTACAGTCATTCAGAAAAAGTCACAGACAAGTGCCACCTTCAGCAAAGAAAATTAGTCATTTGCACAGGTTAGGGAAGGAGTGACAAATTAAAGGAAAAACCTGGCAGAGAATAAAGCATTTCTATCTTAATAATGGGAGTGATCAAAGATGACAATTGTTCCAGCTATAAGGCCTTGTGGGAGGGGCTTCACAATTAGAAATATCTGTATACGCTTTTATATAAAGTCACCAAAAATTTTAACCAAATGTATATCTATGGAGATGTTGGACTCCATTGAGTCCAAAGTCAACAGCACTCTGAACCACCATGATGAAAGCATCAAATGAGGGAATGTTTTTTGGAGGAGTGATGTCTGAGCCTTCAGTGGCGTTCCAGACACTTGAAGAATCAATGGAGAACACTGAAACTGTTATACTGGCATGTAGTGGGCTACTACTATTATTACAATTATCTTTACAGTTTATTTTATTTTTTAGACAAAACAAAACAGCTTTTAACCTTTAGCTGTAGTTTACTGGTTTGTAGCATTTAACATTACATAATCCTAAATCATCACATGTCTGACTTCTGCTTTGCTCTATTATAAGCAACTCCCAAATTAGTGAAAGTTCACTGTGATTACATTAACTGGCAAACCAAATTAGGAAGTTGCGTAAGTTAAAGTAAGTAAGGGGTAACTGAAAGTGCTTCCGTCTTTACTTTAGTGGAAGGACCAATTTTAAGTTGTTAGTACAGCAACAAAGAACAGAAAGCAAGTTTTTACCAAGCATCAGCTGTTGGAGCAAACTGTAAGAGAAAGCCTTAGAACAAGAGAGCAGGAGCCTACCCAGCAGGCCTTCGAAAAGGTAAATCCTCATACTGGTGTCCTCGATGGGCTGTGCAGGCAGCCCCTTTGCCAAGGCAGGTAAATGATCTTTTACACCAGGTTTCAGAGTATGGGTCTTCCCCTTTGGAAAAAAGACAAAGTGAATCAGAAGTTATTACAATAACCCCAAATATGTTCGCAAATGTGCAAATATAGAAAACTAGCTTAAATTCATTTAAATACGTTGACACCACTTGGGCTTTAACGCAACACGAACACTGAATTGCTGGAAGATGTAGGTTTCCTTAGTTTAATCTTAGTTAAAGAAACAAAAACTATTTTCCACTTCAACTTTTTCAAGTTTTAACCTCTACTGGTTGTGACTGAACTTCAACTGAACCTTGAAATCCCACCAAGGCCCAGTACCTTTTGTGAAGCTTTCACTTATTTTAACTTGTGAAGTCATAAACAAAGCAGTGAGTCCTTTACTTACAAACACTGAGCTGGTGGCTGGGTTGGTTTCAATCTCGCTGTCAGAAAGAGTCCCCCTGGACTGAGTTAAATGAGGGGCGGTTCTCCCGCCAAGGCCATCGCCTGCTGTGCTGCTCAGATCACTGTCAGCTCCGAGAGTCTCTCCAGAGCTATTGCTTATCTACAAAGTAAGAACCAAGGTGTAAGAACAATACAGAAGTGGGGAAGGTTTATTCTTGGGAGTATTTAGTTACTAAAAAACATTAAAAAAAAGAAAAAAAAGAAAAAAGCACAATCACGCAAAATAAATTAAACAGTTATGCAACATATTCCTCATCTTAACCCAGCACTACACCAGTTTTAAAAACCACCTTAATCAGATATACCTTGAAATTATGTTTTTTTTTTTTCTGTGTACTTTTATCAACCTCTCACATTGTGGAAGAAGTTTGGCCACAACACACTTCTTTACTCTGATACTGCTGTTTCTGTTCATTGAGGTTTATGTGCATTTCTTCTATGCACAGCTCTGATAAAGACCAACCACATCATTTCAATCATAGTGAGGTCTGGGCTTCAACTGGTCCATTGCAACATCTTAATTCTTTTCTTTTTCAGCTGCTCTGCTGTAGATTCACTGCTGTGCTTGGGATCATTGTCCTACTGCCCTACAAGCTTTAGCTGGAGAACCAATAGCCTCAGATTTGACTCCATGATATTCAGTGACTGTGAGGTGCCCATTTTCATTCTTCTTAACATCACTGTATGATGACTACATGTTTTTAAATGGTTGCACTCTTTGAGAATGACATCTGCATCATTTTTATATAATTACTTTTGTTCATGGAGAGGCTGAAAACTCATCAGCTAAGGACATTTGGCATTTTCAGTCTTCACTAAATCTATAACCTAGCAACAGCAACGTCACAGCTCTCAGAGGACTGGTTTGTTTTATTACAGCTAACAATATGCTAACACATACCACCCACATTTCTTGCTTTTTTTTTTTTTTTTTTTTAATTACTTTGTAGGTGGAATAAACCGAAATTTAGTGACTAATATCTGAGTTGGCCATGCCCTACCACTGTGCTGGCCTCTGAGTCCTGGCTGGTGCTCCTTGTCAGGATTGGTGGCTCTGAGCTTGCTACAGATTCAGTGTCACTCTTCTGTAACCCAAAAGAAAAAAAAACAAAAAACAATACATTGGTATTTTTATATGTAATGGTATTTTCAAGGGAAACAACATCAAAACTTGAATACTACAAGAATTACAGGCTCTGGCAAAAACATATACAAAGACTGGGGAATTAGATTGAACTATTAAGCTTTTATATTTTAAACCTAGTTTAATCTTCTCTATGCTTCACACATGTTTTCGCACAGTGCTGCATATACAAACCTGAGATCCAGATGTTACACTCAGGCCACTATCAGCACTGATTTGGGACTTCTTCTCCTCTGCATCTGTCACCTGGGGGCGCTGCTGCTTTGCTCCTTCTGACCCTGCAAAATAGGCATGATTATAAGCACATTTTCATGAAGACAACTACGCTGCCTTCTTACCTTATTCAGAGCCGCCTCACTCAAAGCCAGCACAGCACAGCGACACTGACGCTACATCCATCTGAAGTGCCAAAGCCTCAATTTAAACATTGCATTGCACTTGTGCACAGCAAAGCATACAGTATAACACTAGCTTATCAAAGTTTGGTATCAAAGACTTGGTGCCTTAACCTCATTCTAGCTGAAAAATACTGTAAGAAGAAAAATTAATAATTCCTGCATCTTAAAAAAAAAAAAGTTCTAATTATTTTATTTTTATCTTTCCATATAAAATACTGGTGTTATAATGAAAAAAAAACAAACAAAAAAACAGGTTAAGTTGTTCAAGACCAGACAGAGAAAAGACAGAAGGGGCAAGCAGAGTGCAGTAAAATTGGGAAAAAGTTACAAATGAAAACAAAACTGCCAGAGCGTGTGACATTAAGTCTCAGTCAATGCTGCAAATGTGGCCCAAGTTACACCAAAAACAGACACAGGCAGTTAGGCATGCAGACAAACTGATGGACGGTAAAGGAGACATTTTCTGTTTCAAGTGTGATTTGCAATTTGTTCCATCACCTCCGCAGGTGCAGATGGTGACGAGTACATCCTGACCCTTCCTTGTTCCTTTTTCATTCCCCCCCCCGTGATTTTGTGACGTTTAACTTTTCTAACATTTCATAAGGCTTTTAAGTGTACCTGTGAAATATTGGCTGCAAACACACAGTTTACAGCAAGCCACTTGAAACTGGAAAGAATACAGTTAAAAGAGGAGGACAGGGCAGCAGGTATTCATCTCTGTTCATCATAATGCATGTTTGCAAGGAAAAAGAAACACACTGGTAAAACAAAATGACATATTGAAATTCCCCCTTTTTTTTTTTAAAATGTCAATTAAGTTCCACAAGATTTTGGAAACAGTCTCTATTAAACACAGCATGGCATTTTTGAAAATAAAATGCTTTCTTTTCCCTAAAAGTATTGTATTTGTGTAAAATGCTTTAGCCTTAATTATTTTATAGAAAAAACAGCCTGATACACATTTTATTTGTAAGAGTAAAATCAAGACCTGTGTAACTATATTTCTTGGGTTATTCTCCTTCATTTCTTTTTTATTTATTCATGTATAAAAGATCCTGGTAAGTTTGAAAAGGTAGACAGAAGGCAGCAGGAAAAAAAGGTCAGCAGCTGAACACCCTAATCCTTTTTTGTTGGGTTTTTTTGGGTGTGTGAAAAGTCTCTTACTCTGTTGTTTTTCCATAGCTTTTTGCTTATCCTGGTGCTTGCTCCACAATTCTACCCAAGATGCATTGCAAGCAAGGAGAGAAAGACAGAGAGAGAGTCAGAGAGCTGGTTGAAAAGGCATGTATGGTGGATGAGCATCAAAATCAAAAGCAAAACAAAGTAAGCATTGAGAATCTGTCAATATTGACGGAAGGTATTTTGTAATGTTTGCATGTAGCTCTGCTTTAATCTGGAACATTTTAAAAAATAGAAAAATAACTTTTTTTTTTTTTACATTGAATCCATCATGTGTAACAGCTACTAAGGGAACATTACAACACACCCGTAGTTCCTGGCACAAAGTCCTGGAGAGCCACACAGTGACGTCAGAATGAGCTTTTGCTCTAATTACAGGCCACTGATTTGCATTTATTGCATTTGTCTGGCTCTCCAGAGCACAAGTAAGACAGCAAGAGAGAGAGATCAGGAGATAGAAAGAGAGCGAGAGAGGGAGAGAGATGGATGATTTGGAAAAGAGCATGGGATGAGGTTGAGAGGCCGATTAGCCAGCATGTGAAATGGAGCAGTTGCAGAAGCCAGGATGCAAGTCTCACAGCTTTCTGTAGAATTGAAGGTGCAGCTTCTAACAAGAAAAGAAGGGGGTATGGGTAGGAGAGGCGTCAGGGTGGTTTAGCTGAGAAAGTCCCCTGTATACAGACCCAGAATAACTTTTGGAAATTGAAATCCTGAAGAGATTATTAAAGATTTTTCCACTTACTTCCATCTGGACCAATAGAAAAGCTTCTTAGGTGACATTTGCATTCTTACTGGGACTGTTTACTGGGGAGTGATTCTTCCACCCACCATGCTGAGAGCAAAGGGAGCTGCTATTTTCTACAGCACGCCTTGCAGAAAACCTGCAGTGAGGGTAGTCTCGACTACTGATGCGCATACCTCTGGTTTCCCTCATCCACTACTGCAGATTTACGTATTGGAAGACCAAAACAATGACATGCATTCAAGGTGCCGAGAGGCTAACGACAGAACTCTGGGAAGGAGGCAAACAGGGGCACAGATGTTTAAGGGAAGGGAGACAAGCACACGCAGTCCAGGCTGAAAGACAGGGATATATTCCAGACACTTTGCAAGGCTTTCATCATGTCTGCAACCAAGGCCTCATTCTGAATTTGAATTTCGAAAATCATCTAAGCAGAACATTATTGTTATTATTGTTGTTTTGGTTTTTTAGTTTGGCTGCCCACTCTTGCGATTATTTTTAGTCAAAATGTGTGGAATATTATTACCCTGCAAGAATCTGAGTCTGGAACAAGTGAGGGGATCTTTCTTTGAGACGGCTGGAGGAGGGGAGGGAGACTGGTATTAAGGGTGATGAGCTTGTAGGGGGAGGGGATTTTTACAGTGCACATGCAACCGGGCTGGAGTGGTGTACACACCAATCGAGGCAATAAAGTTCTCCTCATTCAGACTCCGGGTATCAAAATGGCGGGCTCCTTTGCCCGTTGTGTGGTGTGGCAGCTGCAGGTGGGGAATATTCAGAAGGCCCTGAGGTCTGGCAGTCTCCATACGACCAGAAGGACTCTCTTTACTCCCTGGGCTGCCAGCACTGTCTGTGGGGCTTCGCTTGCGCTTTTCTGGGTCTACCGAGTTACGGAAATTAAGGGGCCAAAAACAGAGGTCATCAAAAATACACAAAAACAAAAGAGGCGGTGGGTTAAACTGGGAATCAATTAAAAGTAAGAAAAATCACACTTTTAGTGCTTCGAAGTCTAACATGCAACACAAAGCTTAATATAAACAGTGCAAAGACGGACAAGTGTTAGTAGCACAGGCTCGCTGCCGTTACACTCCTCAGCACAAAGAATCTTAAACAAGCTGAGAAAAGTAAAAGTAAATAAATAAATCCTCTAACTCACTCATTTCCACTCCTCCGTGTTAAAAGCATGAGGCATACCTTTGGTTTGATAATGTGTACGTGCTATTTCCAGCAGGCTGAATACACTGGCCATTCCCCCGAGGCCTGCATTAGTGTAGGAGTGCTCCAGACTGGAAACGGTGCACTTCAAGATGTCCAACATGCCTTTGTACACCTTCCTGTTCACCTCCTGGAAACAAAACACAGTAACATGGTTTCTACTGAAAAACTGAATAGAAAAATACAAATAACACTACAAGCTTCCATCGTCAAAGACTATCATTTCAAAACCTTAAACAAGTCTCAGTTATTAAAGGCAAACAATACTTTGAACAAGTCCCAGATTGAAACACTTCATATATAATATATAATCTCATGGAATTATTATTCCAATAGTTATATTCTGAAAATTAAAAAAATCCTCGAAGTTCACTGTTCTTCTAAGTGTTTATACACCATAAAAACATGCAGGATAAGTTGC
Source organism: Aulonocara stuartgranti (assembly GCF_965226115.1). Taxonomy (NCBI): domain Eukaryota; kingdom Metazoa; phylum Chordata; class Actinopteri; order Cichliformes; family Cichlidae; genus Aulonocara; species Aulonocara stuartgranti. The sequence goes on along the minus strand of NC_138939.1, from coordinate 31,614,953 downwards.
TCTCGAAAATCTTGTGTGATGGAAGCAGCTGCAGGAAGCCAACGGTGGGACCATCACTCAAACTCAAAGAGTACCAACCAGGGATGGGTGGAGAGGGCGGAAAGGATACCATAATGTTATACATTAATGTATGTATACATTATGGGGGGCTAGGACTCTTATTGAAAAGCTGTTCTTTTGTCACTTTTTGCAGTGATTATGTTTCAAACGAAATAACGACCGCTAGTGAAAAAGGAGAAGAAAACCTACAGCCAAGCACTTTTAACAGATAAGTGCTTTAACATGCTGCAGAGTGGTGGAACTGTGGTTAGCTTTATTTTGTTGCATCTGTATATGCAAAAGCCTGGCAGGTTGATATCAAACACAGCAGAGCCTTAGAATACTGTTTCAGAACTTCCTTCTATATTGTTCTGGCTCAATACTGGACCAATTCCAAATGTTTTTGTCCAGATTAATCATTTAGACTAAACAAAATGAGAAAATATAGCCCAGGTTAAAAATACTCCTGGTACAGGCAAGCGCTGTCATGGAATAATGAATAAGAACAAAGATCTCACCACATCCCGAATGATCTCCTGCCTGGCGTCTTCCTCCGACTGGACGGCTCTGTTCAGCTTACTCAGCACAAACACACGAAGCTGCTCGTTCTCCAACAGGCGGCGCACCTTTTTCATATTGAGCCAGCCCACTCCCTGACCATCCAGAACACTCTGCACTACTTCCTTAAGGAACTGCTGGTTCTCACTGAATGGACATAACACAGGTTCAGTCACACTAAACAGCAATTACACAACAATTAAAATGCATCCAATCTAAAGCCTTTAGCTTAACAAATACAAAAGAATTAAGAAATACTTTTAATCTAAAATCGTTTACTACCTTGTGTTGTTTACCCGGCCCTGAGGAGAGGGCGATTCTCTTTTCACAGTCGGACTGTGTTTGATCACTGAAGACTTCTGGTCAACAAGTGCTCGAGGTGCGCGTGCGCCTGGAAGAACAACCACGATAATTATGTTTCTAATACATCACAAAATAATAACACACATAAACTACAAACTACTAGCTCGCTACACAGAGGAGCACTGGATTAGACTCACACAGAGGCACTTGCTAACCAGGAATTGTAATCCGGGGGGGGCTTTCAAATCAGATTTTTATAAGATTCAACATCAGATAGGAAAGAAAGCAGTTTACATCACTTTGTGAAGAGGACAAACACTGAAGGTTATCTACTGCTGAACACACAAATTACTGGCGTTGCTAGAGTCTATTATTACAACAGGAGAAGTGAAGGACAAATCAAACAGGGACATGGTGCAGACACTCTTCTTCTCTTGCTCTCTACACACAAACACACACAGGAGTCCTAATGGTGCTCTTGGTGGTGGCATCACACATTAGCAGAATAGTGATTTGAGGTCAGTGGGAGGACAGTGTGTAGCAAAACTACATCAGTGATAACATGCATGAAGGAAAATAAAGACGTGAGTGGATGGATACCACAATGCAGTAGATGTTAGGACTGTGGAAATCATTTCATCATTGTAGTATAAAATGATCAAAAAATGATTCAAGTCCAAGTATTGCAATTTCCATCCATTTTAAACCTTTACCTAACTGTGTGTAAGAAACCTAAACGCTGTTACACATTCAGCCATTTCAGACAAAATAACTTCCACTGATCTGATATTTTATTATTGTTTTTCTATTCCAGCTACACCGTGTTGACTCAAACTACACATTTCAAAGAGCCTTTCCTAATAGAACCCGCTCCTTCTACGACTCACCCTGTATGTGCCGGCGTTCATGCTAAATACTAATGTGCGGCACACCTGTTCGGTTATGTCAGTTAACAATTCCAGTAAAAATTTTCCAGTAAAAATTATTCAAACACAACACTGACCAAAAAAAAAAAAAAAAAAAAAAAAGCATTAAATGGAGCTTTTTCACTATAAATGTAACATAGAAATAACAAGAAATAGGCATAAGTGGAGGAAGCCTGACATTGTGTTCAGTCTGGTGGCCCAGTTCTAAAATTTCCTTTCATTTGCTGACAGAGCATGCTGGTTCCGACACAGAAACTCTGCTTTGACTCATCTGCAACTAAAATGGCCAGTCATGCTGTAGCAGCAATAACCAACAATATGAAAGGATGCTGTCCATTATAACCACACATACAAACATAACACGCGGGAGCGCATCAAGCTTCAGCAGTTTTTAAGACTGGGCTGGGTGAGGAGCATCCCCCAAAAAGAAGGGGATGGAAATCTTTCTTTTTCCTTTCATCACAAGCTTGTTTACTTCCACTTTTATATGGCAGTGGAGATCTATTGTTTATTTCTGTTGTTGAAGTTTTATTGGAGATCAATGCTGCGACTGCACAAGAAGAATTTTTCAGCATGCTTTAGTCTGAAAACCAATAACTCATAGCTGTAATTTCGGTTTTCCTTATGATTTATTGTGGAAGGGATGGCAACTGAAGCAGCACTTGAAACACGGGGAATTTTCAAGTATGATGAATGTTGCAGCAGGAAGAGGGTGGAGACTGTATGGACTCTGTCCACTATGAATATGAACAGATAAGTCTGAGGCCAAATGAAAAGAAGCTTGTTGGAAACTCAGCTTCTCTATCCGGAGACTCAACTTTCATAATTTTTTGTTTGTGGCTTCTTAAAGAAGCTAGAAAACAGGGGTAAAATGCTCGGAAGACCTGAGTTGAAAAATAAACTGGAAGTGAGATCAATCTGCATACCAGTCTGAAGCCTGGAAATAATATACAACTGTAAAAGCAGGTCAGGGTACAATGATTGGTCAGATTTTTGCACTGACTGAGCCAGGCGGAATAACAAATTCTGTCAATAAATCAGAAACACTGATTCATCATGATACAAATGAAATAAATCTGTAAAAATATAACAGGCATAATTTTAAGATATGATTTATAGTTAAGATATTATTTGTGGATCAGGTGACAGAGTTGGTTGCCCCACCATTATCAAAGGAATCAGTGGGTTCTCATTCCTAGCATTAGTTTCAATGTCTCCCCCTGCGATGCACCTCCCCTGTCTATTCCTGGGAAGCTTTTCTCATTACACATATTCTGATTGGCTGGTGACTGCAAAGTACAGCCTGCATATAGCTCTACTGCACAGTCATTATTCAAACACCTCTTCTTGTTTCGATATGTTTTATAGGGTAGCCAGCTCATCCATCCATAGGCAGGTGTGCTTAGCCAACTTCTCCATCACCAGGCACTAACTGCCTTTTTGCTTCACCTCACCCTGAACATGAGTCTTCACCATAGGCTGGGACATCCCACCATTTAGCTATGCAGTAAGGTAGTTTCTTTGTACAGTTTAGTATGCCAGCTAACACATGCTGTCCTTTTTGTCAGTACTGTACTTTGATTTGTTCTGTTGTTGGTCTGTCTGACAGAGTGGCCACAGACCATTTGTACCATATGCTCTGCACTTTGCCTGCACTCATCAGAGGGAGGCAAAAGTGGCCTCCCTCTGATGAGATCTCTGTAGGCAGACAGGCCATCCTTTGAGAGCCAGCAGACTGCAAACATGCTAACCCTGCTGGACAATAAATTCCACTTTACCTGCCCACAGCCAGCATGCCAACAGATGATGGAGTTCCATCCGGGCCGACTATACCTTGGCCCAATGTAGTAACAGAAACCACCAGATCAATTTTAAAAAATTAAGAAATTGTCCCAGGCCACCAGCATGGCAAAAACAATGTTTCCTCCAGGCCGCTGCTTTCAAAGCAGAGCTATTTGAGAACGTGGCCCCTAAAACTGACCCAAATATGAGGTAGGAGACTAATGTGACTATGGACATTTGCATGCAACAGTCTCAAGTCCTGTAATGTGCTCTTGTATAATACTACTGGTGTTCCCAGAGCTATGGTCAAAGTTCCAGTAGCTCTATTCAGGAAGCGTGCTGCAGCTGAGGTGTAAAACAACCTACACATGTGATGTATTTCTTACATCCTTTTATCCGTCTTGTGTTTCATTTGCTTCTCTGGGCTTAATAGTTTTATAACATATTGCTCTCATTTCCCTGCGATTGCTGAAAATATCCTCATTTGTTTTAACATTTTGTGATATTGCTAGTGAAATAGATGAGGTTAAACATACGAACAGTTAGTCTGAGAAAGAACAGTCACTATGAATGGCAGTGCGATAAGACAACACTGGACCTTTAATGACAAACACAGTGACTGAAATGGAGAGAGACACGAGGAATGCTGGGAGATGTAATTGACTGGCTTGGAGAAGCATGCAGCTCACGCGATAAAAGGGCAGAACCCACCTTCTCCGCTCCCCGGGCCGGCCTCTGTAATTATCTCCATTAGAGAATTTAGCCCAAATACTGCACACAAAACCCAGAATTAGTGCCGCGAAAAGGTGGACAGAGAGAGGGACACCGGCCCAGACACAACCAGTCTGAACATCAACCCATAATACAACACACATGCACACTCAACATGGCGTCAAACAATAGAAAAAAAAATATTGAAGGAAAAAAAAAAAAAAGGGTAGACAGAAAAGAGAAATACACAGTATGTACTGATGATGGTGTTGACCCTGAAAATGTTGGATAAAATGAACAATGCCAGCAAGATGTTCAACATTTACAACCCAAGTAAGAGCAGAGTATAGCTCATACTTTGTTGTGCACACATCAGTAGCCTGAACCACATGAATAATGCTGAACAGTTCAACATAGACAGTGTAAATCTAGTGCAATGGACTGAGTCCCTTCTTTTTGAACATGTGCATGAAGGAATTTATCACTAAGTGATTATCTTGTTTCAAGAATTAAAAACAAACCAAAATAGAAAGCAGTAAAATACTCAAATCTAAAATCATATTTGTTAAATAGTTCATTAAATCAAAAAGAAAACGCCACCAAACAAGCAAACAACACAAAAGTTTAAGAGACAAGCGGCCAGTGGGAGATAAACAGATCATTCAAAGACTTAAATGTTACTCCATTATATATATATATAAGGACTTGACATTTTTCCTCTAGCGGTAATGATGAGCAGATGCCACACCAATTACAGATTATAGTCAAAAATCTTTTGACTGTAAATGTGTGCGTCACAGTGCATCAAGAAGACTCCCAACAGGCACACAAAGAGGGATGGCAAAGAAACAAAGGGGAAGGTAGGGGTTTAGATCTGTGGTGTTATAAGTGTGTCTTAGTCTAAGAAAAAGAGGTATAAAGATAAGCAGAGGTCACTTCAAGGTTAAAGAAATGCCTATTCAAGAGGTTACAAACTATCACACCAGACATAACATACCCGGGCTTTCAGGGGAATCTGGACAAAGACAAAACACATCAAAATCAAAGGAACAGAACATTTTCTATGGCAGCTATTCCACATGGTGTGGAGCTATTGAGTTAGTTTATCATGCTTTACCTTTTTTGTTTTTTTTTATATTATTTTGTTTTTCTCTCAGCTAAAGTGAAAATCCAGCCTAAACAGAATTCATTATAGAATTTCAATTTGCTCATCTCTGCAAAAACAACCTGCACAAGACCATGAAAATAATGTGAACTCAGTTTCTGAGTGGATTTTCTGACTCGAGAGAAATTTATTTATTTCATACATCCTCAATATTCTCCTTTAAATAGTGCCATATATGTTTGCCAATCCAAAAGGAGGAAAGTCAGGCTACAAAAAAAAAGCAAATTCTACAAACCTGCTTGCTCCACTTCCTCCTCAATATCAAAATTAAAATATTCTTTTTACCCCAAAACGAATTAGAAAAAGAAAAGAAAGGCAGAGAAGGAAAGTAAATTAATCAGTCAATAACATAAAAAATAAAAATAAAAAAAATAAAAAACTTAAATTGAATTAGAATAGCATGTAATTTAAAGCATCCAAAATTGTATAATTGAGTAAATGAAGCCAGTGATGAACAAAAAATGTATCAAAATCATTTTTTTCCCCCACGATTCCTATTTTTAGGTCTTTTCATATCCCCACAAAATATATTACAATTTTTTTTAATCACCGCTGAAACCACGCTGAACAGATAAGTATACTGAACAACTAAGTGTTCACATAAGCCACCTACCCTTTAGACTGGGGAACGGTGTTGATTTCTCCCTTGCTGCCTTATTAGGAAGGGCAAGATTGGACAAGCTGAAACTTGTGCCGTGGTTCTTGTAGAGATTGCCTGTAAAAGGAGTGATGAGAAAAATCAAATACTGCTTTGTGTTTGAATTCCTCCTCCAACATGTTTATTAGGGGTGCAACGATACACAAAATTCACGGTTCGGTTCGATACTTTGGTGTCACGGTTCGATATTTTTTCGATACAAAAAAAAATGTTCATGCCTTTTTAATTTGTCATTTATTAAAATTATAAATATATATTTTAACTCAAAAGTACAGTTTTTAAATTTAATGTTGCTGAAACAACAAAGTAATAAAAATAAATAAATCTGATTGAGAAATCACTCATCTTTGGAAAAGAGTTTATTACAGAGGAATGGCTCTTTCCAAAATAAAAGCTATACTATACGCTTCTTCTGGGCTATACTCTCGGCAGCATATTAAACAGCACATGATCCTCCTTATGGGGACCTGATATAACGGCTGTCTAAATGACTCGGGTAAAGTTTGTAGCATGCGTGCTTGTTGTTTTTGTCTACTTCCACTTGCACTAGGATGATGTCGGAGTAAATGTGCAGTCATATTCGTTGTGTTCCCACTAGTGCTGTCAGCGTTAATCTCGTTGAAATGACATTAAAGCCACAACACAGCAAATCTCCGTTAACGAGCTACCGCGGATCGCCCCGTGCATAGGGCTGGACGGCCAACACGTTAACGAGCTAACTGCGCTAACACACTAGTTCCCACCAATGTAATTGAGCATTGCGTGGCACATCCAACATACTGTTTTACTTTAGTCCATGACGCGCTTACCTTCAGGGTCATACGTCACATGAAAACCAAAATGGTTCCAAACGCCAGATCTAAATGAGGGTGGGGGAGGTTCAATTTGCCATGTTGCAAGGAGAGCTTAACTTCTGTCTCGCTAGCTTGCCCTGCGCTCAGTGAATCTGCGTTCGACTACTCCGCCTAGGCTGCACTGTTGAGCGCAGATCCACTGAGTGCTCAACACAGACAGCATCATCAGAAGGAAAGTTGATAAAATAAATTAAAAATTTTGAATTGTTCGATACATATGCGTACCGAACCGAAAGCACTGTACGAGTATCGTTGCACCCCTAATGTTTATATCTGTGTTTATGCAGACCCATATCATATGCATATACAGTACACACATTAAATATACTGTCTTTGCTATTACATCATCATTTCATCTTGTTTTTAAGCCTCCATAGCATTTCATCACCAAAGGCTGTGACATACCCTGCCTTCTTCAAAATGTTGGTATAACTTTTTATGACATATATAAATGCCATATCTCAATATCAATACTATAGCGACACCATATGTTTACATTCCCTACTGAGCACAACAACAACACAAGCAGTGTGTTGGTTGTGATGGACAAGCGGTTTTATTTTTAGGTCCAGGGAAAATGGTGCAAACGCTACTTTTGTGCTTACATTTGACTTCTGCTGTATATAATGCTGTCACTATTATTGCACTATAATGCTGCTGCTAATAGAAGGTTTTTTCCCGTTTATTGACATAAACATCAAAAATGTCCTTGAAATGTAATGATTTAATTTTGAGACTATATTGCAAAAACTCTGTTTAACATCGCTGACTCTTATCATTAAGTTTGGTAAAACATGTTTACTCTCAAAACAAGCCTTGGGTAAAACGAGGAAACTTGAACTTAAAAAGTAAAACCAAAAGCAAATATGTAAATAAAGTATGTCACATAATAACAGATTTCATATAGAAACAAAATCTCCTAATTTAACTCATCTCATCAACCTTATCTGGTCTTTCTGGCACTGCTGGCAACATGTTCTTCATCTTAGCATACAGTTGCTTTTTCTCCATATTCAGATCAATCACATTATATTGCCTCAGGTTAGCCGACAATACAATAATATTTAAATGTTCTTACTGGCGAAGGACATGAGTCCTCCAAATCCATCGTTGCTATTGTTGGAAATGGTGGAGTTTGGTGAACTGTTACGTGAGTCTCCCTCCCCATCGGACTCTCCTGGGAGCCTAAGGCTACTGGGGCGTAAAGGACGCTGTGCCCTACGGAAATAAAATGGTGAAAAGACATTACAGTGCATCGTCGACACGGGAAAATATACATACACCACTGGTAACCCTCCAGCATTCACACTGTATAACATAACACCACCAAAGATTCAAGACCATGAATGAAGAGAGTATTCTGACATGCTAGGTTTGGAAAGAGATCATTGCATGGTCAGAGAGCCCATTTGAATGAAGATAATGCATTCATTCAAGCGATGAACAAGCTTAACACACTTGTTGCCATTGAGGTTCTGGTTGAATCGAGGGGTGTATGATTCCACTTGCTCTTCTGCATCAGGGTCATCCTCTGAGGGGAAGCCATACTGAGGCTCAAAGTATGGGTTGTCATACTCTTGCTTTTTGTTGGCTTGCTCCACCAGACCAGCATCAGCTGCAGGTCTGAGGAACGGCTGATTGGCCAATCCCGGCACGGGGTTCTGTAAAGCAGCGCTTGCTGATGCCTCAATTTCAGGTACTTCCCCTTGCTCCTAAAAAAACACATGAAAACACATAAGAAGGGAATTTTGTAAATGTTCCTCAATGTGCACAACTATCATGCTGAAAAAGATGCACACTCAACAGATAAAGACAGTTTGTACACACTTATCATAAACAAAAGGAGATTTAGTTCATCAAAAAATAAAGAAGAGAAGGTTAAAGAGGACCAATCTACACAAGTCTATTTAATCTTGAAATGAATTAGAAAGATCACATACATGGTTGACCCCCTGGATGATTGTGCTGGGGCTTGAGCTTGCAGTTGTGCTAGAGCTTGAGCGAAGAGGCTGTCCATCAGAAGGCTCAGCAGGTCCGTCCCCACTGGGTGGGCCTTCAGGGCCATGCCCTTCCCTGAAGTCATGGTAGTCTTGAAACTCAACCTCACTAGCATCTCCCAGTGCTGCATGGGTAGGCGGGTCCAAGCCTGAGACAATAAAGTTAAATTTTACAACAGAGGAAATGCTATGAATGTGGTCAAAGTGGATCATTGGGCAAAATAACCACATACTTGGTGTGTCTCCCTGGATGTCACCTTGAATCATCTCACTCACTAGGTCTCCAAGTGAGGAATAGGATGAGCTGGAGTCGTCGTAAGCCTCACTGTCACTCCCGCTGCAACATATTGAATTTATCACAACCGACAGCAATCAAAGTGAAAATATGCTAGTATATGGCAGAATTAAACAAAAACCCAGATAGTAGACTGAACTGGATTAAACAGAAAGACCTTGGTTTAATCCTACCTGTCTGTGGGGTCAGACTCATTGCCTTCATCCTCCAGCGGGCCAGCCATAGCCTCAACCAGTTGGGAGCTTCCATCATATACTCTGTAGACCACTGGCTGCAGCTGATGTGCATACCACTTGGGCTTGTCTCCAATTAAGGAGGGGTCAAACACATCTAAAGAGAGATATTCAAACGAGTTCAACACAAATTCTGTAATGCATACTCACATAAAAGACAACCTATTATGATCTTTAATGAGTCTTACTGTTATGGATTCTCTGAAAGGCAAGGTTTGTGGGATTGAGAGCCCACTCTCCATAGAACTCTACGGCCTGGGTGTGAGAAAGCTTGTCTGCAAAGGTAGAGCGTCTTGGCCGAGATGCAAGAAAAGACGTCGACTGAAAAGCAACCACTGGCCGCGGGAAGAGGCGCAGAGTGCGAGTGTGCATCTGGAACCCCTGAAGAACATTTGGAGAGTTGAAAAACCGTACCATGGCCACCCTGCAAGACAAAGAAGTTTTAATTAATTTTTTTTATTTAATTTTATTTATTAAGATCAGTGTGACTTCCGTGTTAACGGAAGCTCAGACAGATGCTGATAAACCCTGACAGTTCAATTCTTGCCTGGTAGCTACATCCACAGAATCGACATCATTGCCATAAATTAGAGGGTTGAATTCGGTGGATGACGGCGAAGCTTTATCTCGTCCAGGTGGGAGCAGGGGCATCTCCTGACCTTCCTGAAACTTCTCCAGGTTGAGAATTGGTTGGGTGTTCAAACTCATGCTGGTCAAAGCCTAGAACAGGTACCGATGACATTAATTACAAACACAGCAGTGGCTCTGAATACAAAAACACTGCATTGTGATAGACCACACCCACATTTGGCATCAACATTTAGTTGGAATATAAATTTCTTTACTTAAATTGGACAGACTGGCAGGCAGAATTGAAATAAAAGGGGATTTGATTGTTGAGCCAATGGCTCTTATAGGTAGCAATTCTGCTGCTTAGCATTGTGCTAATATTAGATTATTTACCAGAGTCCCACGCCATTACATTACTTCAAGCAGCTAAAGGATGAGGTTTCCATATGTTGATGCCTGCAGTGGGTGTGTCACTTTGGAGTAGGAGGAGCAGAGGAGGGAGTAAGTTTGCTTTGAGGGGACTGCTGCAGACTCAAGAGTCAATGTTTAGCTTAGCATAATGGAACATTTAGTTGCTGCGTCTGGATGAATGTTAACTTTGTCAAAGTGATCAGCTTCATCATACAGGATCGTGTTTTCATTACGAGAATACTCACTGATGCCAAGATTAGATGCACGCACATTCAGTCATGCTCAAGCCAGAGCTAAGCAGTGTATCAAAACACTGGTTTGCAACATTCTGTGACGCTGTTATGCATTTTTGGTCTTGAAAATAGGAAACAAGTAGAAGTGACAAGCAAAATAATGTGAGACAGAGAAGATATCCGTGCAGGGGGCATGGCACATTCCACAGGAGGAGAAATAAGTAACCTTATTCTCAGAGGAGAAGATCTGCTTTTGGGTGATCACGGTCAACCTAACCAGACACTAGGAAGGGGATAAGAGAGATGCGAGGAGAATCACATGAAGGCCTGGGATGACAACTTTGTGACTGACACTGGAACAGCACATGACGGAAGGGTCACCACCGTAGCCCTTTTCTTTTCTTTGTCTCCTTTCAACAGCAGTTCCCTATTTATTAGATTTTTTTTGCTGACAGGAAATAAAAATATTTGTAATTTAAACAGATCTAAAAATCACGAGGGAAAAGGTTCCTCTTGATTTTTTTTGTGCAACATCAGACAGGCTTTGCTCTTTTATCATTTCCATTTTCAATTCTACTTTTTACTGAAGAAAGGAGATAAGAAAATATACATTTGTGCACGCTTTGAAAAAGTGATGAACAGCCTGGAGAGTAAGACTGAGTGACAGTGACATGTGACAAAGTCAGAGCAAGAGAGACAGAGAAAGATGAAAAATGGAAATGCTTTTATGTTTGATGTGAAAGACAAACAGAAAAACAAAAACAGAGGAAAAACAATAACATGACCAAATAATAGAGTTCACCTACAAAATCCAGCCACTACAAGATACATGAAGGACATCCATGGTGACCAGCTGGGACAAACCAGTGGTTACAATGGAGTGGTAATGACACACAGAAAACTGCAGATCTTTTCACAAATAAATAAAATACTTGCACAATAAAGCACCTGTAGCAAAATGTAAGCAGTATATAAACTTCTAGTCCTTAAGAAAAGTCAGGTAAGTTGTAATAATACAACCAGCCTTGCAAAAGTACACAAAAAATTATTGGCTGTTATAACCAGTTTATCTCAGTAACTCAACGGTCAAGTGCAAGTATTTTCAGAGACTGTAGCATCAGTAGCACTCTGCTATGGCATCAAAGTCTTCAGATAATCACTCCAACCATATTCAGTGACATTTTCTCCACTGCTCATATTAACACTGTGAACTTGTTTCCGGATATACAACAGCTATACTGAGCCTTGCACACTCCTACAAGTACACACAAGCAGCTCGGTCACACGCCCGCACACAGGGAAAGGGATGCTAACCACACACAGCTAACAGACTGGCTCTGATTCAAGGTAGAATGAACTAAATGAATGTGCAAAGACTTTAACTGGATCTTTGAAAAAGCTGTGGTCTGTGTTTGCTTCATGAATGCAAGGGTGGCACAACAGTTCTGATGAACACCATCATATTTAAAATGAAATATCAACATCAGATTACAGACTGCAGATTGCCTACAGACTCAAATTTATTAATTTAAATTTAAAAAAAGGTTATTTTTGCAAAAATATTATGATTATTATCATTATTATGATTAGTTTTGGTTACATTTTCAATGACTTTACTGATTATGATCTGATATTTCCTACAAAACAACTATTGCTGTTCATACCTCATATTAAACATATGATTACAAAGTGAATAATAGGTAGTCAGTATCTTTTGTAAATAAATATCTTTTGGAATATTAATAGTGTAGCTGTTCAACTAGGAGAGATAAAAAAGTAAAGTCAAAATGTAATAACATAAATTAGAAAATAAGGATGCATGGTATTCTGAATATCAGCAGCTAATGCCATCTAAGAATTAGCCATAGCAAACATTTCCTGGCTAATGAGCACACTAAGTAAACACATATTGGTAGCTTAAATATTTTTAATTATTTTAAATAAATATATTTAATTACATTAAAGACGTGAGCGGATTTTGTGACATGTGCTGTATTTCCATGAATCAGAACCAGATTCTGATGTTAGATAATCAGGTTAGAGGCCAAGTTAGTTGCTACCAGTAATACTAAGTATTTATTTTGGGTAGCAGCGACCTAGCATCTGATTTTACCTCCAAAAGCTAGAGCATGCACAGAAAACAGAGGGAAAAAGAAAAATTTGTTTATGTTAGTGCACTACAAAACCAGTTTCAAATGCCCCCACACTCATCTACAGTACATACAACTTTGATGAAGAAGGAAGCCCCTACTCTTCACATTGCTGAAAGACAAGTTTTACATTCAATGGGATTAACTAGCAATCATGGGATTAAACTTTAACGGTCCAGAGAAGTACCCGGGTTCCAGAAATTTCTCTGTGAAATGCTCATGTGTATGCTAGTCTCACTGTATTTGGGGCAAATATATGGCTGCCACAGTTGAGCAGAATCAGACAAATTTATAGTCATAACAATTTAAGAGGAATCAAAACAAATCGCATACATTACCTGTTTTAGATGTTTCTTAAGCTCGCCTGCTTCAGGCTCTGGAAGAGGTGGTAGAAGCTCTGCATTGGTAGGTGCTATAACCTGAAGGCAAACATAGCAGTCTTAATTTTTGCAATGTATTTGAGCTTTTTAAAAACAAATTTTTTGTGCAAGTCAATAAACATTAGGTAAATGAACCACAATATAATAAAATAGAAAATCCAAGATGAGAAGGAGCTCTTGTTATACAGACCTTGCTGCTGTCAAGGTCAACAAGCCAAATATCGTCTGGCATTTTGAAGTCTGATTTGTAGAGGAAGAAGCTGGCTGGTACACCTATAATGTAGGGAGTAGGAGCAAGAAGGAGCTGCCAAAGGAAGAAAAATGTTCATTTAAGCAAAGCTGTTATTAAATGAAAAGACACCTTTTTTTTTTTTTAATGTACACATACACAGAGAAATGACTTATTTATTTAACGTGTATCTGTTACAAACACTAAGTTTCACCTGTTCAGCAGAGGCCATACATGTTGGCAGTAAGGGAATGACTGGGAACATGTACTCCAGTGGGTAAATCATGGCCACAAAGGCCATGACGCTCATAGACAAAGCATTATAATCTCGGGACTGAAGAATGACCTGGGAAAAACACAAAAACAAAACAAAAACATACAACATGCAGAAGATTAATAAAGTGAGCGTTACAATGCAACAAATTTTGTATTTAGTTGGTTCTCACCACCCTGATACGTTTCCACCACTTGACGGTTTTTGATGTATGATTTGACTCTGATTTTGAAGCCATGTTCCATTCTTTGTTCATAATTTAAAGCCATAAAAAATCATTTTCGTTATATACATATGGATATTTAACAGCAATAAAATCTCAGCAAGAGCGGCAAGAAATCTCTGAGTGGCAGAATACATATCAAAATAGAATACCTTAAGAACCCCATATCTGCTAGACACAGGGTGACAGAAAAGTAGAGAAAAAAGTCCAACATAATGGTCTTTAAACAGTATGACTCAATCTGAGAAGCGTAGGTTTGATTTGGTTGCAAATGAGCCCATGTATCAGTGTCAACGTATGCACAGAGTAACACTACATCAAAATCAATTAAACAAAGAATCCTATTACATCTACACTAATGACTCTAGTGTTAAAAATACAAGATGACAGAGTCTTTCCTCTCTATCATAAACTATTAACACTCTTCTTTTTACCCACTGTGCTCTGTCCACACGGCTTCAGTGAGCTAACAGCAGAAAATGTGGACATTTCAGGACATTTCTAACAATGTCCTGAAATGTCATTGGGAAAGAAAAAACAAAAAAGACAAAACTCGTAGACATGCAGCTGCACTCCAGAGGAAACCACTGAACAATCAGACTAAATATAGCCTTGCTTGTACCTTTCACTTCTAAAATCGGCATGATCTTTAATAAAATCCCAAGGGTAATTTGACCGCAGCTTAAAAAGAAAAAAAAAAAAAAGAAAGAAAGAAAAAAGAAAAGAAAAATACGGAAAAAAAAAATCCACATCCTTCTTCTTGTCCTTTAGTATATATGCACAAAACACAAAAGAATATAAAGAGACTGGACCAAGAGGAAGAACACCTGTGCCTGTCCTTACTTTGTGCTCCAGCAGGACACAGCTGAGGACCTGAAGACAGGCATCCACACCCAACAGCTCTAGGGGCAGGTGCAGCGGGAAATCGACCATGGAGAAGCGAGAGCTATCAGGTAGGGCAAAGGTGAGTGGCCTTTTGAGCTCATGGGGCAGCACTTCCACATCCACACGTCTCTGACCCGCCACTGGCACTGGTGAACGCAGCAACCGGTACACCCAGGATTCGATCTCCCGCAGGTCGGCCAGCAGCTGGCTGCCTTTCTCTTCCACCGACAACGCACCGGTAAACACACGCCACATGGTGTCCCTGGGAAGGACATTAATGTACATTTAAAGGTTTTTAGATTTTTCAATGAAGTGTGCGTTGTGACACAACATTCAAGAAAAAGACTGAGACAAACATTAAAATGCATGAACTGATGGTATTTCACTTTTCAGGGGAGGAAAAACAATCTGTTTGGGCAGTAAGGAAAAATAATAATATAGTTTTGTTCAAAACGACATATTACGTGACAGTGTGTATACTTACTGAAAAGCTTAACAAATTTCTGTGACAAGCAGATAACGCTAATACTAGGGGTGCAACGTTACTCGTATCGATATTGAACCGTTCGATGCAGTGCTTTCGGTTCGGTACGCATATGTATCGAACAATACAAAATTTGTAATTTATTTTATCAACTTTCCTTCTGACGATGCTGTCGGTGTTGAGCGCTCAGTGAATCTGCGTTCGACTACTCCGACTAGGCTGCACTGATCCACTGAGCGTTCAACACAGACAGCATCATCAGAAGGAAGAGCGCAGGGCAAGCTAGCAAGATAGAAGTTAAGCTCTCCTTGCAACATG
Organism: Aulonocara stuartgranti; assembly: GCF_965226115.1. Lineage (NCBI taxonomy): Eukaryota > Metazoa > Chordata > Actinopteri > Cichliformes > Cichlidae > Aulonocara > Aulonocara stuartgranti. Next base: position 31,599,275 of record NC_138939.1, on the reverse strand, counting down.
GCAAATTGAACCTCCCCCACCCTCATTCAGATCTGGCATTTGGAACTATTTTGGTTTTCATGTGACGTATGACCCTGAAGGTAAGCGGGTCATGGACTAAAGTAAAACAGTATGTTGGATGTGCCACGCAATGCTCAATTACATGGGTAGGAACCAGTGTGTTAGCGCAGTTAGCTCGTTAACGGAGATTTGCCGTGTTGTGGCGTTAACGTCATTTCAACGAGATTAACGCTGACAGCACTAGTGGGAACACAACGAATATGACTGCACATTTACGCCGACATCATCCTAGTGCAAAGACAAGTGGAAGCAGACAAAAACAACAAGCATGCATGCTACAAACTTTACCCGAGTCATTTAGACAGCCGTTAGCACATGATTCTCCTCATGGGGACCTGATATGTTTAATATTGTGGCGAGCTCAGACAAGGAGGAGACGGAGGTGTCGTTTGGTCTTGCTTCCCGTGAGCTAGCCAGGGAGCACAGCCGTTTATTGACATCTGCAGAAGAACACTGCAGCTAGCTAACTGCTCAGCGCGGCAACTGCACAGCAACAACAACAACAACAACACACAGAGCGCCCTCTGACCCCGGAAGGACACACCGTCGCAGCGAGAGGGCGTCACCCGTCACTATGGCAACATAAACAAAACATAACTGTACAAACAGAACTCCGAACAGCCCTGACCCGCTACATAGCCCCCTACTTAAGGGGTCAGTCGTCCCCGACGACCCCATTGCCCCACACAAAGTCCTGCAAATGTCTAGGTGCCTTCTTTTGGCGCACCGGCCGGTCAAGTCCGGCGGGGGAAAAGTCACTCGGGTCAGAACATGGGGTGCCACCATCATCCCACTTCTGACACCAATGTGGCGACCTCAGACAACGAGGAGACGGAGGTGTCGTTTGGTCTTGCTTCCCGTGAGCTAGCCAGGGAGCACAGCCGTTTATTGACATCTGCAGAAGAACACTGCCGCTAGCTAACTGCTCAGCGCGGCAACCGCACAGCAACAACAACAACACACAGGGCGCCCTCTGACCCCGGAAGGACACACCGTCGCAGCGAGAGGGCGTCAACCGTCACTATGGCAACATAAACAAAACATAACTGTACAAACAGAACCCCGAACAGCCCTGACCCGCTACAATATGCTGTTGAGAATATAGCCCAGAAGAAGCGCATAGTATAGCTTTTATTTTGGAAAGAGCCATTTCTCTGTAATAAACTCTTTTCCAAAGATGAGTGATTCCTCAATCAGATACAGGTGTTACCGCGCCAGATCCGCGGCCCCGAACCGTAGTAAGGAAACCTCTGGCAGTTATTTGAAGGTTCCGTAACTGACTAGCCGGCAACAGCTTACTATACAGGTCAACTCCGCTAGCAAAAAGATCGAAGGAGGCGTAGGAAACTGCTTCACCGAACTTTATTTCTTCTCTAAGGCACGAACACCGCGTACAGTGGGCTGAAACAGTTTACTCACAGCGAGCATCGCCGACACAACTCTGGCTGTCGAGGGAGTTATTATATTCCTTTTCTTTTATTTTCGTCTCTTCTGTAGCTAACCGTTACTTTTTCCCCTTCTCCGCTCTCTCTCTTCTCACACACACACACACACACACACACACACACACACACACACACACACACACACCCCGAATACATTTCCCATCAGGCTTCATCCTTAAAGGGCCATGCCTGTAACACAGGGCTTGCAAAATCGCTAGCGATTTTTCCAGTCGGGCTACCAAAATCTATCTCTGCCCTGCCCATCGGGCTATTGTAGGAAGGAAAAATATATGTCAATGCTTTTGCATTCTTTCGGAAATGTCGCTGGGTAATTATGTCATTGGCATCGGTGAGCCACTGTCAATATGTGACATATTGAAATCGCGTTTGAATTTGCGCTTGTTTTTTGCTTTCACTTTGCAATCGCGCGAACTGTGTATAGAGAGCGACAGCACTGATTGGTGAGTGATGATAATTTGCACACCAATTCCCCTGACATCGACTTATCAATCGTTAGCTTACTATGCAAACATGACAAGTGAAATCTCCCGCAGCAAGCTTAAACATATGAGAGGTTGATCGCGCAGAGAATCGCTGACCGTTGTGTGTGTGTGTGTGTGTGTGTGTGTGTGTGTGTGTGTGTGTGTGTGTGTGTGTGTGTGTGTATAAAAGCAGCAGGATATATTTTAGTTCTGCTGAGCCAAATAAGACAGGTCAGGGTGAAGATGTGACAGCCAAAGAAAAGCTTACCACAAAACGGAAAAGTTAGGACAAATCAGACTATAAGACAAAAAGAAAGTGCAGCTTTATGGTTTCATGGACAAAAGAATTTCTGTGGCTGCAATATGACGAGCTATATTACCGGGGCTGCACATAAGTGGTCCGCAGGTGCGCATTCGCTGTCAAAAAAAACGCGCACAAGATATGAAGTTGCAACGCGTGTTTGCAAACATAAGATTTTCTGGAGGAGGACAGACATTTGTTTAAAACTCTTAAAGATGTCGAAGAAGCTCCTTTAAGCAATTACTTTGGTGTTGCTCTACCTCCAAAGAAATGTCAGGTGAGCTGGCTTCAAACAAATGATGAACGCACAGAGATGTGGTGCGGAATGTGCCGTGAAAATCCCACTCTAGCGGACAAAAACAGTGCTTTTTATACACAGTTCTTACAAGTTCATAGAAATTTCTGTTCAATTAGAACCAAGTATTTGAGTTGATGATTGTAATTTTTATACAATGTTGTAATTTGTTTTTCAACAATTTTTTGATTAATGTTTTGTTTCCTTTACAATATTATACTTTAATGTATAATATTGTAAAGGAAACAAAAGAGGAAACAAAACATCAATCAAAAAATTGCTCTCTTTTTTATTCGGGCTACTTACATTTATTTTGGGCTACCAAAAACTGAAGAGTCCCTGCCCGAAGGGCTACCAGGGATTTTGAAATTTTGAGAGCCCTGAGATATATTTATTTTTTTAATTACTTTTGTTTCAGCAACATTAAATTTAAAAACTGTACTTTTGAGTTAAAATATATATATTTATAATTTTAATAAATGACAAATTAAAAAGGCATGAACATTTTTTTTTGTATCGAAAAAATTTCGAACCGTGACACCAAAGTACCGAACCGAACCGTGAATTTTGTGTATCGTTGCACCCCTAGCTAATACATATATTGATAGATGTCCAGGGCAATTTTAAAGTTAAAAACAGAGTTGATGGGTTTTTTATTTTTGTTGTTGTTGTTTTGTTTTTCCCCTTGCTGTTGTTCATTTATTTTATTATTTACTTTGTATCTGTAATTTTCTTTTCTTTTATCTCTTCTTCCCTTTCTGGCTGGGTTTTAGTTACACTGTTCTGGATGGGTGGGTGGGGCACGACTGTTTGTTAATATTGCCGTAATTGTTGTTGGAAGCAATTCTTTGTTCAATAAAAAGACCTCGATCCAAAAAAAAAAAAAAAAAAAAAAAAAAAAAAAAAACAGTTGATGAAATCATCAGGTCATTTTATTACTGCAGACAGCCACAAAGAAACCTGAACAAATAACCAGTGAAATCCCTAATGTGATGAGCAAATGAGACAAATGCACAAGAGGCTCTTAAGTAGTTGGCGCTATAGTAATGTGAAAACCCACTACTCTATGCACGCAGTGCTACTACCCTTTCTAAAGTGCATACTTATATGTGTGTGTGTGGTAAAGAGTGAGGGAGGTAAATCATTAGCCGTTTGGATCTCTCCCACCAACTGCAGCTGTTACCCACGGGCAGGCAGAGACCTCAATCTGTCAGAGCCGCCATAGCAGAAAATGCTCGCAGTCATTATGTGATGACTCTACTTCTTTGTCACTGCAACACCACATTTCAATCAACCATGTCAAAGGGGGAAAAGAGAGATTCTCAGGTCTGTTCAGCCTTCGGCTTTTTAAGCTTGTCAGAGAAGCCATAGTTCTATATTACTGATAAGTGGAGTCAGAGCGACATTTTATCAAAGAAAAAAAGGCCAAGGTATGAGCTTAACTGGGTGCTAGACGTTCCAACAGTGCCTTTTAAAGAAGACGGGAAAAGCTGCGCTAGTTTAACAGCTATAAATAACAATCATTCGATGAATAAGCTCTTGTGAAGTGACAGCCTAATTAGCACTTTGTCAATCAAAATTTGCAATCTATTAACTCACCCATGGCAACAGAAAAACCCAAAGAGCACCGAAAAATACTGCCACATCACGCCACCGCATCAAATACAGGGTACAGCTGTGAGTACTCTGCAGCTTAAATTAAAAATGAATTAATTAGCCTTCAAGCTTAATTAAGAAAATCGAAACATGATCAGCAATTTGTGTTAAGTCTAATAGGCAGAACAGAACGATAAATCCCCTTTTATCATATTATTGGATATATTGGGGGTATCCAATTGAGACCTTTTTTTCTTTTCACTCTCTGGGTTATATTTTCACCTTGGCGTGGATGATTGTGGCCAAAATGATTCCCATAATTATTTTGATCATTATTGAGATGACAATTACATTACACTCCTTCCACATCTATGTGCAACATTCATGCTATTCTACTAAAGTCTGCATCAAAATGAAACTGGTCTTCCATATCTGCCTAAATTCAGCGCCTCTGAAGAAAAATCAACAAATATAAATAAAAAACCTGTACCAAAACTTAACACAAATTAAATGAATAAAGTACTGTTTTCCCTTTTACTCTGTGCTGTATTATTAATAATTAAAATATCTTGTGAGCTGTGAGATCCCTCTACATTCCCCTGATATCACTACTTTGGAAGAATAATTGTGTTTCCACTATGTTCACCCTTCTGCTGGAGTTTTTGTTACTCACTTGTGTTTTTTTGGCCACATGGAATGTGATTGCTGAGTTGATCATGGACAGTTCATGTTAACAACCACTGCATTGTTTTTCTTGCCGTCCATTCATTAATTATACTGCATTTAGAGGTGTGTTTTCAGGCAGCTGAATGAGTTAGTTGTTTCTTTGCTATCTAGACTAGAACAGGATTTAGGACAGAACAGGTACCAATAACAATATTTGGTGTAAAATTCCAATACATGAGTCAATACCTCTTGTCCTTCAGGCACAGGAAATGAACAGATTTCCCTAGCATTTCTTATGTATAGAGTCCTTACTAACATAACTTGATAATGCAGGAAAAAAACATAAGCTACATTTTGAAATTTTCATTTATTGGCTTAACAATGGCCAATAATACTGGCCGGCCAATATACTGATCAAGGTGTAGTGCAGACCCAACTATAGAGCACTCTTTGCATATGTATTTTTGGTTGACATGTATTTCCAAACAACAGCTGATGATCTGCCTAAAGGGAAAAAGGTCTTCACCTTCTTGTTCTTGATTTTTATTGCATATCTGTCTTAATATGCAGTGTTACTTGTCCTGACTAGTCCAGGAAACTTCAAGCTACACAGTGTAGGGAAGAGCTGTGGTTGGCACATGCAGCCAGGGGGTCAAGAGCTGATTAAGGGGTCACTTCATTTGCTTTCACTTGGTGTTTAATATTTCCTGATTATGTTCATTTAACTGTGGGAAGCAAAAGACCATGAAGTCTGTACAGCCCTATTTTCTCCTTTTATACAACAGATAGACTTTGTGAAATATTTGCTGCTCTGAAAACTTTTTTATACAGTTTATTATAGTAATTTAGCCAAGTGGGCAGTGTCATATTATTTGTTCAGTATAGTGCACTCAAACTCAATTGTTTACCTTCCTCTCAGCATTGTCTGCAGGACATGAGGAAGAGTGCATGTCACACTTGAGCAGATGGTGATGAAGTGGTGTCCTAACAATAAATTGCTTAGTAGTTTGTGAAAACAGCGACCCTTCATTTTCCCAAAAACCCACTATCTGTCAAGCTTGGGTGTACACACAAAATGATTCATTAGAATTATGTAACAATTGTTATTCTTCCTGAAATAATATTTAATGTAAAACAAACCACTCAAAACAAAGTTGATTTAAATGCACTGTGGACATTTTGTTTGGCATTATTTGTCATTGAGGTGGAGCTTGAAAGCATAAAGCATACTGTGAGAACAAGACACACGCCACAGATGGCCTGCAAAACTGTGCGGCACCACAGACAAAGGCTCCTGTATAATTGTGAAACACAAACATACAGCTAACAGGTGGACAACGGAAGAAGCAGACGGGAGTAGAAACAAAGGAGTGGGCACTGCAGAAAACATCAGCAGGAACACTGACAAAACAAGTTTTCTCCAACTTTTCTAGCCTTTAGAATTGAATGTGAAATAATAAGCTGTGTGAATGGTTATTAATGTGCATCAAATGCACAGACATTATTTAAAAGCTTGCACAAGAAATTCAAGTGAGTTGAATTCAACTGAAACTGTGCTTTAAAAGAGCGCTAATTGCTCTTTTTACATAAACTACAGGTGGGTATGAACAGATGTATCATCTGCCAACTGCTGTCTCTGGAGACTGAAGTATGTTACAGTCAACAAAAGAAAACTTTGAAGGGAATAAACAATGTACTGATTAATATGGATGCTAAAATCCTTTAAAATGAATCCACTCTGGTCTCTGCTTATGAGATCTTGTCATCTAACTTGGTATTTGCCCCTAAGGCTGGCACAATGAGAATGCTCATACAAAAATAAGTGTTTAGTGGGTGTTTAATGGTTTCATGTGCTTAGCAATTACACAGCAATCAACAAGTGGATTCTGGTGTTTCTATACTACACAACTTATTTTGACAGGATGGGTTCTTGGCAAAGACCTACTTCAAAATAATCTGTGTGTTATTTATTTGGCTAACAAAGCTTTTAAAGAAAGATTAAGACTATAAAACCTGTTTGTGAGTGAAGAAGCATTAGTGCATGAAATCTGAAACCTCACCTCTGGGTGGCACGAGGAAGCCCCGCCCGTTGTGTTAGCCTTTGACTGCAGCAGTCCACTAACCTCTTGAGAATATATAGGCATTCCCTAAAGGTGGAGAAGAAGGGGTAATGGCTGAGTATGCACAGAGAGGTCAGTGTGCTGTTGCGGTTCCTGGCCGCCACCTTAGCAGCACTCCGTTTGTGCTGTGGGGACTTGCCGGCATTTTGCTCAGCACCTTGCTGTCCACCCTCTTCTCCAGAAGCAGGCGGAGGTACTGACTCTGCATTCTTGGGTGGAGAAACCACACGGTGTGGAACTCCACCTCCACCACTATCAGACCCTTCGCTTGTGGTCTCTGTTGCCCGTTCTGCTGTCTCAGCGTGACTGCTCTTCTCTCCTCGAGTACGATGATGTCCTCGCTGAAAGGAGCGGTAGAAGTTGACACAGATTCCGTAGCGAGTAATTCCTGAGTCCTTGTCAGTCAGGGTGAAAACAAAAGAGGAGTCATCGCGAAGGCTGACCCTGCGCTGGCGTATACTCAGGCAGCCCTCCGGTTGGCAGAAGAAAACCACGTCTGGTGGGAGTGGAAAGTCTTGGTGGTCCTCTAGTGGGTAGCGTCGGAGAAGCTGAGGGGTCTGGGCCACACTGTCACTAGTAGGTTGCCTGGAGGTTAAATGGCAAACATTTGTCAGCAGTGCCCAGAATTATTGCTTAATGTGTTCTTTGAGCACATTACAACTAATACCTGATGCAACTGCAACTGAGTTCCTATCACATGTTAAGAGGGGAGCTTCAAATCCCTTACATGAAACATCAAAATATCAAATCAAGACATTAGTGTATTTATGTGTCAAATGTGAGCGACAGCAAATATGAGAAAAGAATGTAAAAGACAGACTTCTGTGCTCTCACTGTTACCTGCTTTCTGTTCAGACCCTGTTTCTTTTCTTTTTTCTTTTTTTCTTTTTTTAAACGACAGCCAATTTGAATAAAGCTGGCTTAAGGGGAAGAGGGAAATATGCTAAAACAGCTTGTTTCAGACAGTGGAGGAACTGAGGGGCTGCACCAACGCCCACTACAAGATACATTAAGATTATTTTTAAATTGTGAAATAACCAAAGCTAATCTAGCAGAGTATCTGAGGTGTAACAGGTTCCCTTTAATATGAAAGACATAAAAGGAAAGACAAATTTCATAAAGGAAGAAATGGAAACCACAGAGTTCAAACAAAAACATTGAACAAAGCCTCGATAGTATTTCTGTGGTTACAGAAGCAAATGTGTAACCAATTTAGCATTTCAAACTGAAGTGTTTGAACTGTTTGGAAATCTGTGCAGAGGAAGTATGAGGCAACAACCATTCCATCCAATAACAAATCTGAAATTGTTCTTAAACACTTAAATCACCAACCGCTCAAATAAACAGACACAGTGACTGAGAGTCCCCTCTGATTTCACTGTATTATGTCAATACTTTTTTTTGGCTCAGTCACTATGTTTGAAACAATATACTACTTTTCTTCATTTTTCATAAGGGTTGAGCTGTTGTATAAACACCAAAGCAAAAACATAAGCTGTGAAATCATCAGATTTCAAGGTTGCAGTTTTCCAAAAACCTTCAAACACTTGCAAGGATGCATTCAAAAGTGCTGAGAATTTTCAACAGAGTAAAAATAGAAGATGATATAAAAACCAAGAGGTCTACTTTGTATGCCTATTATATGTCAAGACACTAAAGAAAAAAGTATTAAGGTTAAAGGGTAGTGGGTGCCATGTCTGCCTAAGGGCTTACCTTGCTCCAACCACTACCAAGTAGTCGAGAAGGCGGGGGCACATTTTCTTTTTCTCCATGTTGGACTGACCATGTCCTGTATGTCACAGCATCCAGGATATACGTCGCCTCTTGAGTTAAGGGTACCTCTCCATCACAAGTGAGAAAGCTCAGGTGTATACTTGAAATGCAGCTCCTTTACTATCATTATGATGATTCCAAAAAAAAAAAAAAAAAAAAAAACCCATAAAAGAAGAAGAAGACTGGGTCCAATCTGTAACACACAAAGAAGAAGAAAATATATATTATTGTATGTTTTTATGACCACAATATAATAAGCTTGTGTCTGCACAATGAAAGCACCTGGTGCACACACTGGATATCACCAAACAGCAGCGTAATTTTTCAGAGTAACAAAATGGGGTCAGATTGGGTTTTATGATGTATAGTTGTGACTTTTCAGTAAATGTCAAACTATAATAAAGTATAAATCCACTCAGCTCTGCAGCATTCTCCACTTTTCCTCTATGTACAATATATATACTACCTTTGTCCACAACACCAACTCTTCACAAGGCTTTTAACCCCACACAACAGCAGAAGTTTCACATGGAGGTGGTTTTAAGATGGAATAAAGCATTTGGAGCCTTTTCAGCTAAAGAGCAGACAAAGAACTGTATTGTTCTGTCCTTGTGGTATTCGAACAAATAACAAATTATAATTTGTTATAAAATTAAACTTATAATATCAGAAATGCTTTCTGATATTACCAAATTTCACAAGACATCATACTACTATAAACAAAGAAACAAAATACAAAAAGAAGGTGTGTGGATGTGTTTATAGGGTATATGTTGGACATTAAGACGACATAGGAAGAAGAACCACAAAAACCTATAAACAGAATTGTTGGAGATTAAAACTTATAATTTTGGGTTAAATTTACATAGCCATAACTAAAGAATCACTCTAAACATATTACAAAATATTACTTGCTGCACTTTAGAGTTGACAATAATGCGTTGCCTGGTTGTTTTTGTTGGAGGGTAAGGAGAGGTAAGTAAGCAGCTTAGGGGCCTTGGTGGAATGAGCACACTTCACAGCTTGGACTTTGTCCAGCAAACTAAACCAGCACCTCTACAGATGGCTATTAAACACCAGGAAGCCACTTGTAGCTCCAGTCTAGTTCCCTTATCGTGACAACAGACAACTTAACATTCATATTAAGGCAACATACAGTGCATGACTACAGTTTAGCGGGCATTCCCTGACACAATAACAACACCATCTCAAAATATTAGTTGAGTTGCTTTTGTGAGAATAAATTTAACATGAGCAGCTTTACAAACAGGTGCACAAGCTCTGGATCTCCTCTTGTAAAGTAATGACAAAGCACTGGCCACTAAATACAAAAAAAACAAGTCTGGGCCAGGATTATGTTAAGCTCAACTCTTAAGACTTTTCTGAAAAACAATTTAACATCCCCACAGCCATGGCATTTCATGCTATTTTCAGCAATAATTTATGCAGCTATATGATCTGCTTTTTAGAGGAACTCACTCATGTTCTATAACTTACAAAATCTGTGTATTTATTTCTTTGTCTCACAAATCCTCCTACATTAGGATCAGGAGTTCAGCAACCAGCCTTGGCACACAGCTACATCTCAGGCCCCTGACAGCTCTTATCAATAGTTATCATGATGATGTCATCACATCGCCTTGCAATCACCTAACGACAAGCTCAGATAACCTTTTTTAAAATGCCTTGCAAAAGCACTGAATCATTTGTGTTTCACAACAGTAACATTAATTTATATTCACTTCGCTTATGCATCATACAGTATAACGCCATCATGTTGCCTTGCAACCACCAAGCAATGAACACATATTTGTCTAACTTGTTATAACCATCATTTTACAATCATTTGAATTTTACAACCAACACCACAAACTGGTCAAACTATACTGTAGCATGGGCATGTACTAGTTAAACAAATAACAGCACTGCCAAACATGTTAGTAGTTATGACACAATCAGGACAACCCTCATGGGAAGCACTTGCAGGTGTAACCAATGAACTGGAAGCCCACAAGAAAGAAAAGAACAGCAGTGAGATCCCCTTAAAACCACAAGACACAAATTGACAATTTCAGTCCCATGCTCAACTTTTCGACTTGTAACTTTTCAGTGTGAATATAATCAGAGCAAAACCAACATGCTGACATTCAATTCAAAGACTAATGTGGCTGCAGTAAAACTACAGTCTGAAGTATCTCTCTTTCCTCCCAAAACCATCAAACATTACAGAATTACTGCTCTGCTTTTTGTTTTTCTGGAATAAGCAGCAAAATCTGAAGCTTAAAACACCTCAGAGGAAAACACCATAACTGCTAATGTTCACATCAGCTAATTGCACAAAACAAAACCACAGTAACGTGATCTACTTGAGCTATCATGCGATGCCAAACAGCGTTTACTCTAAAACTAACAAATACTACAGGAGGCCATGCTACTGAAACCCCACCCTGAAACACAAACACTCAGGACCCAGAGCAGTTTCTCACTGTCACTTAAAGGCTGTTATCCAGCTGAAGGAGCTTTAATTTAGTCAGTGGTTCATACTGCATCATTGATGCATTCCCACTGAAAAGCTAAGACCAGGATTCTTTTCTAAAAGCTTAAGATAATCTTACAATGACCACACCTCTATCAGTGCAATTACTGCAAAAAAGATTCAAACTTCACATTAATAAAAAAAAAAAAAAAGACCTGATTCATAAGGACTGAAGGATGAATTACTGAAGTCTAACAAACAGCAAAACTTGTGCACATCTATGAAAATATGCCAATTTCACTGCAGTTCCAGGAGTTGCTTTTGAATTAAACAACATGACCGCATCTACTCCATCACACAGACATATGAGAAGCAGTATATCCTATGTCTGACAGAACCCGTGTTGCTTTGTTCTTTTCCCATGTCGTTTGGACTAGTTACATGTTATAGTAGGGCTGCTCAATTAATCGAATTTTAATCACGATTACGATCTGGGCTTTCAACGATCATTAAATTATCATCATGACTGAGCCGATTATTAGCCCCTCCCTAATTTATCCGCGACACCTTAAAGGCCGGTCCGTGAAAATATTGTCGGGCATAAACCGGTCCGTGGCGCAAAAAAGGTTGGAGACCGCTGATTAAGAGGACCCGAGGGAAGCTCGGAAAGCTAAGCAGAAGTTATTTGGAGAGTGACTGCCGTTGGTTGAAAAGAGAGTTTAAAAAAAAAAAAAAACTTCAGTGGTGTTGCACACTATTTTATATTATTTTTTAAAGTCATTGTTAACCCTTTAAAGCCGGTCAGAGCTGCATGCTCCGTTTTGCGTAACTATTTTTAAATCCCTGTAGAACCTGAACCGTGTAAACTAGCGCAATAATTTGTTTTGCATATGAAACCGGAGGAGTTGTACTTACATCTGATGCCATCAGCTTGTCCTCGGTCATGGTTTCGTTCCACATATAGCTTTGCAAAAATTGCATAAAAAGCGCTTGCAGGAACAAAAACATAATATTCCAGAAACACGCTTTGCCGTTCCTATCAGCTGTTCGTAACACTTCCCACAGTGAAATGATGCACATGCTGTTTTCTTTGCAAATTTGCATCATAGGATTGTTTTTTGTTTTTCCTGCAATATATAAAAATTGCTGTATCTCCAAAATAAAACTATGAAGACACTCAAAATAAATTTCCTGTGGTGGGAAACTATTTTTTTGCAACTTTATTGTATTTAAAGTTTTGAGGGATAAACCTCTTAAATTTCTCCAAGTAGAAATATATGTAAACAAAACAAAAGCGATTTTCAATTTTTTTTGTAGTTTATTGCACTTTTTTGCAATTTATGTAATTACTATGGACTTAATGCATACATATTATTAAAATATGGGCTATAACAGTTGTATTGATGTATAGCAACTTGAAATGCTCCCACAAATGGCACTACAGCATGTAAAAAAAAAATAATATAAGCTCTGGTGGACTTGGTTCTATAGTAGGTCTTAAAGGGTTAAATAAATATCGTCAAATAATCGTGATCTCAATTTCAGTGAAAATAATCGTGATTATCATTTTTGCCATAATCGAGCAGCCCTATGTTATAGACTCAGTAGCTTTAACTGTAGAAAACACTTCTGACCTAATTTGACTCTTTCTTCAAACAGGAAGCCCGCAGTCCCCCTAAAGACTCATTTACACTTCCAGTTCTGTTTTCATGCTCAACACAATATTAGAAAGAGCTGTCAGAAACTACATCTATTACACTAGAAAAAAAGGTTTCGCTCTATGAACATTAAAATTGCAGCGACCTTCAGTGAAGTGACACCACACAGAATGCTTAAAATGAATCTGCACCAAATATAAATAAATCCTGATATGAATATCGTGTTTCGATATGTGCGCTTGTGTGGTAGAAACAGAACAGACACACAACGATAACAGGGCAGACAAATGGACTGCATGTAAATCATGAGTGGGACACGATAGTCACACATTCTGACAAAGGTGGTCATTAACCCCCTCAGCCACAGAACTACCAGTGCGTGACACAGCTGTGTCCAGCGGACATTAATACAGAAGGCTTCAAACACATTATAGGTGTAATTATGTCTAATAGCTCCACTTCTGAGCAGAGAAGCTGCTCACAGAGGGACATGAACCATTAGAATTAAAGTATTCTTGATGCATGCTAAAATGTTCTAATGTTTTTATTTTTATATTTTTATTTTACGTCAATTTGGAATTGAGTGAATGTTTAACACATTTCACTGAAACTGCAGTATTAAAACACTGATTCTTAAGCTACCACAGATACATAATACCTTCTTATGGTTTTGGGAAGCTTGACAGTGTTTAATGTGAACTTTCACCACACTGTTAAATCCAAGAGTATCTGATGTGAGGAGCCACACAAAGATGCAGTTCAAACAGGCCTGCCAAGTGGGATGACACATCTTAGGAAGTCAGCTTAATGTTCACACTCATCACACTTGGTAAAGTTATTCAAATACCCTAAAAGCCTGGCAGCTTTTTACTGACTTTTGCACACTGATGTACAAGAAGGAAAAGTAAACTGTCACTTAACATTAATGGGTAAATGAGCTCTGAAACGGCGGTTTAAAATAAAAAAATAAAAAATCTTTTCAGCTCAAGCTTTAAAAGATAAATAAAATACATGGAACAACTTCTACAAGGTTGGATAGCGGCAACAGCATAAACCTTGTCACAGCAAAGAAAAACTACAAAATGGACAATTCAACAGGCCTATAGAGAATACAATGTAACAATTATCTCATGAAACCATCAGGAAAATGAACCTATACACAGGTCTGGCAGCCTGAAAGCTTCCTGGTACCAAGCCAAAATGGCTGTTTTATGAAGCAGTAGCGCTGCAGGCAGACTCATCCAGCACAGAGATACTGGCTCACAACATTATTTTTAGATAAGGATGGCAGGACTGTGCCACTTCACTGATTGTCTTTAATTACCGAGTGTGGTACTGATCCCCTTTTCCTATCTCTAAAAACCGGGAATAAAGAATTGTCACAACATTACAACAATCTTCAAAGGCTAAATAATGATGTACATTAACACAACAGATGAATCTCTTCAGAGTGGTCTGCAGGCAAGCAGTCACTTGTTATGTAAGCATGGAGAGGAGACAGATATGATTCATGGGCCTCCAACATGGTTAACATTTACTGCCAGTCACAGTAAACAGCAGTAAGTACAAACAGAGAATGCTACTGAAATCGATCAGGTCAGCAAGGCCGCATAAACAAGTAAGGGATAATGTGTAGATTAAGAAAGTATTATTCTTAGGAGGCGCATCTGTAACCGGAAGGTCGCCGGTTTGATCCCTGGGCTCTCTGTCCTGGTCGTTGTGTCCTTGGGCAAGGCACTTTACCCTACCGCCTACTGGTGTTGGCCAGAGGGGCCGATGGCGCGATATGGCAGCCTCGCTTCTGTCAGTCTGCCCCAGGGCAGCTGTGGCTACAACCGTAGCTGCCTCCACCAGTGTGTGAATGCGAGAGTACAATAGTGGCATTGTAAAGCGCTTTGGGTGCCTTGAAAAACGCTATATAAATCCAATCCATTATTATTATTATTCAATGAGTTATCACTTTTAAATTATCATTTTATTGAACCAATGGTACAGTGTTTAACAACTGGACCAGTATTGATATATTTTGGTCCCCTGCCGCTCATAACCTACAAGGAACGAGTGCTGCAACTTTAAAATGATTTATAGAAGTTCGTAATATATGCTTGGTGACTGGCCATGTTTCTACATCTTGAAATTGTGGTCACAAAATGAAATAACCAACACGTTTATGGTGTTCAGTTATCTGTTTGACTGTAGAAAACTAACTATGTGCTAATAATTTGCATTGCAAGGTGTGACGAAGACTGGCTTCATTTGAATCAGGTTCCAGGTACCTTTTTTTTTTGATAAAATGGCAAAGCTGAGTTCAATGTGCATTAAATCAAAAAAACAAAACAAAAACAAGGACACTCATGCCTTGTTTTGATTTAACAACAAGTTACATACCAATATGTTTGTTTCACAATATCTTATAAAGCTTAATTTCGTTATCACCCAGATAACCCCCCAGCCTAAAAGCTCCAGTGTATAATAAATTATATTTGTCCTCAGAAACCATTTGTGATTGGCCTATTTTTACATTTCTCCCCAGAGGCTTTGAGATTCAAATCAAATTTTACCCCATCATCAATCAAGAGGATATAGTCAAAGATCTGTAGCTAGTCTGTAATGCATTGGGTGAATTACATGTGACTGGGACACACTCCTTTCTCTGATAAAGTTCTGGTAAATGGAAAAGACAACCACTTATTGATTGGATCTAGTGTATGGACATTGATTGCACTGTTTAACTCACACTTTAACACAATTTCACATGCAAATAATCTTGTCATTATTAAGAATGAAGGCTAGCTATTCAGTTATGTTAAAAGTTTATTCCTGAAGGTTTAGAAATCCACCCAAAACAAATATGCCCAATGCTGACAGGAGACTTCGGGGATCTTTTTGCCGTTCACCTCAGCACCTCAAAGACAGACGGAAGGTGCCTGATTCCCTGAGCCAATCCATACCTGTCACCAGCAAGAAATACTGGCCTGCCTGTGGGACCACAATCAATCAATCAATGTCCTTCATTTGCAATGCCTTTTACCACAGTCATTCGCCCAAACGCTGAAATGTTGACATAACCAGAAACATCATATTAACACACGTTCACTGATTGTATTGCAAAAGCACAAAATAATCACGTGTCCTTAAAATTTTGGTTTAATATGATAGCTATTTTAACGGTGAAATCTACATAAAGCCTGGGTTTATTATCTCATTCACCTAAATGTCGTCATATCAATAAAGACATGCATGACAGCAAATAAAAAAGACCGTGTATAGTTATCCATTGAACATTATGTTCCAGTCACCCTCAAATCATCTTTATTAAAATATGTTGACGTATATCTTAAATTTCTGTACATATTAACATACTAAGTATCCACATGAAAAAAAATACTTTCTCTTTCTTCGATGACGAAACCGTGCTAATGTTTTCACACGTTAACGTTAGTGCCCAACGTTTATGTCGCAAGCTAATGTGAACATTGTGTCAAATTATCCAACTGTTAAGCAATGCTTCAGGCGTGATGACGGACTTCACAATGGCACACTATTTCAACAGAAAACCGTCACGGGTTGCGATTGCAGAGCACAAATCCCGCATGACTAGCCTGTCTGGGTGTGTAGTCTAAATTTTACTGGAACAAGTTGAGATTAGCCATGGTGAGGACGTATGCCAAGAGGAAGGTAACATTAACAAACAGCACTTAGAAGAAATGTGATAAGGCAATGTCAGCGCCTCCCAGCTCAGATACAACCGTCCTTGGTGCACGGTGGTAGTGCTGTCATTTTTTTTTATATTATATATATGGATAAATATTTCAAACAGGCTGTCTGGCTTTGATTCGTCCTAAACATTAACGCCAAGGAAGCATCTTCTCACCCCTCCTCTGCTAGCCGTATGCTTTCCTACGTCACGAGTGGATTAGCTAGCAAGCTAGCTAGCGAGCTGCCTAGCTACCACCAGTACGTTAGTCTCATACACATTACACCTGTCAAACGTAACAAACGCAATGACACAGTTGAGAACACACGACACATATGCGCTGAATGCGTTCACAGAGGACAGGCGTTAATGGGAATAACCTTACCTACGTTAGCCGGTTAGCCGCTAATGCTCGCTGCCAAGCCAGCCAGCTGCCGATGACGGCCTGGATGGTGGGCGCTCTCCTCGGTCACGGCGGAGAGGCAGCGATGTTTGTCAGAATTCAGTCCTTCTTTTATCATTGAAAACATCGAGCGCGGACAACCGCTGAAAAGGTTAGCCACTCCGTTTGAGTGTCCCGGAACATAATAAATTATGCGAAATATGTGTCCGCCTGCCTGCTCAGTGAAACGTGTGGCTCGGTCAGTTACAACCTGCCTTCACAACATCCTCCTCCTCCTCCCCATCATCATCAGCAGCACTAGAAGCCTGCAGGGAGTTCCGCATACTGAGAGGCCGACCTAACGGAAGCGACAAAACAAAACGGACAAAACCCACCTAATGCTCCCAACTGGGGATCGTCACCATTGGTTCACTCTAAAAATCTATTTGTACCATTTTCCTGCGTTTTATCGCGCAGCAGGAACGCCGGGAGCCATTTGGGTCCCCGTATTTATTTTTTGATAAGCCTACCACCCTTACATTATTTATAATTAACTAAAGTTAAAAGGACCAAAAAGCTAACAAAAAGTGACTAAAAATAAGCCAAATAAATTTTAACTGTATGAATTTTAGTAGGCTACTTGGTTTAACGCAATGATAAAGAAATTTAAGATAAGATAAGATAAGATAGAACTTTATTAATCCCTCGGGTGGGTTCCTCTGGGAAATTCGATTTCCAAAAAAGCACAGCACCGACAGAAGTTACAGAGTTATACACACACACATATATATAAATACAGAGACAATATAAATAAAATATACGAAGGGGATAAATAGAATAAATAGGAATAAAAATAAAAATATAAGTGAATTGCACATTTCAAGTATTGAGTCTATTGCACCGTTGACTATTTACAAAAGTATTGCACAAAAGGTATTGCACAGTGAGGTGAAGAGGCACTACAGCTTAGTTGTTCCCTCCTTTGTCCTCCTGTTTCCCCTCCCTCTCCCCTCCAGAGAGGAGTTAAACAGTCTGATGGCGTGTGGGACAAAGAAGTTTTTAAGTCTGTTAGTTCTTGTCTTTGGGAGAAGCAACCTGTCACTGAACAGACTCTTCTGGTTGTTTATGGCCGTGTGCAGAGGATGCCTGGCATTGTCCATAATGTCCATCAGTTTCTTTAATGTCCTTTTCTCTGCCACTGTCACCAGAGTGTCCAGCTTCATGCCGACCACAGAGCTAGCCCTCCTGATCAGTTTCTCCAGCCTGGATGAGTCCTTCTTTGCTGTGCTGCTCCCCCAGCACACCACAGCATAGAAAAGTACTCCAGCAACCACCGACTGGTAAAAGTTTTTTTAAGTGAAATATGTGCCACATATCCCCAAAAGTTTCTTCAATCAGCCAACCTGATGACAGAGTACTTCATGCTGACTCTAGAGCAGTAGTGTTGAATAATCTGTCAGTAACCCGGGGCAATTAAAATGTCTCCAGATCATTCAAAAAGTGGAATTTGCATTTCAAAGCTCTCGCTTTGAACACTCAGCATGTGTTGCTGAGAATGAAAATGAAACGGTACATGTTGAACATCTCTATCAAAGATAGCATTAACCAAATTAATGGCTGGGTACATTCAGAGAGAAAAAAGTTATGAGGTCAGCAACATAAAAAGGCTTGAAGATCTGCTGAAGACAAACCAGAACTGCACTGAACGAGTCTCATCAACCTCTCAATCCATTACAATTTATTCCTTGTAAAACAGCAAATGTGTGGATGAGCTAAGAACCTGAGATATCGGCAGCATTACCACAATATACATATACACAAAAATAACTATTGCTCTTTGATTACAGTACGCACACTAGAAAATAATAATAAAGGTAATCATATTCCCTCTGTGAACCGAAATGGTATACAACCAAGGGATATTAATAGTAATATTACAGAAGCTATTTTTAGGTCCTGCAAGCATCAAACCAAAACCCAACATACAAAAATTCACATTTTGTTAAAAAGGGACCTAAAGGAAAGTTTTGCATAAGCATTTCACCGGTTTGGTTACACGCTCCTGCATCCGTTCTTGTCTTAACCTGCTCATTATTTTTTTAATAAATAAAACACTATATCAGAGATTGATTATATGGATATCAACAAAATCCAAATCTATAACTAAATTTTAAGGATTGACATAGTACATGGTCAAAAATGCCAGGACACCACCATCTTTTCTGTGCCTACAGAATGAAAAAAAAATTGTCATAGCTAAAGTTTGTTTCCTGATGTTAGCTGCTGTTCCATTCTTCTTCTGGCAGGAACAAACCCTTATGGATGGTCTTTTGTTAGACGTTTCCCACAAGCAACTACTAAGTAAGAAAATCCGGTCACTAGGTTTTCCACAGCTATTCTAACATCTTAAGAGCACCCCACTGTAAGGAATGTGGCTGGACAAGCATTTGCATTTATTCAGCCAACCATTAAGTAACGTTTACTGTTTTTATCATTTTACACATTTTCTTAATGTTAGGCTGTGTGAGACATTTTAAAATCAGTTTTCATCCAGCTTGGTCAAAGATGCATGAACCAGGCTAAAGGATTGTATCATTAGATCATTTAATCCGCATGGTGAAACATAAAAGTCAAGTTGTCATAGAGGACACGTCATAGACGATGTCAAAGGCAAATACAAACTAGGGAGTTAATTCACCAATTAATTATTGTCATCACTATTTTTTTTTTTAAACCACTAGAGTTGTCATTAATTTAGTATATCAATATATCATTTTCACACAAGACATCCTTACATGTCACAGGCAGGAAAGCAAAAAAAATTAAATTAAAAATAAAGTGGAAAATAATATTGTCAGTTTCGGGGTTCCCGATGCTGTGCATGGTGGTTCACAGGAACACTTTAATAAACAAAGCCAATTTTATTAAAAGCATGAGCTGAACATGGGAGAGATAATCAGTTTAAGCTAATATTATACAATACAGACATGTTGGTCAATATGGCGATAAAGTTTAAAAAAAAAAAAAAAAAAAAAAAAGGGGTCAGTTTGGTTACACAATCCAAGCTTAACAACCAAAAATTCAAATAATTAAACATCAAGTCCACCAGCAAGTGCTTTTGGACAAAAATCTAATGTGCAATAAAGTGAATTTTGAAGAGTCTACTTGTGCCTGTGTGACATTTGTGTAGCAGCTGTAGATAATGTCCCATTTAACCAGCACGTTAGCCGTCTGATGGCTAAAAGGTCCCCAAAAACATGATTCTGGACGACCTCCCGGCTGAAATAATAGAAGTTGTTTGTTAGGGCAGAGCAAACTGCATTTTACATCTACAGTTATTGAGAAATCCAACCTTGACATCTTGTAATGGCTACAGAGGTAATTAAATTACTGTAAAACAGACTGCAAAGCCATTAAACTGTCCCAATTTTCAGCCGTCTTCACTCAACATAGGAAGAGAAAACAGACTTCACAATTATTGGCAGTCCTTTATCATCCATTATGCAGCATTTCAGTGTTACACCGCACAGGACAAGGCATGGAAAACACAGCAATAAGAAAAACATATATATATCTCTAGTAAAGTAGTTCTTTCCTGTTGATTCCTGCTCCCTGTTAATAAAGATTTTGGTACATGTTTTTAGTGAGGTTTCCCAAAATCTGACCGGTTAAAGCTGTTGATGTTGAGTACCCATTCAAGGAAGATACTCACACTACTACAGACCTTTAGATCAAGTTAGCTTTCTAACTAGAAATTCAGCTTGACATTTATTGTCCTCCGTATTAGTTACATAGTAGATTATCAAAAATAAAATGTCACAAAACGTCTCCTTTTCTGCTCAAACATTTGACACACTTTTAAATGCTAGAGCGAAATCACAAAAGTACATTTCACTTACACAGTTACAAAGATGGTGTTAATCAAGCCAATACTTTTCATTTATTTGTGAATGCAACTTTGACAGAAAAGGGGCTTTCTCACTGGGGAAAACAAAAAAAGGCTCAGAGACATGGTAGATTGACTTTGCCAAACTGAAATTTCATCTTTCCTTACATCTTAAAGACAATACCGCCTGTATTTCAGGGTACCATTGCACTGAGTGATAAAACAAAACAAAACACACCATTTCCTGTGAAGGGCCCAGCCTACTAGTCACCTGCAGAGTTGTACTTTCTTGTGCGTTAGCATGTGATTGTACAATCTTGAGGATAAGCTTTGCATTTTTTATTTTTAATGTAAACAAATATACAATTTACACTAACTGTAATGGGCTTCTACAAACGACCAAAAAGGTCCCTTATTCATCTGGAAAAACTAAAGTAAATCTATTAAACTAATAGATATTAAAGAAGCCTCCAGTTCTCAGAGGTCTACTTCACATTACCTGAGCAACTACACCAGCCTTTAACTTTTGTACTTACTCCAAAGGGAACAAAAATCTATTTGCTGCCATATTAAAATGCATATTACGTATCAACCAAATGGCCTATATTTTAACCTAATGTCAATAAAGTGAAAAGCTGTCGTGGGTCTGATTATGCCCATCTTTTCCCCGTTCTATTGCACAAATGCAAATATCACCATTTTAACTGAATGTGTGACTGTAATCCTGACGTTTGAAACAGCCACAGCCAAGACCTGCTCAGTTCCTGTTGATTATTATTGTTAGAGGAAAAGGATAAAAACCGCACTAGAGATTGACAAAACGTTCAACAAATATTAAATCAGAGATAACTGGCTAAAGAGCCGAATGCTGGTATTTAACCACAATCACGTCAGTATCTACATGGAAGAAAAGAAAAAAAAAAAAAAAGCAAGGTTCAAAGAAAAGTAGGCGTTCATGTTCCTCTTAGGAACACAAAGCCATATAGCAGTCTGAGAGCAAAGGGCAGCGTTGCTCTCCCTTCCCCATGAAAAAGAAAACAACCAGTCCTTGACAAGATCGTCAGAAAGGAGTCAGTGATCTTGCTGGATGCAATGTCTGTCTCAGGCTTAACAAAGCCACGGAGTGTGACATCAGGTTTGCAGTCACTCATTGACGTCCCAGATTTCAGATAGTAGTGGGGGAAGCTTCTTGTCCTGGAGGCGAAGGGCAAAAACCTGCTCCGAGTGGACGCTGCTTAGTGTACGAAGGCTCACCAGCTTCATCAGCATGCGGGGGAACATCAAGTGATCCTAAGGAAGTTCATTTAAAAATAAATGAATAGTTTCCAAAGCGCCTTTCAAACACAATCACTTCACAATATGTGTGTGAAAACACACAAATACCTATTATCAACTCAGCTGATAATGTATAATTGTTGCTGTTTTTAGATAACAATATGTGGTCTACATTTGATTCCTTTCACCACTCAGCTTTATCTAGCACACAACTGCTCTTCTAACAGTTCAAACCCCCTACAAGTCTCAACAATACAATATGACCTTAGTCATGACCTAATGTGCTTGTTGTGATGATGACAGCCTGATTATACTGATGTTCAGTCTGTAACAAAAGAAAAAGCTACAGATATATCTGGTGCTTACATTTGGTCTCTTAATCATGATATAAGAGCGCAGTGCATCCACATAGGGCTGTTGCAGCCGCTCCACCAGATCATGATCTTGCACATTTGGCCGATCTGAAAGCAAATATACACACACACACACACATTAATCTCTCCTGTTTGTTTATGGAGAAAAAAAAGAAGATCTATTTTGGTAAAATGCAAAGAAAGCCTTCTGAGGGGAAAAATGCTCAATCTGCAAATGCAACCAGTTCATTTCTCCCAAAGAACTAAAAAGGGAAGGATTAGTTCTCAAAGCATTTTCACTATGAGAAGGGTGTGTAGCTTATAAATTCTGACCCGCAGAAAAGATGTTGATAGCAATGAGCAGAGCATATTCGGCCTCGTCCAGGTGCAGGTCATTCATTCCTTTTGAAAACTCAAAGATGGGGTTGATGAACTCAAACTGAAGCCCTGAGGAGGTAAGAGTGGAGAGAGGAGGGAGGAAATGAAATGTCATGTTACAAATAGAAACGCACTGCAGCTGCACGCTGTGGATTTGAGCATTTTCACAGTAAGGGAACATATGAAAACATATTTTCTATACATCTCTGTAATCTTTGACTTTCTGCTAGAAGGCACACGATACAACCATTAAAGCATTAGATGCAATTAAAGCAGAGTTTTTAATCATTACTGATGGGACTGGTGCAATAAGGTGAATGCAGGGACTGGCGTACATGTGCTGAATTTTGTATATATTATTTCTCCTTTTTAACACTATAAGTACTGCACTTAAATTTTTGTCATCATAAAAACATTTTCATTCTGACAGATGAAATGCACACACTGTGGTTAAGTAATAAAAACAATTATTTGGTAGGTAGAAATGAACAAATGAACCTGCTTTGGCGAAATCCTCCTTATTGTAACTGAAGTCCTTCAGAAATGTAATGCTGTCAATGGCAGGATTGTATCGCCGAGACGTCTCAAGCAGCATAATCTGAGAAAGACAAAAAACCCCATATTTTTTTGTCTTTCAACTACACCAGCCTTTAACTTTTGTACTTACTCAAAAGGGAACACAAACTATTTGTTACAATGAAAATGTAATAGTCAGTTTGTACACTACAGATTCACAGTTATTAATCAAAAGCAGAAGCAAATTTGCTCAGAATATGTATCTTATGAGTCATTATTTGCTCTTCTTTTTAAACTAAATTTCCTTTGTTAAGTATTTTGGGTTTTCTCATCATAAGCAATGTTAAAGTATACTGTAGTCATCCTTGGATACTATTAATTGTTTTCACTACAGAGCTTTCCTTTCAGAAATATACTGATCATATTACTATTTCCGAGCACTGGGCTCTGTTGAGGGTTTGTTACTGCCACAGAAAAACAAATACTAGATCAGAAGGCTTATAAGACCGTCGGCTGCAACAATTTCTAATAACACTGAAAACAGCTGAACCGAAAGATCAGCAGAATTTTTTTTCTGACGTGTTTGATTCTCACTGGAGTAACTTGGAGTTTGCTTGCTTGATACTTAACAGTTAAGATTTGAGACTTGCACTTGTGTTTACTCCCACCTCTGAATCACAGAGTACTTGCCAAAATGAAATGAAAATGCTAAAGTATTTTTAGTATGTTTAGAGTTTGGTTGTGGATTATTCACAGAGGCAAGACAACAAGGTAGCTATTCTTAGAGGGGCCGAGTTAAAAATCAAGCAATGGACAGCCAATCCAAAGAAAATGGGCTCATAATGAGGCATCTTAAATCTTTTCATAAAAGGGCCAGTAAAAGATAGAAACCATTCCCCCCCCTCTAGTTAGTGTAATGGGTACAATTTAACAAAAGTCACATTTCTAGCAACAGACCTCAATAGTAGATGTCTTCAGTAGAGCAATCTGGTCTTCTCTTGTGAGCTCAAGGAAACCAGGAAGCTGCTTAGCAAAATCCACAATCTCTTGGACTGACATGATTGCCAGCTCAGTGAAGTGAGCGAACCGCTGCTGCCGCACTTCTCGATTCTGCAAATCCTGACTCTGTGGCCAAGGCTGGAATACATTAACAGTAAATATACAGTAGTGAGATAAATCTGACTCTGAGACAAACCCGCCTCAGCATTTGAGACACTGTCTCTATAGCTGCTGCCATTTCAGCTCCAACTCCCCTCTGAAGCACTTACCGTCACTTTTGGTCGGTCAAGGAAAGACCTCTTGTTGCATTGCTTCTGCATAGCCACCAGCTTCTGAATCATCTCCTGCTGCTGTGGATCCAGTGTGGCTGCTTCCTGAGGAGGGGTGGGTGTGACCACCGTGGACGTGCGGGCCGTTTCCTCCTCCTGCTGCTTCTTCAGCTTTTTCAGTCTAATTTGCTCCTCAGAAAGCACACCTACAGGTCAAAAGAGGATGCACATCCTAAAGCTCAAGCTAATTAAAGAGTTTCTTTTCATTGTCACGACTTGCACTCTGGCTAGAAACCCACATGCCAACATTGCATGTGGGTTTGCAAGTTTTCTTCATCTCTGATTCATTTGGCGTACAGACACTCACACTGCTCCAGCATCCCCGCCTCCCGACACTTGCGCAGGCGGCACTGCTGGCACTTGCGGCGCATGTACATGTCCATTTCGCAACGACCATTGTTTTTGCAGGAGTACTGGGCACTTTTAATGACGCTGCGCCGAAAGAAGCCCTTGCAGCCCTCACAGCTCAACACGTTGTAGTGGAAACCAGAGGCCTTGTCGCCACAGACACTGCACACCTCGTTGCCCAGCATCTTTGGAGCAGGCCCCTTCTTTCTTTTCACTGGCTGACCATCTACACACAAATGAAAGAGATATGACACCAATGTGAACTCAAGAAAATGATCTGGGTTTAGTTAAGATAGTTTCTCAGAAGCAGTCTGTTATATATGCTCCTTTCAAGAAACAATGGTTACTTCTAGGTCTTGTATCTAAACCAAAATAGAACAGAATAAACACACTCAACGTTACTGACTCATCATAAAGGTCAAACTATAGAATAAGCATGTCTAACATCAAGAGATCAGAAGGAAATAATACTGGTTATACTGGTCTGTGGAAGTTGTCACTCCACTTGCAGTACAAACAGCCATAACTGAGATGGGCAAGTTTAGTCATGCCTTTTTCTAATTTTTGTATTTAACAACTAGGTCCTGTTTTCCACTCAACTATTTACAATAGTGACAAATACAAAGACACTGTTTTCCTACCCTCCAATTCTTAATAACCAACTCACAGAAGAGCATTGTTTTCATTTAAAAACAATGTATTTAATGCAGGTTTGCTGAAACAAACTTTTAAAACATGCACCTGTGCTTGCAGATGTGTCACCTGCAGCTGGATCCAGCTTAATGTCATTTGGTTCTACTGGCAGAGGGCTGCTCATCTCAGCCAGCGAGGGGCCATTATGAGGGGGGACGGGGAAATCGTCTGGGTGGGAGAGGTCAGTCAGTGACAGCAGGCCATCATGCTTCATTGTGGTACTTCCACTGCTTTCCTCAACCATGCAGTCCAGCTGCAGCTCAGAGGCCCCATCAAACACCTTACTCTCATCTGAGAGAGACGAGACAAACACAGCGAAAACAATAATCATCGTCCAAGGCCGTTCAACTCGTCTTTATCTTTATTTTGACAGTTGTCTGACATAAACAGCCATGTTCACAAAAACATATACAACATGATGCAGCAATCACAGATTCAACGGTAAATTATGAGCTGGTGAGAAAGGGCCAATGTATTCTGTGCTGGGTTTAAAAGGGCATGTTGGACCATTTGCTACGGGAGAGGATAAAGGAAGCTAACAGCACTTCCTAAGCCAAAAGCTTTTCACTTGAACTGCAAACTCTGGGTGTGTCTGAGATGTCACAACTAAAAAGTTCTGAAATCAATGTGTCTCTGCCCCTTTCTCGCTGTCACTCGAGTTATTTTTGATCTAACACTAGCTTGGACGTTTTTATTGCAATTAAAATAACTTAATTACACATCACCTGTCTTTTGGCAGCTCATCTCCATATGTGACACACATGTGTATGAGGTGAGAGCAGGGAAAGGAGAGACTATTACAACTGTAAATGGTTGAGGTATGCAGCAAAAACTTCCATAGTAAGCTTAAATAAGACTACCGGTAGTTAAAATAAAAGATAAGCCACATAAATAGATAAATTACTTATTATTTCACTAAATTATTTTAGTATTATTTGTTGAGAAATGCACAAACTGCATTTATTATAAAGTAGGATATTTCTTTTAGGGCTCTCTCCCCACTAAAATAAAAAGATAATACAATATAAAAAACATCTTTTATACCCACTCTTGGAATGTAGAGCAAGTACTTCATATACTTCATGGCATAATCTAACAATGACACGTATTGGAAGAATTGGCTCCTGCTCAGGTAAACCTCTCACTTTGGACTGACAGAGATCGTTCCTCTTACCATGACCAACATCTGGGATATCAGTCACAGACAGCGTGGACATCTTCTGCACAGCAGCTTGTCATTACGAAATCAACACGTACCTGCGAAATGAAAACAACAGGACATTATGCTAAAAGTTACTATCACTACAAAATCCTCTGAAGCAAAGTTTTTCCTTGGATCCTACCCGTAAATATGGGTAAGATCCCCCTTGGACTGACAAAGACAGCTTAAGGGTCTCAATGCAGGTTAAAAGCAAAAAAAAGACAGTTTAGTCTGTTCTGATGACAGACTTTAATTTCAGGAAATGTATTGTCTTCTTTAAATATACAGTCTGCACAACCCATGTAGTCAGCTGTTGTGGCTACAAAGCAGTTCTAAAAAGAGAGTTTCACAGACAACATGTTAGCCACCACCTGAGACATACTCAAGTGTGGGTGACTCTGGTAGAGCTATGCCACAGAGTTACAAAACAGTCAAGTGTGAGAAACACACTTAGTTCTCTTGAAACCTCTTGGTTGGGTGTGTAATTAAGAAAATAAGGATGTGGTTTGAAGATATCGATGACAAGTGGATTATTATGCTGTTACGCAGCATAACACAGTTCTTAGAAAGAATTAAAATAGATCAAGGCTTGTAGTTCTGGCCACTCGGAGCCTGGCTATAAAGATGTGCATACAGCAAAGCCAACTGGATGTAAAAGCAGAAATGAAAGCATGTCATGTGCCACATATGGATACATTTCAGGAAACTGAATCAGCAGGAGGCTATTTGGCTGTTCTTAACCAGCCTACAAGAAACAAGCAAGTTTGGAAATGAGGGCCGAGTTATTTTTGTGACAAATAAAAACGATAATGTTCAAACTTTCTGACATCTTTGTCACACGGCATGATAGAGAACTGTATTCTGTCTGCACATCTAATGCAGTTCATTATTCAAACCTACAATTAAAAAAATTATTATAATCCTTTTTTGGAAATGTTTTTAAAGCAACTACGGTCACTCTTGGTTCACTTCAGAGGCTGTAGCTGATGACAATTTGAACTTTACTGCCTTACATTTAGGGATGCTTCTGATATTTAGTCTACCCCCCCAACACAAATGTAGTGCATAAACTAACCAATTAGTAAACAATGAATTACTCGACAACTTAAACTACTTTATTTGATGTAATATGCTCAGTGACTGGAATAAAGACTGTAAAGGTCTACTATAGCCAGAAAGTGATAAGCATAAAAGACATAGGCATCAAATTTATGGAAACTCATGGTATGCCAATTGGTGCAGGTCCTTTCTGTGGCATTGCAACCTCAAAAACTGGTTACTCTGCAAAGCACCTGCTTCATAAATGGTGATAAGGACTCGGCAACCACTCCTGCAAGATTTCATAACATAAAAAAAACCCACATACAGGTAGGTGTTCTAGTTGGTATAACTATGTAGTAACATCCGTACTTATCAGTGTAACAGTAGTACTTTTCCATACAAGTATCATAAAGCCTTTCTGTGCATTTTAAAGTTCCCCATGTTTCCAACAAGATAAAGAAAGACAGAGAAAAGAGAATGAAACTGTGAATATATGTGACTGAAATTACATAACTCTGCTGGGGTTATGCCAGTTCAAAAATTAAAGGGAAAGCCGGTAATAAAATGAAACAAAGAACACAGCTACTATGGCAGTAATGTTCCTAGTCTCACTGATAAGCTTTTACATACCCAATGAAACCAGTAAAATCGTATTGTTCCTAACAGTTAAGCTAAACGATAATGAACACAAAACTTCTGTTGGCATAAAGAGGCTTTGGTAACATTTCCATGATAGCATTTGTGATTGTTACACCATGTTGGCTAATGGCACTAAACTGAGGCTATGTATGAATAATATCAAGTTTGCCTTTCAAAGCATGCTGGCAATTTCTAACATTTACTTTTTGGAACTTAACAGTTTCCTCACTGAAAATGCAGCTTTGGTTTGATGATAAAGAAAAACAAGGTCAACGACACTTTGACTCAAAGCTCTTATCAGCTAGAATTGAACTGCGAGACGGACTGTGACAGGCACAGCGGTGGAATGACCTTACCTCAGAATCTGGTGTCTTATTTATCGCCTATCCATCTTTCCCATTAGAGTCCACAACCTCAGCCTGCTGATATCTCTGCGGTGATGCTAAGGACTAGCTCGCCTGATGATCCTTAAAAGGATGCCAAAACCCCTGTGACTTGTTGGGCAGAAGTTTAATGACTTGATATCTCGAAGAGGGCAAGTACGAAAGAAGACAAGTCCCTTTCTACAATGCCCTATGGGAGACAGGAGGGAAAACACACAGAGAGACGGGGAGGAGGGAGGGAGGTGAAAGAGGGAACACCATAGGTTACTATTGGTCATTTGCACAGCTCTTAAATCCACACAGGGTTGTGGTGTTCGATTCTTTTTCTCCAAGTATTAGAGCCACCCATTTTCAATCTTTACAAGGTTCTTACTCCATTTTTCTCCAGTTCTGTCAAAACATAGCATCTACTTGTCCTCTCTGTCACCACTCTAAACCTTCCTCACAAAAATGCCACACAGCTTATTAGAAAAAAATATTTTCTAACATATAACAGTGAATTATCACTCATCCATATATTTTCTTCCACTTATCCAATTCAGGATCATTTCATTAAGGACAAAAAAGCCTAACCTGGGGGTTTGAGGTTTGAAACAAATGATATTCAGAATATGTTGATTATGATGTATTATTCTGGTCATACAAGTCTAAGCTTAGTTGATTTACTAGTTAAAATGTACGATGATCGAGGGCATCGTGGTCTCCTGCATGAATTAACAGTCTTTTGCTGTAACAATTCCTATCTGCATGTGACCTTAAGTCATCCCTGCTCTCGTCTCGCAGATAAAGTCCAATGTCCCCTGCAACTTATCAGTCAGTCACCTTTGACCATGTTTTCACAGACTGTTGGAAATTAAATGAGAGCACCAACAAACAAACACAAAAGAAACAAAGAATTGATGCAAATCTAAAATCGCCCATCAATAATAACTTAAATGCAGTTCTTATAATGATTTGTACCTGGTTTGGTCATCATAATCTTTTATAGTTGATGATCAATCTAGAGTCAGTATTATAAAATACAGAGAAAAAAACAAAAAAAAAAACAGAGAAAGGACCTGTTCTCCATTTACACTCCAGCAAGTCAAACATCAGTCTGCTCTTTAATAAACAATTTGAGGCCAAATAAAATCGATGGGCGTCAAAATTAGGCTTTTATAAAAAACTTGTGAGATTATTTAGCAACTAGTATTTTTGCATGTGCCAGTCAGATAACTAAATAGTAGAAATTTAGAAAACAAATTGTTCATTTGGTCATATTTAAGTTTAAAACCCTTAATAAAAATGTCCGCGTTCATTATGGGCTTTCTGAGTCTTCAGTGATTGTGAACTGGTAAGTAATATGCAAACAAAGCTGCTGAGAAAGATTCAAATTACTGCGCGTGTCAGCAGCCAGAGTGGCGGGGAAGACTGAATGTGAGAAAACACGGCGTGAGAAGGTGCGAATCCAGTGTCCGAAGACAGCATGACTACAACTGGGAAACATCGCTTTCTCAGAGTAACAACGGATGCAACTCTCTACGGTGAAGCAGAAATGGATTACTGCACTCAGCAACATCTTGGTGTGAAAGGAAAGAGTCAGTGCTTTCAGGGATCACAGATTCCACAACCAATCAATGTTCCCAGACAAACACACGCACACAATGTGGTGGAAGGAGAATAGAAGAAGTGTATTCACTTGCAGATCCACCCAGATGTTTTCACTTCTTTAGCCTCCATACTTCTCTTCTGAGTAATCTTTGGTGGAGCCGTGTTGGGAATTAAGTCAGGTCACCGAACTAAAAGATATGATAAAGATATGATAAAGATATGATAAAGATATGATCCACCCCGCTGAGATAGCAGGTGCAACAGATGTCACCTCTGCACACAGCACTTGTCAGGAAAAACAAGTGAAACCACCTCTACGGGTGGGGCAGGTGCATCAAAGGGTTTTCACACTGAAAACAAGCACATATGAGGGAGTAAACAGCCTGCCTGGCTTGTCAAGCTAAAGTAGCTTTAGTAGTAGTACCATTAGTTTTTTGTTTTTTCGCAACCATAGTAGGAGCACTTGAAAGCGCAAGTGAAAACTCTTAACACGTATGACAAGTATTGTTTTGACAGTACCGGTATACTGTGATGTGGCCGTTTTGACCGCAGATTTGCTGCTAACATTAGCTTAGTTAGTTAGTTAGTTAACTAAGCTTAATGCCACTTAAGTAGTAACAAACAAACGCACACAGCTAGCCTCAAGTTTGGCTTGTAAACATCAGCCAGCTTACATCGACATACGTTAAACGGTAAACATGCCATCAACACTGCTATTCAAGCAAAACAACCAGGTGTTTAGGTGAGATTAGCTTCTTGGTCGAGCCGCACAAGGCCAGTATCGTTAACGTTAGCCGAGAAGCCCCGCACACCAAACGAACTTCCTATAAACAAGTTTAACTTAGCTAGCTTGGCTAAGTTAACGTCTCTGGGTCAATAAAAACGTTCAGAAATGACACAGAGCTGCGTTTTTAGACTCACCGAGGACTTAAGGACTTTGGGGCTGCTTGTTAGTTGGGCTACTGCGTCCGTGTGCGATTCCTGGCAAGGGCTTTAACAACATACGCTAACATGTTAGCTCGCTAGCCAGCGTCGTTCTATCATGTGATCCAGCGGCCCCGGGGAGCTCCGGCTGCGGCTGTCGCAGCAGGAAGCAGGTTTCATCAGGCAGAGGGGGCCGGGGCCGGGGGCTTCTCTATTCCGGATTTGGTCTTGCAGGAGCGGAAAGCCGCAGCACATTTATCGGCCACAGGGCCCACTTGTTTAGAATTATAGCCTTTTAGAACACAGACTTTTTAAAATATATATACATTTAATTGAGGCCCTATTTATTTATTTACATACAGAAAAAAAAGTCGTTTAAATTATACTTAAATAATATTCAGTCTCCCCTTTTTCCTTTTTCATTTTTTTTTTTGTGCTTTAGGAATTTATTCATGATTTCATAATCAACTAAAATGAAATGAAATTGTTGAATTTGGACCCTCTATATGACACCGATAAATTATTGTAATAATGTAAGATGCGCCTTGGTTGATGATGCTGCAAACTGTGAGAAATTTACAGGGAACCTAATAACAGAAGGACTGCAGCAAGTGTGAACGGGGAGGTTTATAACATGGTAATAAGCTCTGATATGACGTATGGTTTGGAGATGGTAGTGCTCACAAAAAGACAGGAGGCCGAGCTGAAGGTGTTCAGATTTTCACTGGGAGTGACCAGAATGGATGAGATTAGAAATGAGAGGGACAGCTCAGGTTGAGCAGTTTGGAGAGAAAGTTAGAGAGGCAAGGCTGAGATGGTTTTGATATATCAGAGGAGGTATGGTGGAAATGTTGGACAAAGGATGCTGAATATGAAGCTACCGGGCAGAATTGAAAGAAGAAACCACAATGAAGATTCATGGATTTAGTGAAAGAGGACATCAGAAAGTTGGTGTGACAGAGGAGGATAGATAGAGGGTGAGATGGAGGCAGATGACCTCTAAAGGGAGCAGCTGAAGGGTAGAGAAGAAGATGAATTTGTAGAGGGAACCTGGTGTTTGTATTGGTTGCTGCTGTAATTTATAGTCCATCTTTATACCGTATGTACCTGCTTATACATGTGTAAGACTCTGAGAAAATATGGGGTCTATTCCTGTACATTTTACAGAAATTGAATGGATCACAGACTTTATACATACTTCTATTTTCCCTTTCTTATTACACTTTCTTTTCCATAATCCAACACAAAGTCTCATGACCCTCCATTTTTCCCATAATAAATCTGTAATAGGACACAAGGCTGAACACGAGCGTGAAAGCCATGCCCGATGTTTTCTATACCAGTTTTCTATACTCATTTTATTTGTGATTGCCTATGGGCCCCACCTGCTGGGACTGTGAAGGTCATATCACACCAGTAAAATAACCCACAAGTCCCCTAGCTGAAGTGATCAAGTATTCAGCATCCATCTCAGTACACCAGGCTTTATTTCTGGTCCACTGAACTTTTAAATGAGCACCCATCTTTGGGGGATTTTTGCTTTGTAACCCTACTTAAATAGCCCTGTATTCTAGTTTCCCTTTATTGTCGCCCTTCTGTATGCACAGTGTATACAGCGTATGTAGACAGTGTTCAGAGTTACAACATGCCCAATAAAGTCACTGCGCCTGCTCAGCTCAATTCCACTGTTATACTTTGACTTATAAGTAACACTTATTTGTTCAATTTGGTAATCAAAAACACCCATATCACTCGTAAGTCATTGCAGGGCAAAGTCATTTCAATTTTTTGGTTAACATGGTAACCAACATGGCTGAGGAGGACACATAGTGGATGGGTCAGACTTTTGGAATAAGAGGTCATTCATCAGCTTGTTCCGCTAGTCTGTAAGCACGGCTGTTATTAAAAATTGCAAAACAAATGGAAATGTGTTGTTAAGGATATTCTGCACTCGCTGTCAACAGTTCTAGTGTGTGTGGTGAATTCATTGATTCACTTCTGCACCTACAGAAAATGTTTTTGATGTTTGTCCCGTTAGTCTCCTGCGTTGTGTCTGCAATCTAAGACAGATAATTTTGCACTTTTCAAGCTGTGACTATATTTTTCTGAGTGATATATGCATGTGTGTTTTCTATTTTTATTGTATTTTATTTTATTTAGAATATCAACGTAACTTGAGCCGAATGACTGCCTGTCAAAGTTTGTTTCCCATTTCATTCATATTGTGCATAAATCAATAATGTTCATGACTGTTTTCCAGTGTTTTACATGTATGTGAATATCACGAACCGCCGCCAGAGGGCAGACTCTTCCAATGGGAAACAGGAAGCTTAAGCAGAAATACAGTAGTTTGGCCGAAGAAGACGGCGAAAGGAAGTTTGTAAACTGCTGTTGTTTTGTTTTTTCATTCTTATTGTCATATAGTTTAGACAAAAAGAAGAAAAAAGAGAGTCACTATGCCCGTTATATGTGCGGCAACAGGATGCAACAATAAGTTTGTCAAAGGGTCGGAAATAAGATTTTACAGGTAAGCTTTCTGTGCAGCGGAGGAGCTAAAGTTTCTCTTTAGCTTGCAACGGTATTGTTGCACAGCGTTGGTGTGTGTTTTCAGTCGCTTTAAGATGGCCTCAAGATTGAATGCAACATTAAAAGGTTTGGACATTAGCTTCAAGAAAAGCTGCCGTGATTTAGCTTAGCATTAGCTCCACAGAGCTAGCTAACGTTAAACGTGAGGGTGCTGACATTATACACCGCACCACGACGCCACACAGGTACAACGTAATGGCTTTTTCTGGGCAAGTTACTTCACCGCTTTCCTGATTTTTCAAGCTTCGTTTTCTTGAAGGAAGAGTATCTACTTAAAGCTAGTTGCTTATGGTTACGGCTTATGTACATGTACACGGTGTTGATATGTTAATGCAGCCCACCAATAAACCTATTTAACAAATTCCGGTTGCACATAAGGCTTTCAGAAGTGAATAGAAGGTAAGTTGACAATAATTTGGTAGCTTGATAAAATGTTACTGTAATAAATGTAGTCACTCGTTGATGCCTCGGTCAGTATCTGCTTTTAAGCAAAGATATAGTTTACAGATTTGTAAAACATAATCTGGAATTTCCTTGCATGTAAAACAAGTCCATGTAGACCAGAGTTTTGAGGTTTTGGCCGTTCACCAAAGGAAAGTTATCTTATCATTTAATTTATTCAGTTGGCAAAAGATGAGAGGAAACTGTAGGATGTTCTGTTAAGTAGGACTGGTACATGCTTAAGTGTAATTCATGGTCCTGCAAATGCGTCCCTCTGCGTGCACGTTTCTTGCAGTCCTAGATTGTAACTGCACGTAGCTGGAAATGAACGATTGGTTGACAGGCGGGCTGGAAAGATTAGCAAAAGTACCCCCACAAAACTTGAAAGATCCAAAATATACAGCATGAAAAGCTCAGCCAGTGACTGCAGTGGAGACTTAGGGCTCATTGTTTCTAACATTCGTTTTCAGTTCAGCTCTTTGTATGTTAGAACTTCCACTCCTCTCCGTGGCTGACAGACCAACAACGGCACAAACAAGAGTTTGTTTGTGCTGTTGGGTGGCTGTAACTCAGGTGGTAGAGCAGGTTACCTACTGATCGGAAGGTTGGTGGTTCGATTCCTGGCTTCCCATAGTCTGCATGCCAAATATCCTTGGGCAAGATACTAACCCCAAATTGCTCTCCGATGCATCCATCGGAGTATGAATGTGTGTGAATGTTAGTTAAAAAAAGCACTTAGACAAATGTGCTTGTCTGGCATCCCCAGACTACCAAATTACCTTTGCTGAACCATAATTTCTTTACATCTTTGGTTAATCACCAAATATTCATTTTAAGCCAGGATGTGTTGGATTAACATTCACACTTTGAGAGCAACTCAGGGTTCAGTATCTTGCTTAGGAATACTAGGGCATGCAGACTGGAGCATCCAGGGTTTGGAGCATCTCTTCTCTTTCTTGTGTGTCAGGTTTCCTCTTAGCAAGCCTCAACTCGCCAGCAAATGGGTGCACAGCCTTGGGATGAAGAACTTCATCCCAACTGCCAACACTTGCCTCTGTTCGGAGCACTTTAGGCCAGACTGCTTCAGAGACTACAATGGCAAACAGTTTCTCCGAGAGGATGCGGTGCCCACCATATTCACCCAAGGACAGGATTCCTCAAAGGTGCGGTCTCACAACAGGATCATGCTTATTCTAAACAGGTGACTCTGCTTTCTTTGTTTGAGGTGATAACGCTGTAAATTCCACAGATTGAACTGCGTAAAAGAGGAGTAATCCTGAAGGAGACAAATGTCGCAAATCAGATGACGACACAAGCGGACAGAGACAGAGCAAAAGAAGCTGCTCTTCGCAGAGACAAAAGAGGAGGAATGAGGGTGAGTGTCTCTTTTACTATTGTGTATACTGTGGGAGGGTAATGTGTGCTCACTTTTTTACCCCTCAAGAATTATTTTTAAAAGTCTAAAATGCAAAAATAATAATAAAGTGTCATGACTGTTGCATAAATGCAACAAAGCCATGATGTTTTGATATAACATCAGAGGTATTAGAATATTAACCAGAAGCCATTGACTGGATCATTTGAAATAAAGCAGTTTCTTTGTTGTCATTAAACCACGAATCTCTTTCCCCAGTTGTCTCTATGTGTAATATAAAGTGTATTATTTATTTTAGGCCTAATTTATCTCTGCATGAGCTATATTTCTTTGTTATTGTTATTGTTGCAGGGTGGACGAGGTGGCCGTGGAGCGAAACAGCTGTCAGACAGGTGAGAGATGCTTGCTGTACATCCACAAAAATGCATTCTAAAGCATGAAACCTTTATTGTGCTTACACCTACCACTACCACACACGTTTTGGAAATGCTTGCTGATCCAGTTTGGTGTTGCTGCTAATGCTCTTGTGTGTTTGCATGTTTGCAAGGCGAAACATCACAGCTAGGCTCACATCCTGTTTTCTTTGTTTGTTTTTTGTCATGGTTCTTCTTCCCATTGTTGTGGCTTCTCTTGGTGAATAATATTATTAAAATTGGGCTAAAAGTCAAGCCTGGACAGGGATCAGTTTTAGTTTTAAAATAAAAATGTTCCCTGTGTGGATGCAGGCATACAGTATCTCCACTGACTTTGTTGGTAGAAGCATTTGTTTGTGCTTAACACTAAGTTCTTTTTGTCATGAATCCTTTTTTTACTGTCTTGCACTTAGTTTGCTAATTAGATGTGAACATAAATTATGCCTGCGTGGATAACATTCTCCTTTTCTGGCTTAAGTGATTGTGCCCTTATGCAGACTGTTGGAGAAGAAACACATTAACAAAAAAACCCCAACAAAAACTTAAATTAAGACCATCTGCTGGTGACATTCCTCAGATTTCCGTTCTCATTTGCCAGAGTGTGTATTGATGAGCCACTACAGTGACCATCAGAACGATGAAAAAATATTGCCATAAACAGTTTATTTTGCGACAGCACAAAACAAACGATAGCGTAAAATGAAACGATAGACGTTTTTATATCGTCATCTGATATATATCGTTATATCGAACAGCCCTATTTTTAAGTATTATTAACATTGTCAGACATAAGCATTAAATTGGGTTCATAAAGAGGTGGTTTACATTCAGTTATGACCTTCTTACGTGACAGTTTCAGAATGAAATTTAAAAAAAATGATCAAAACTATCAGAAGAGAAAAGCTTTAAAGAAAACCAGATGCAACTGTTCTATAAGACATTGTCTGTTTGAATCACGCAGGCAGAATGTTGGAGCCAAAAACAAAGTGTACGACAACAAAGGGCGACTGCTCTCCAATGGCAAGGACTTGTGTGACTGTTTGGATGTGGACTGCATGGGCTGCTTCTACCCGTGCCCTGAATGTGGATCTCGCAGGTGTGGCATTGAGTGCCGCTGTGACAGGAAGTGGCTTTACGAGCAGATGGAAGTGGAAGGTGGCGAAATCATCCGGAACAAGTTCGCCATTTAGTTTTCAGATATGCTTTTCTTTCTCTCTGATTTCATATCCAAATCAGGCTGATGGACCATTCAAGACTATGATGCACTCTTTAAGAAATAATCCACAATATTTATCAAGTTTTACAAACCTAACAGGAGAAGAAAACTCTTTTTTTTTTCTCTCTTCTTTAAATAAAGATTTTTTTCTCAATATTTAATGTCTGTGCTGTTGATATAGTGTAGCATGTTATTTTTAAAAAGGACTTTTCTGTAGTATTATCAGCAGTTTGGTTTGTAAATGGGGAAAACATATGGAGTGTAATGTATACATTGTATAGTTTGTATAGATGATTGGAGCATGAAGTCAGTAACATATTCATCAGGGAATGGGATGGTGACATAGTATCATCCAAACACTAACAGGGTTTTAAAGTTAATCATAAAGTTAAGGTGACCAATTTATTATATATTAAAACACTGCCTAAATAATAATAATAATAAAAAAAAAAAGGGAACACCCAGTCATCGCCCAGGGCGTCTTGTCTTAATACCTGTCGGGCACACAACATTTCATTTAAACATTTCACTGTCACCAAAGCAGGGGAAATGAAAACTGGTTTATGATTCTTAAGTGGACGAATCGATGTCCCTGAATTTTAATTGACTTTGAGTTATACTGTTCCCTATAATTGTTCCCTTAATTCTTTTTTTTAATTTAGTGGTGTGGATTTATTTTATTTGTGCGGGATGAGTACAGAAAAACATTAAAAATGTCAGCCTCTGGAAGTGTGCAGTGTAGAGGATTACATAGTGACCTAACAAATAAATGGTCGCTGGTTCAATTCCAGAACACAACTCTCCTTTTGGGTTGTGTCAGGGAGGGCTACTGGTATTAAAAACTGCTGAACTACCCTTATCACAAGAGGTCTGCTGAATGTAGCTCTGTGGGTGTATATATACGATCACATTGCAGCAACTTAATGCATTATTAAAGACTGCAAAAATGACCTGCTGAGGTTCAACGCAGTGCTTATGCAATACAATACTACAAATTTGGGTATAAATCCAATATCAAGTGAATACACAGCCAGTATTGCTGATACAGATACTGATATTTTTAACCTATAAAAGCAGCGTATGTAGGGGAGAGCAGCGGGTCGTGATTAATGAGATGAATCATTACGTCCCACAATATTTAGTTAAAATGAAAGAATACACATTTCAGCTTTTCGTGTATTTTGAAACTGTTTTTTGGAGACCTGGAATGTAAATGTGCCTGTCTCTAAGTCACTGTCTGTTGTTTAAATGTGCTATAGGTAGGCTACAAATAAAATAGATGTGACAGTCAACACAAAAAGGTTCAGCCATTTTTCATAGCATATGTCTGAGGTATATTTAAATAAAACATTTCCAACACAATTCAGTGGGCTTCATACTCGACAGTATCACTTCTATCATCCTTTCATCGTTTTGATACCAGACTGCTTTATGTTTGACAAGCTGTTAAGACATTTATCGACAGAAACATGAAAATAGATGAAAAGCATTAATAACAAAGTAAATAAAGCCAGTGACCCGTTTTAAAATCACAGAATAGTGTGATGACAAATGAAATTCATGAGCGGAGCTCCTCATCCCCGTGAGTTAGACTGACAGATAATTTCTCAGAGGTTTGAATGTCAGGACTTTGCTCTCATTGTATATCTGATCCGCGCTCATTCAAAGGCGGCGCTGAAATGGGAACTAATCCTTCCTACATGTATTCCCACCTTTTTGA
This sequence comes from Aulonocara stuartgranti, assembly GCF_965226115.1. NCBI lineage: Eukaryota > Metazoa > Chordata > Actinopteri > Cichliformes > Cichlidae > Aulonocara > Aulonocara stuartgranti. Next base: position 31,560,018 of record NC_138939.1, on the reverse strand, counting down.
CACAGAGTCTTAATTATTTATATTACAGAGAGCACTTTGGCATTAGCTTAAAGGCTGTTTAACGACAAATCGTTCGTTTTTAAGTACACGTTTTATCAGTTATCCAGCTAGTAAATGATTACCCTTGAAAATGTGATTCATGCTAAGTTCCACAATGATCTTTTTGCCTGATTATCACAGACTGGACATACTTCAGCAGCAGTCTTTTCACTCCCTTCTTCGTACTGACCTAAGGCCATAGACAACAGCATGACACAGCAGTTCATCGTGCCGGCTGGCAAGAGAATTGCAGAACTCCTCAGACAGTAATGTCTCATTTGTACACATCCCGCTGTCCTTGAGCTCAGCTGTAGGTCAAGAGTCATGCAGCCCAGGGTAGCTTCGCCTCCATACCCTCTTCTTATTACCACAGATTGAGCAATGGCAGCAAAGGCTGAAAACTATGAACTTTAAAGAACTGCAACGGTGGATATTTTACTTTTTAAAGGGCATGCTAATAAAATGCAAGTCCTTTTTTTTACTGTACATATTTTTTGGAGAGGAGGGTGCAGTCATCTCACTGCAGGCTGTGTTATGAAATGGAGGCATGCTGCCCTTCTTTATTTACCAGCACCACTGTCTTTATTTATAATGCTGTTAAAGGTGTACGTGTGAATGAATCTTATTAATATTTATAAAAACATGAGAATAGACAGTTGATGCAAACATCGTTCATCACAGCCCGTGAAGCTTTGTTGTCTGATTTAAATTCAAGTTGAACTATTTTCCCCATGCAGTACAGTTTGTTATGCAGCGACTCAGAACACTGAGGACGCTCCAGATACAGGTATGGGTCTTCAAAGGACACCTGTATGCTCTCTCGTCATCGCTGCCGGTGTCGTTATGTTTGATGTTGGAATCGATATCAGAGCACTTTGTTAAAGAAGCAGTTTCCTTTTCATTTAGAACAAGTTTCCTGTTTAATGAGCTCTTGAGAATGAATATTTTCCGCTCGTAATATATGCTGTCAAGTCATGTTTTGCTGTTGTTGTTTTTGCCTTACAGCAGTGTGGATCTAGTGATGGCAATGTCTGTTGGCTGGTTCATTACATGGATTCAGACTTGAATCTTGTCAAGTGTGTGGTAGATTGGCACAGTATTTGTTAGAAACACAAACACACCCATGTATGCACTGCAGTTGTAATCAGTAATCCCGACCCCCTTTCATCTGGTGCTGTGATCAGTTCCAACCACTTCAACTCAATTTAGTTGTACTTATATAACACCAAATTACAACAACAGTCGCCTCAAGGTGCTTTATTTTATAAGGTAATGATGCTACAATGGTACAGAGAAATTTCTACAGTCAGATTACCTCTATGAGCAAGCACTTGGCAACAGTGGGAAGGAAAAACACAATTTTAACAGGAAAAAACCTTCAGCAGAACCAGGCTCAGGGAGGTGCGGCAATCTGCTGCACGTGGTTGGGGGGGAGGGGAGGTAGACAGCACCAAAGATGCTCTTTTAGAGAGCCAGGTTTAATTATAACTAATGATTAAATCCAGATTGGTGAAGAAGAAACACTCTATTGCAATCTAACTCATTAGTCAGGTCACTTTACTTTTAATATTAATTAAAAGTGATTACAATTTTACACACTACAGCCAGGTTAGCACTGTCAAAATGAGCATTTTTCAAAAGGTCTTTTAGTACTAGTGCAAGTACCACTAGCCTGGCTAAGTTTTATCTGTCACATCAGCGCTCTTAGCAGATTAAATCATATCAGTTCAACTCAAGCTGGATGCTACACAAAAACCTGACACAATTACTGGAAAGCACAATAAAACAGTTTACTGGAGAAACTTCCTAAAGTACTCTAAAGTCCAGAAAATAGAGTAATCTGCAGAGTCCGACCTCAGCGTCTTTAACAGCTGTTAGCATTAACACACACAAACATAAACTTCTAAAAATGGTTTGCCCTGTTTTCTTACAAAATTCTTCATCCAAATAAATAAATAAATTCATCATAGCCCGAGACGTAGCCATCCACTACATCACTGCGTCCATTTCCTCCCTCGAGCAAAGAAAGCCATATGACACCTCATCCGTAAACTTGATAAAATGTCTATTGCAATACTGGCTGCGGCGGTCATCAGTGAGGACGGAGCACAAACCTCCAGGGGGCTACTGGATAAAAACAAGCCACCGTTAAAGGACACCGGTGACCAGAACGGACGGAAATCTGTCAGCAGATATGCAGCCTGCAGTGTTCACAGCGAACTGGAGATGTGAGCCAAGTGAGTTGGAGGCTGGAAGTAAATCCATGAACATTGCTGTGAGACGACCAAAGGTCTGTTGGGACGTTGACAGAGAAAATGGAGTAACGGGGCTGTCACATCTTTCGCTCCTGTAAACTAACAGCTTCTTTTATTTTTCAGTAGAAAGAAAATTCATTGACAATTAATCCATGCTTTGAGCTCAGTAGCATTCTAAGATTTTCAAATAATGTTTCTAGCTACTTGTATTACCAGCTGATGACAGAATTACATACAAAGGGAAGCATAACTAAAATTAAGCTTCCAGCTTAAAACTTAAGAGCATGCACCTATGTCAAACACCCAAATGATCTCTTTTGGCTCTGTTCAATGCAGAGGCGTGGCATGTCTACCCTGAGCACCTTCCAAGTGATCGAGATCCTCATTATAGCTTTTAGGCAGCACGCAGGCATCTTTCAGTAGAAGCTCATTTATGCAGTTTGTATCTAGGATCTAATTCTTTGTTTAATACCCCACACCTCTGTCCATTAGCGAAGTTAGAAATTGCTGTTGATATCCGTAGAGGTCAAACCAACATGTCTTTTGCAGGAATTGTCTTATTAATCCCCCCACCCTCAACCAGTTATGGCACATGGCTGCCCCTCCCTGAGGTTTCTTCCTGCTAAAAGGGAGTTTTTCCTTCCCACTGTCATTGAAGTGTTTGCTCATTGGGGGTCATCTGATTGTTGGGGTTTCTCTGTATTATTGTAGGGTCTTTACCTTACAATAATAAGCATCTTGAGGCGATTTTATATAAATAAAATAGAATTGAACTGAATTAAGCAAAACATCAAACAGTAGCTTTAACCTTTTGAAGTGGAGAAATGTTGTTTTCCTATATTTGCCCAATGCTTTCTCCTAATTGGAAGGCATCTATTTATTTAATCATAAGTTCAGAAGCCAGATAAGATGAGCTGTCCAGCCAGCTCTTCCGGTTCTCCTCTCAGTTGGCATGCCTCTGAGACCTCCAAGTTTGCCTGAATCATCTCAGCTGACACCTTTCAGTGCAAAGAAGCCTCTTCAAGGATGAGACCAGCTACTTTATGGAGTGAACTATAAGTGACTTCGTTCTTTTGGTCTAGATCTAGATGCAAAGGTGAAATGTAACTTAGACCTGATCTTGGGTCCACTGTCCTTTCGGTTGTTAACATGCAACATGTTTGGTTATCAAGCTAAGAACCATGGCTTCAAACCTGGTCCAGGTGGTTTCATACTCAGGTAGAGACCGCACCAGTTTGTGGTGAAGGTCATGGTCAGATGAAATGAAGACTCTTGTCCATCCACTGAAAACATAGTGGACTGTGCTGAGGATGTGGATATAGCTCTTGCATTGTATGGTTTGTTTAAAAATCCTCCTTCAGGCTGCTTGTATGGGAACAGAAAAGGTCCGTTTGTTGTGATGTGGTCAGCACTAAAAAGGCTGCCGCCTCACACCTGTGGGCCATGCTCCATCTCTCTACATGCCAGCGTGGACTCTACTGCCTGCAGCTTAGGTCAGTTTTGCCTGTAGGCTTGATTATTACTCCATCTTAGCTCCTCTTAGTCTCTGACTCAAAACAACAAACTGAAAATTTGTTGGTCCAAACAAGATCCTGAACTTCAGCAAGCTGCTGTTGTACAAGTGCAACAATACTTTATGTAATCATTGCCCATGGATTTCTGTTCTGACCTCTTTTGCTATCATTGATTTTCTCGCTTGTGAAGGCACTTTAGCTTTGACTTTTGAGCTACAAGCCGTGGAAATATTGATATCCACTGAATACAAGTTTCTTGAGCAGCACACTTTTAGAATCACTCACAAACTTTATGGCAAGCGTCTTTTCATCACCCACTCCACAGCACCCACAGTTGTGATATACATTAAATAAAAATTGAATTAAAATGTGCAGTATTGTCATGCAATTGTAACACAACTTACCTACATCTTTTTCTCCCTAACAAGACCGACAAATGCTTTACTTCCTTTCAGGATTCCAGTGGAATCCCTCACACGGATGGGATCCATCCATCCATCCATCCATCCATCCATCCATCCATCCATCTGTTCTCTTCTGCTTTTCCTTGTCAGGGTCACAGGGGTGCGGGCTGGAGCCTATCCCAGCTACCATAGGGCAGGAGGTGGGGTACACCCTGGAGAAGTTGCCAGCTGGATGCAGGGCTAACACAGAGAGACAGACAACAGTTTGCACCACATTCACACCTATGGGCAGTTTGGAATCACCAACTGACCTAACCCTTTGGACCTTTGGGAGGAAGCCGGAGTACCCATGGTTATTAAAGTTAACAAGTAAAATTAAAAACTAAAACTATACTGGACGTCTACAAGACTGAGTGCACTGCTTTCAATGCATCACACTGCTCTGCATCGCTTCCTGCTGTTTCAACCCCTCCATCAACTCAACATCCATCAGTAAGACTCCAGGGAGATATCTACTTATCACTGCCCAAATCACAACAGCAGTCGCCCCAGGGCACTTTATACTGTAGAATAAAGACCCCACAATAATACAGAGAAAACCCCAACAATCAAATGACTCCCTATGAGTGAGCACTTGGTGACAGTGGGAAGGAAAAACTCCCTTTTGAAGGGAGGAAACCTTCAGCAGAACCAGGCTCAAGGAAGTGCAGGCATCTGACTGGATAGGGGTGATGGGAGGGACAAACATGAGTTATGTGACTGAATTGTGGCCTTTTGTTATGCTGTAGCTACCTAAGATGTGCCATACCTCAAAAATATTAAACATAGATATATCTCTGTGTTGAGAGACCCATTCCTGGGCACTGGAGGAAGATTTTCACAGACTGAAAGGCTAACTTTCACACATGCTGATGTGTAATGAACAAAATCTCATTAGGAACCTGATCCAGACTGGAGATTCAGAGTGTCAGGATAACTTGTCCTTTGTTGCTTTGAATGTAACAACTTTTAATTTAATCTATCTCTTCTGAACCTTGAGACCTAATTAAAGGAATACTTTACATTTATGGAGTACCCAATTAATTAGAAATATCGTGTTAGATACGGTTGGAACAAATTATTGATAGACTGATAGAGCAATGCATTAAACAACAAATGATCTCAGCAGTTAAGCTTACCATAATCACTACTTGATCAATCCTCACTGTGGTAGTTATCAAAAGAATAGGGGCAAAGTGGAAAAAAAATCACAGAGAGGAAATGGTGGGCAGGAAATGACACATTATTAGAAAATAATAATATTGTTAATGCACACGCACACACACAGTGACACCACAACCTGCAGTGACGCAGATAAGACATAGCAGTGCCTCAGCAGGTAGAGTGGGTCGTCTTCTAGGGCTAACAGAAAGGTCGGTGGTTTGGTCACTGCAGTCTCCTCCAGTCCAGACGCTGATGATACTGAACCTTAAAATGTAAGAGCGTGAATGTATGTGTGTGCATGATCATTTACTTAACAGATGTATGTAAGGCCTGTAGTAGAAAAGCATTTTGATTTCTCAGTCAGAGTAGAATAATGCAACATAAGTGCTGGTCTATTTACTTAATTCCTGATCTTTGCCTTAGTGGCATTTTTTTTTTATTGGTCTTGTCAGTGTCGCAGATTGTCATGATCCATTATACGTGATTGTCTCACAAAACACTGAGACTGCAGAATCACTGTATCATGATCACATCATTTTTTGTGCAAAAAGCATCACTATAGTGTTGCGTTGCCTCTTATTGCATTCCAGCCCCTGAAAAGGAAAAAAAATATACACTTTAGTTCAACAATTAAACCGTGTTTTGTTGTTTTTTTTCACCAACAAACCCACATGCTAAAGCTGTTAATGAATGAGTTGCTGTCCACAATGCAGGAGGATAAAGCCGGTGTGTTGCCAGGTAACAGCACTGTAGGTAGTTAACAGCTTGTCATATTAATGAGTGAGTTGTTGCTAGCAGCAGCCTCAGGTTTGTCTCTGGCCTTATAATAAGATTTTATGCTAACAGTCTGTAGAGTCAGAAGATGCACCTGCATTGGGCTAAAAATAAGTCTGTTCCAAACTTTATCGTAACAGACTTTTTCAGACTTCAGGGCGCGAAGGGCTCATTTATTCTTCTTCTCATTTCTCTGCAAAGGTGTCCATTAATTTTGCCTTTTTCTTTTGTCCCAAATTTTGAAAAGTCCTTAGTTTGGATCAGAGGAGAAAAAACAAAGCTTGCAGGTGCATACTCTGTTTTATATTCATTTTTTAATCTATATATGTTTTGAGGCCTCCTCACACCCAAGCATACAATATTAGATCTGTATCTTTAGCTGGCTTATAGTTTCCACCACTTTAACAGCTCTGAGGTTTTCTGCTCACTAGGCTGTGTTGAGTTGAGTAGAGAGACACCGATTTGCAGGCACTTTGCAGGGGGAGGGGGGGGGGGGGGGAGTTCAATATGCTGCAAACTCTATATTTTCATTTCCACCTGTCAAAAGAGGAGGAGAAGTGTTCTGTTTTCTTTGCAAGATTATATCCTGTTCTCAGCAGGGAAACCTGACTCGCAGGATTATTGACTTTCAGGGGTCAGTCACCCCGCTCAAAACAAAAAGGGAAACTGTTGGGTGGTTGCTTTTCTAGCTGACTCTACAGGTCTGCTGCATCTACACAGTTTCTTCTGCTGTGACTTATGACACTATAAGACTGAAGCGCGCCACTAATAATGCAAGCGGTCTAATAACGACTATTGATACCTGTGTTCTGGTGTGACCACAATTACCTACACGTATAAAGAGAATAACTTTTAAGGGAGGGGTTGCATTTATAAAAAATTTTAATAAAACAGATTGAAACAGAAAGGCTTGTATCACTGGTTTATTTCAGAGGGAAGAGGTGCAAAGAAGATAACTGTTAAGCGCAGGATGAATACTGGGGTTCTTTAAAAGGGCTAACAGCTGGGTATGTATCCAGACAAGGTCCCGCAGTCTGTGTTTGCATTGCATGCAGTGCACTCACACTTCCTGGCCACAGGGTAGATGAAACCCCGTGGACATTGCTCTGTGTATTTCACCTCGTAGGACCACTCTCCGTTGCAGGTTTTCTGTTTGGGCCCGTCGTCAGTATGAACATAGTTGGGATCCTACCAGCAGAGCAGAGGGATCAGACACATGGATATAAACACAGTCAGTTCCATTTCTTTAAAGGGATTTCATTCCAACTTCATGAATCTGACAGCTTTTGACTTTTGCTGCCACTATTTAAGATTATTTAGCTTGTGAGACATTAAAAAACTCAAAAGTACAAGATTTTAATCGGCTTTGCAAACATTTTAATAAATAAACTAATACCGGACTACAACCCTTTCAAAAGGGTCACTTGTGGTATCTTTTGATGTTAGAGGTCAATTTTAAATTTTCATTTTCTATATACTTGTACAAAGTTTGTATAATTTTGATGGTCATTGAATGTGTGCTTTAACCCTAAAGCTTGTATTATGTAATGATCTCTCATTATAGTATTTTTCTTTCTTTTCTGTTTTTATGGAGCAGTAGTATGTAGAGAGGGAAAACAGGTGGAGGGCCAGGGAATGACACAAGAGATGGCTTGGTGAGGATCAAATGTGTGCCCCTGCAGTAGCCTTTAAGAGGTCTGCTATAAAGTTGTAAATGTGATTTATCTTTAAAGAAAACTTATAGCAATACATAATCTTACTGAACACTATAAAATTTTCAGATTGCAACTATTATTGTCACCCCCAGCCACTCAGACTGGATGACTGCGAGGCTGGTTCTCGGTTCTGGAGGTTCCTTGTTGTTAAAAGGGAGTTTTTCCTTCCCACTGTCACCTAGCGCTTGCTCATGGGAGGTTATGTGATTGGGCTTTTCTCCGTAGTGCCTTCACCTTACAATAAAACACATTTAAGTGACAGCTGTGGTGATTTGTATAAATCAAATCGAAATGAATGATTTCCTCAGGAGCACTGAGCTCAGCTTAACACATCACGTCTAAGCAGAATAAACGCACATGTCTCACCGGGAAAAACAGTGCACAAGTAGCACAAGTTAGAGGAGAGCGAGTCACTCTTCACCTTTTGGAAACACTGTCCTTCACAAATGGTGGTGTCGACGAACTCGGTGGTGCCGCAGGTGTCCACAGGGAGGCTGATGTTCTTTGGGCGACAGCCGGAGCTGCAGTCTTGCTCCGCCCCCGCCAGCGCCAGCACTGCTGCCATGACAACCAGCTGCATCCTCTGCCGGATGCACTACACGCTGCTGCCACAAGAGGTGATCGGGTATCAAATGAGGCGCTTTGAGACAATGTCAGAAGTTTAGTGTTGATTAAAACGCGGCTGTGTCATTATACATGATTATATTATGGAGATGTGGATTAATGGCGTTATTTCCTCTACAGAAGAGTAATGTATACACTCAAATGTGCTGGTGTGCATTTACAGGAGTGGTGGCTGATTTAGTGTGCTGTAAAACAAAATGTATTCTGAAATGAAAAGCGGGAAATAATAGTCGAGATTATTTTTTATTTTATTTTTCAGAGTTGGATCTTATTTAACTGCACATTTTTATTCATCTTGTAGACTAGATCCTAAAAGAGTGGTTCACTTAAATTAAAGCATCCAGCCATGTAAATATAGTCATAGCTTCTGTCTTTTCAGATTAAAAGACATCCATCTCTGAAATGTCTGTCTTCATCTCAAGGTAAAACGATAAATATTGTAAAACACGATTAAAACATGCATTCTTAATGGTATTAAAAAGATTACATTTCCAAAGCTCAGCACATTACTCAAGAACAATAGCATGTCTTTCTACAGAGGAGCATTCCTGACTGCAAACAGATGACCTTTAATCTAATAAAATACAGATAAAGCATGATTAGCTCAAGGCTCAGTGAGTTTTTCCACATCTCACACTGATATGTCATTTAAAGTATGTGGAAAAAGGGAAAGAAATATAAAATATATTTTGAAAAGCTTCCAAAGTTTCCAAAGCTAATAATAAATTTCCACTTTGAAAAACGTTTTTTAAATGCTAAGGCAATTATGGTTCGAGAAAGCTCAGAAGCAGTGCTTTAAATTAAATTATCAAATTAAATTAGGAAAATTTGACCTAAAACTACTATAGATACAAATGAATAACTGCAATAAAAATAAAAATAAAAAAACAAAGGAAAATTGTGGTTTAGCATGAAAACAATGAAAAGATGACAACCTATATCTTTTATTAAAGCCAGATAGAAAATGAATTCTATTATTAAACAGCCTAACAAAGATGATAAACGGATGATGCACAGAATTTAATAAACCTCTTCTAATTAACCCCTTTCATGCACACGGCTGTTTCTTCAAACTAAACCCTTAAATGACATCATTTAAACTCTTTGATATGTAATATCACAAATTTTTTTTTCTGTTAAACCTCTTTCTAGAGGAAGAACTCAATCTGCCACGTCCCCACAACTATGCTATAACCTCATTCTGTCTTTAACAGCAGATCCGTGACAACGTCTTCAGCAGCTTTCTTGTCATCTACATGAACAGGAAACATACCTGTAGAGCTCTGCTGATGCTTTGAACCTCTGCTGAGAGTCCTGTCCCTTCGTTCGCTCTCTAAACACCTGTAACAGCTTTCAACCTGCAGCTGTCTTTATTGCTTAAATAGCACCGCTCACAAATCTGTTTAATCCTATCAGCCTTGGCCAGGGCGATAGTTTTCCTACCTGTTTATACATAACAAGCAAATCCTCGTGTCTTTCCTTAAACACTGCAGGGACGTCCCATGGCTCGAGGCCTTTCCTCCTACAAACGAGGAGGAGTGGGGCGGTATCTTCAGAAATCTTGTTTAGGTTATGTGAGTGAAAGGCGCAGATGGACACCAGAATTATAAAAATAAAACTGCCCCCACAGTGAGATGGCAAACATAGATATGAGATGCACTAATTAATTTGTGTGCTCCATCTCCATTACTCCATTGTGTCATTTCTTCTTTTTCCACTGTGTCAACAGCGCTGGCACATATTGTTGTATTTATAGATTTATTAGACCACCTGCCATGAAAACAAGAAAACACAAACAATTTAGAGATCTGTCAAAAACTTGTTTAAAACGATAAATTATATTTGTTATTTGTGAGCCAAATAACAAACTGAATTCATGTTTTTATACCCAAATTTGAGGCGGCACGCCGGACTTCTCTGAGGAGTCAGGAATTAATCGAGCGTTACATTCAACCAGGAAAACTATATTTTCTGTTTACGAGTGTAAATAAATAACTGATTTGACATCTTAATCCAAAAATAAAATAATCTTGTTTATTTATTTATTTTATTAAACAGTAAATTTGAAAATTCTTGGGGAAAAAAATTAGCATTAAAAATATAAAGTGCTTGAGCACACGGGTGGATTAACCATTACAGAAACTTACAGAAACCAGTACTTACCAGCAATGTTAACTTAGGGCAGCATACGCTTTACACTCGATGATGGTCTCTTAAATTTATTAAGCACTGTGTGTACAGGCCAGCTATTATCCAATATGTAACATACAAGTAAAAGTAAGTAAAGTATTTTTCTTGTCATGATCTGAACAACGATATGTCACTGTCTGTGAATACAGGAAGTCTAATCAGCAAAAAATATTTGCTCTAAATGAATTGCTATTTTAGGACTGTTCCTGTTCCTTCACATCATTTTATCTCAATGAGGTAAAATTTCATTTTCTCTTGGACCCAGTGATAGAAGGCACATTAAAGAAACAGCACTTCCACAATGAGCTGATTTCTTTCAGGTAAAAAGGTTTATTGTCTGTCTGGTGTAGCAGACATTCTGACTCACAGCAGACACTCATTAGTGTATTAAAGAAGGCTGCATTATCTCAGGGGAAAGCCATTGCTGTTGGTAAGTGTCCTGTATGTGTTAGCTCAAGGCAGATACTTAAAAAAGTAAACTCCTAAAAACAAATGAATTTGTTTCGTTGATTTGCATAAAAACATGGAGGAGGACTATATTGTGGTGCTCAGTGCCTAGAATTACTGTTAATGTGAGATGTTTTATTATAAAAGGATAATTTGAATGCATATGGCATAGCTGAGCAACTGCTACAGAAACACTCTTGCATCCCTCGCCTCTGTGATCATCTTCATCCAGATGTACATCTTCAGAGCCCTGTGTTGTCCTTGGTTACATTATGCTTGTTAAAATTTAAAAGATTTGATTTTTTGGTTGTTTTTTTGTGCATTATTAGGATCCACATTAGCATCAGTGTTAGTTACTCTTGATGATGTCCTCCATTCATACGTACGCATAGAATCAACATTCACAAACACATGAACATAAGTAAAAAAAGCAAATCTTTACAGATATTATTTTGATTCATAAATAAATCTTATTTCCTCTATAATGTCATCTCATCCATTTTCTTAAATGCTTCTATACTATTCAAGGTTTCAGGGGTAACTGGAGCCTATCTCAGCTTAATAAATCTTGAAACTGCTCCTACTTTAAATGAATCTTATAATTTTATGTTGACCATTTCGTGACAGCATTCTATATAGTACATTATACATTTATTCCAAGTCACGTTTATAATATATTCCTTATTAAAATAGAATATTCTGACTGATGTTTAGCGGTTCGCCAGTCCAGGTTACATTGCATTGCAGCGTGCAACATGCAGTTTTATTCTGTACTACTTGTGCACCTATGTGAAAAATAGTTTCCACGGGACTACCTACAGTAAGCACACAACGTCAGCAGCTTGTAGATCCACATTCAAGTAATCTTAAGTGATCATTTTCTGTATGACTTTATCTGTCTTTCACATTGTTAGGAAGGAATTTTGGCCAACTGTTCTTTACAGCACTGCTTCAGTTCATTGATATTTGTGGGCATTCGTTTAAGCTCAGCTCTATCCAGTCTCATCTGTCCAAAGGATATTGTTTCTGAACTCTTTAGTTTGTTCAGATGCAGCTTTGCAAACCAAACTGTGCTGCCACGCCCTTATCAGAGAGAAGAGGTGTTCCCCTGGTAACCATTTCAAACAAGCCATACTTGTTCAGTCTTTTTCTAAATGTGCGGCCATGACCTTTAACAGTTAACATGCTAACTGAGACCTGTAGAGTCTGATATGTAGCTCATAGGTTTTAGCATTTTCTCTGAGCATTGTACTTTCTGACCAGGGGGTGAATTTTCTTGGATATTATGTTAACACATCTGTAAATCCGATCAGTAAAGAGCAAAAACTTCACTGCTCACCTATGTATTACAATAAAGTTTAACTTTGAGGCATGTATGAAAAAAAGTGGATTTCAATGGAGAAGTAGGCAGGAAGTCAGCTTGCTAGTTTCTTTCTAAAGATGATATGCCATACACCATGATCTGACCCAGGGAGGAAGTGTGGTTTCACATAAATATAGACAGATAACTAGACAGCAGTGATGTCTGTGAGGTTAGTGAAGTTGGGGTAGCTTGCATAAAATGGCGTGCTACCTGGTGGCTAGCTGCAGAGCTGTGGTTGGGATAATATAAACATGTGTCCTTTTTTTAATGTGAGGTTCCCTGATGGGAAGAGCCAGATGCAATCCTTTTGCAGGAATGTGATTGAAATAGAATATCTGAGAGGATCCATTCACATTCACACAAGGTTAGTTATTAACATGCCGCTGTGTGTTTGGATGACTCGCTATGAAAGATTCCTGATCCTAAGCCTCATTTACCGATTTAAATCTTAGAGTGACTCTTCCCTGAAGCATTCAAAAATTTGCGATTTGGCACCGTGAGCCCGTGGGCTGTAGGTACATCGTAAGGTTTTAAAAACTGAGTTTAAAACCGAGCTGCAAATTTTATTTTAATAATAAAAAGCCATAGAGGCAGATTATGACCACTGATTGTTTTAGGGGTTGTTTATATTAAATAAAATATTTAAAAAATGTTGTTAAAAACAACATTCTTAATAAACGTAGCAGGATCTATGACTTAGAAGCAGTATTGTAATGTAATCACCTAACAAGTGGATCCAACTCTTTGAGTAAGTATAAGTATTTTTGCACTCGGGTACAGCTTTAGATTTTATAGAGCACATACAGATTCCAAGATTCTGTGAATCTTCGAGAAATTCAGTGTTCTGCTGCTGCACTCGGTAAAAGTTAGCACTGCACCACAATCTGGACAAGCTGCAGTGACAGTAGAATTTAACTACCTGGGCAGCAGCCATCACAATTCACCCAACTGCTGCTCCGTCTGCCCTTGCAGCCACTAGGGAATCAGGTTTCCCGGGCATCCTGCTAAAGTGCCGTACCTGCTTAATAAGGCTGCAAGGACTTTTATTGAGTCAACCCCATCCTCTGCGGTGCTACTTCTTTTTAGGAAATTTTGGCAGAAATGCATCATGTTTTTTGTGCATTTTGCCCTGAATGAACACTAGGCAGATTTGATTAATCTTATATTTAGAGCAAAACGGATCATTAGTCATTTTCTGAGAAAAAAATGGTACAACAGATGGTAGTTCCTCTTAAAAAAAAGCACATCTGCTCTGAAAATTGATTAATTAATTGCGGTGCTGAAATTATATCATCCATTCATGCATTCTGTCGATATGCTGGCTATCTGGATAGAGAAGGTAAGACTTTGAAATTCATGTCTGCATCACAGTCTGAAAATCAGCCCATATGCTCTGCAGCAAGCTAAAAGAAAACACCAGCAAAGAATTGCTGAAATTAGCAGGATGTTTCCAAGAGAAAACACCTTTTTTCCCTTCCTACAGCCATGAGAAGAAGTCCTGCCCTGTCACATCAGGGTCCACTGGGAATCAATTGGGCAATGATGAACTGTTCCCGGGCCCGTGATGATATTCTGCTTCATAACTCGAAGCACTGCTATATAAAATGGGCTCCTTTGGGTGTAAAAGCTCATAGCTCTAGATGAAGCCACATATAAAACAGCTCCAAGTCATACATCTTGCTGACATCACAGATTTCATCCATGGGTCATTGGTTTTAAGCTTAGGAACAGAGTCCCATTGCTTTCTCTCTTTTCTTTTTATCAGTGCAGCATAAACACTGCCATAACCGCATCAACACCCTGCACAAACATGCTCAGTCACACCTCGCCCCTGTCCTCTGCTGCTCCGTCTGCTAATGCATGAAACACAAGCAGACTTCTTTAAACTCGTTTTGTCGCATGCAAACCCCCCTAAAAAAAACAACAACAACAAAAAAGACTCAGCAGTGCCCTGAACGCACTGCATCACCCCACACTCACGCTCTCTCCCGCCTTCCACCTGGTCTAAACAAACGCCTCCACAGCACTGCCAAGGACAAGACTTTTGTTTGGTGACTGCGCTGGATATTTCTGCGTGCAGGTCGAGTGTGGAAGTAGGTGGTAGGTGTGCTTATGTGTATCGACCGCTGATGATTCTTTGCTGACTTCTGTTGTCTACCTTTTCTCCTTTACATTTTAATATTCAGTCTCATTTCATTATTTGACTTATTTTAAGCAAATGTAAATGTGTTCTTTTATTGGTTATAAAGTCCTTAAAAACAGCTAAAGATGTAAAATACTGCTCAACAAAAAATTAAAGGAACACTCGGAAAGCAAATCAGATACAAATGGGGAAAAAATCATGCTGATATCCCTGCTGTGATGGACTGAGTAATGTGTTAAGAAGAAAAGAATGGCACACGATTTGATGGAAATTACAATCATCCAGCTATAGTGGGCTGAATTCAAAGACACCCACAAAGTCAATATTAAAAATGATGCAGCAGGTTAGTCCAGTTTGCCAAAATATTACAACTCAGAATGGTGCTTTATTTTATTTATTTTATCAACTTTCCTTCTGACGATGCTATCTGTGTTGAGAGCTCAGTGGATCTGCGCTGGACAGTGCAGATCCACTGAGCGCAGCGCAAGCTAGCAAGACGGAAGCTAAGCTCCTTGCAACATGGCAAATTGAACCTCCCCCACCCTCATTCAGATCTGGCGTTTGGAACTATTTTGGTCTTCATGTGAAGTATGACCCTGAAGGTAAGCGCGTCATGGACAAAAGTAAAACAGTATGTCGGATGTGCCACGCAATGCTCAATTACATTGGTGGGAACTAGTGCGTTAGCGCAGTTTGCTCGTTAACGTGTTGACACCGTCCAGCCCCATGCACGGGGCGATCCGTGGTAGCTCGTTAACGGAGATTGGCCGTGTTGTGGCGTTAAAGTCATTTCAGATTAACGCTGACAGCACTAGTGGGAACACAATGAATATGACTGCACATTTACGCCGACATCATCCTAGTGCAAAGACAAGTGGAAGCAGACAAAAACAACAAGCACGCATGCTACAAAAACTTTACCCGAGTCATTTAGACAGCCGTTAGCACATGATTCTCCTTATGGGGACCTGATATGTTTAATATGCTGCTGAGAATATAGCTCAGAAGAAGCGTATAGTATAGCTTTTATTTTGGAAAGAGCCATTTCTCTGTAATAAACTCTCTTTTCCAAAGATGAGTGATTCCTCGATCATCCATCCATCCATCTTCATCTGCTTTATCCGAGGCCGGGCCGCAGGGGCAGCAGCCTAAGCAAAGAGGCCCAGACCTCCCTCTCCCCAGCCACCTCCTCCAGCTTATCCGGGGGAATACCAAGGCGTTCACAGGCCAGCCGAGAGATATAATCTCTCCAGCGTGTCCTGGGTCTGCCCCGGGGCCTCCTCCCGGTGGGACATGCCTGGAACACCTCACCCAGGAGGCGCCCAGGGGGCATCCTTGTCAGATGCCCGAACCACCTCAGCTGGCTCCTTTCGATGTGGAGCAGCAGCGGCTCTACTCTGAGCCCCTCCCGGATGGCCGAACTTCTCACCCTATCTCTAAGGGAGAGGCCAGCCACCCTTCGGAGGAAGCTCATTTCTGCCGCTTGTATCCGCGATCTCGTTCTTTCGGTCACTACCCACAGCTCGTGGCCATAGGTGAGGGTAGGGACGTAGATCGACCGGTAAATTGAGAGCTTCGCTTTTACACTCAGCTCCCTCTTCACCATGACGGACCGGTGCAGCGTCTGCATTACTGCAGCTGCAGCCCCAATCCGTCTGTCGATCTCCGGCTCCCTTCTCCCATCACTCGCGAACAAGACCCCGAGATACTTGAACTCCTCCACTTGGGGCAGGAACTCATCC
This sequence comes from Aulonocara stuartgranti, assembly GCF_965226115.1. Classification (NCBI taxonomy): domain Eukaryota; kingdom Metazoa; phylum Chordata; class Actinopteri; order Cichliformes; family Cichlidae; genus Aulonocara; species Aulonocara stuartgranti. The sequence goes on along the minus strand of NC_138939.1, from coordinate 31,543,605 downwards.
CCGACCCGGAGTGGGCACTCCACCCTAAGACTCTTATGAAAAGGATACCGAGGGAACAGTTTACCCTGCCCGGGATAGGGTTACCGGGGCCCCGCCCTGGAGCCAGACCCGGGGAGGGTGCCCGAGGGCGAGCGTCTGGTGGCCGGGCCTTAGCCCATGGGGCCCGGCTGGGCACAGCCCGAAGAGGAGACATGGGCCCATCCTCCCGCAGGCCCACCACCCGCAGGAGGCGCCATAGGGGTCGGGCGCATTGTGTGTCGGGTGGCGGCCAGGAGCGGAGGCCCTGGCGGACTGACCCCCGGCTGCCAAGACTGGCAATAGGGATTTCTCGATCAGATAGATTTATTTTTTTATTACTTTGTTGTTTCAGCAACAATAAATTTAAAAACTGTACTTTTGAGTTAATATATATTTATAATTTTAATAAATGACAAATTAAAAAAGCATGAACATTTTTTGTATCGAAAAAATATTGAACCGTGACACCAAAGTGTCGAACCGAACCGAACCGTGAATTTTGTGTATCGTTGCACCCCTAATAGATAGATAGATTGTCAATTAAGCAGATATAAGGCCTGGAGTTGATTCGAGGTGTGGTGCTTGCATTTGGAAGATCTTGCTGTGAGCAGACAACATGCGGTGAAAGGAGCTCTCCATGTAGGTGAAACAAGCCATCCTTAAACTGCAAAAACTGGAAAAATCCATCAGAGAAATTGCTGCAATATTAGGAGTGACAAAATCTACAGGTAAACTGGTGAACTCAGCAATGCAAAAAGACCTGGACGTCCACGGAAGACAACAGTGGTGGATGATCGCAGCGTCATTTCCCCCTTCACAACAGACAACACTCTCCGGGAGGTAGACGCATCAATATCCAAGTGTACCATAAAGAGAAGACTGCATGAAAGTAAAGAGGGTTCACTGCAAGGTGCAAACTAGTCATAACCCTCAAGAATAGAAAGGCTAGACTAGACTATGCTAAAAAAAGCCGACACAGTTCTAGAAAAAACATTCTTTGAACAGATGAAACCAAGATCAACCTCTACCAGAATGATGGCAAGAAAAAAGTATGATGACGGTGTGAAACTGCCCAACACATACCACATCATCTGTAAAACACAGTGGAGGCAGTGTGATGACTTGGGCGTGCATGGTTGGCTGTGGCACTGGGACACTAGTGTTTGTTGATGATATGACACAGGACCAAAGCAGCCGAATTAATTCTGAGGTGTTCAGAGACAGTGTCCGCGCAAATCCAGCTAAATGCAGTCAAGTTGATTAGGCGGCATTTAATAATATAGATGGACAATGACCGCAAACATACAGCCAAAGCAACCCAGCTGTTTATTAAAACAAAGAAGTGGAATATTCTTTATTCTGATCTGATCTTAACCCAACTGAGCATGAATTTCACTTGTTGAAGACTAAACTTTCGACAGAAAGGGTCACGGCTAAGGGGATGAGCTGTGTGGAGAAAATAAATGAGGATCCAAGCACAGGCACTCACTGAGATGTGAAGGTGGTTTATTGTAAAATAAAGCACAAGGTGAAAAATGGCAAAACGGAACAAAAACTAATCATAGTGGGTCAAACTAAACTACTAAATAGCAAACATGAACACGAACATGTAGGAGGATGAACGGTGGCATAAGAAGGTGGACGGCAGGGAAAAACACACGGAGATTCGCAGTAGATTCACAGACAAACCAGCAACTAGTACACACAGAAGAACACAAGGAGATTACACACAGGTGGGGAACACAGCTGGAAGTAATTGACAAGACGAGGCAGAGGAAGCAAAACTGAATACACTCACATGAGACACGGACCTTCACAATAAAACAGGAAACAAGAAACAATTCACAAGGACGCTGACTTGACGCTGAACTAAACCTGCACTAAACACAAGACACAAAACCTAGGAACTAAACCCTTAAGCAGAATAAACTGAAGCAGACTAAATAATAATAATAATAATCATCAAAGCCCAACAAGAGATCAAGAATATAACCCATCCATCCATCCGCTTCCGCTTATCCTTTTCAGGGTCGTGGGGGCGCTGGAGCCTATCCCAGCTGTCATAGGGCGAGAGGCGGGGTACACCCTGGACAGGTCGCCAGTCTGTCATAGGGCCAACACATACGGACAGACAACCATTCACACCTAGTGGCAATTTGGAAGAATATAACCCAAAATACAAAATCAAACTAAAGCACAAGCAACTCAAAATGCTGGGTCAAAATGACCCAGAACCATGACAGAAAGGACCACAAACAAACAACAACTAAAAACCCTGCAGAAAAGGGGCTGGCCGAGTATTAAAATAGAGGAAACCCCAGCATCTGGTGATGTCTATGAGTTCAAGGCTTCAGGCTGTCATTACCAGCAAACCAACTATTACAAATGAACCTTTTATTTTCAGTTCTTTGATTTGTCCAATTATTTTTGAGCCCCTGACATCAAAAGATTGTCTTAAAAATTGCTGCATTTTTCTGCAACGTTTTTGTTCAAGCCACTGAATTAAAGCTGAAAGTCTGCACATCAACTGCATCTGAGTTGTTTCATTTAAAATTCACTGCGTTAATGAACCAAAACCCAAAGAACCAAAATTAGAAAAAAAGTTGTCTGTCCAAATATTTACGGACCTAACTGTATGTTAAACCTCTTAAATTAAAGCTGAAAATCTGGGCTTGAATAATGTGTTGTTTGTTTGATTTAAAGCGCACAGTGCTGGTGTACAGAAGCAAAATTACAAAATATGCATCACTGTCCAAAAACATACCGAGATATCTATGATACAGCGCTGAGTTTTATTACATACGGACAAGCTGTAAAGGTTATCATTGCTTCCTGTACTGCATTTTAAAGTTAAGTAAGTAAAGTTGTAATTCTGCATGATGGCTTTGAAAAAAACAGAAACAAATATTGATTGTGTCTCATGCATAGAGAGTTTGACATTTCCCTCGTCTTTTTATGAATTTGGAGTGCTGGATGTTTTTCAGCGGGTATGCTTTGTGAGAGGCAGAAGGGTTTTTGATGAGCTCTGGCACTGGTTCAAAGTGCAACTAAACTTGTGTTTAATAAGGCACCTTGCATCCCCACTCTATCACCTCTTATTATTACTGACCTCACAACTCCCTCTGGTGCTGACTGAGGTGGATACTCGGTGAATAAGAGCAGGGGTTGAGGGGAGCATGATGTCTCCGTGTGCGGTGGGTGGAAAGAGCTTACATGTGGTACAGACTAGAAAAGACCTCCACTTAAGTCTTAGTTAAGTATCTGAGAAGTACAGAGAAGGAGAGAAGACTGTGAAGATGAGGCTCTTTAGAGAAGCAGTGAGTGAGATTTGCACTGTCAGCAGCATTGATTACTTCACAAGCACAAGCATACACATTGGGTTTTACATTTCGTTTCATATTCTCTGGTATCAAAATGTAGCACAATGGCCGTATGAAAGAGTTAAGAAGGAGACTGCACAAGCAACCAAAAATATCCCAACAGGAATATTAGAAGTAGAGATTTAGTAAATACCTTAGAGGATTATTAGGATTCCTCAGAGGAATATTGTATCTGGAATAACAGGCTGTCCGTGCCCTAATTAGTGCTTTTGTTTCAGATGTATACTTTGAATCAAATGGACTGAACTCAATGGGCTATAGCTACTGATTGCTTTGTAGCCCAGCAGTATGCCTGCAGCAGTACCTGCAGAAAAACTAATTATGTGTGCAATCAAACCTGGGAGGTTTCAAAGGTGCAGTGAGTAAGACCTGAGTGCAAAATGATCCACATAAATCTGCGGCAGCAATAGGGTGAATAATCGATAACACTGACTCAACAGTTACCTCACCAGGTGCTGTGATGTCTGGTATTTAAAGTTACGGCAGTTGTTATCCCAAAAGACGTGTCTATGGACACCTTTGACCCGTTAACAGACGGCTGACAGCACAAACAAGCTGAAAGTATTGCCAAGCAATGATGAAATTACAGAATATGATATGTTTGTGAACTGCATTTGTCCTCTACTTGTTTTGGTCAGTTGCATCCTTGAGCACACTAATCATCACATTGCCTATTGTGTGTTTCATGCACCAAATCTGTCTTCTTTTGCTTGGAGTATCATCATTTTCACAAAGTCTTACAGCCGTATGCAAATAAGAGCTAATGTGGCCACATTAATGAAAAATCCTTGTGGTATTCATTATACCCACTTGTCTGTGGTTTTCAGTACTCATTACTCAAAAAAGTAATGCATTCCTAATCGCCTAGTCAATAGTAATGCATTGTTTGACTAATTAATACCCTAACACAGTAATTTGTTAGCCTGCTTGTTGTATTGCACTCTCCATTCTTTCTCCTGCAGGCTAGTTTCGGCTGAGAAGATGACCTCTAATTACATAGTATATGAATTGTTGTGCAGTCGCTTTAAAGAATATATAACAAATTAGACAAGAAAGGTCCTGAAATATTTTGTCTTTCTGTCTTTCTTGGCAGGGTTACTGTTTACACTGTTGACACTATGTCAACACTGCTAGTGCTAGTTTCAATCAGGTTTGTGTCTGGACTTTGAGCAGCTCATTGCATCACCTTGTTTTTTTTATTTTTCAGCCATTCTGTTGCAGATTTGCTGTTGAGATTGGGATCATTGTCCTGCTTTGGGCTGATATTGGTCAAGCTTTGGCTGTCGGATGGCTTCACATTAGACTCTAGAATGCTTTAACAAACAAAGTTCATAGTTGACTAGGTGACCAAATCTACTGTTGTGAACTTTAACGTTTAATAATGCACAAATTTAAATGATTCAGACCAACAAAGAGCCAAAACCTGCTGTTTGTACAGAGGTGCTCACACTTGCTCATGACTGGTTAATCCAGTGCATTTGATGAGCAGCATATTGCTACTATTGACCACCTTAATTCCTATGGAAGCATTAAGGGTGTGTGTAGTTTTTCACTGGACTGCATAGACTCCTGTGAATGCGTTCTCATGACTGTATATTGACCAGACTCTGGTGATTAATGAGATACATCCCAGTTACATGCAAACAATTTTATCCCTTGAACTATGTTTTAAATTTTTTTTTATCACTTATGACAAGCCTTACTGATGTAAACAAACTTTGAAAAAGCAATAAGAAAGTGTTTTCTGCGTAAACTTCAAAGACTCCAGCTCTATAAATCAATTTAAGAGTGAGCATGTTTGAAATTTTCTTTCTTTTAGTTTAGAAGTTAGCACTTGTTTGGCTGCACATGTAGATTTGATTCATGTCTTACTTGATGTTTCTGTACACTGCAGTGTTTTATACTGCCCAGGATTAATTACAACTATGGCAGACAAGAACATTGGATTATGTCACGCTGTTGAAGCTCAGTAACAAAATAACTTATTGAGACCAAGAAAAAAGTTGACCCCAAGTTGCTTTCTGATGCATCTGTTCGAAGGTGAAGGGAAGTCATGCTCGGTGCTGTCAGGAGATGAGGTAGAGGAGGGACAGACATTATGGTTTTTAAGTTGCAGGACTTGATTTCCCTACAACAAACTGCAGTAACGGATCATCTGGTACTCTAGAGTTACATGTGAATTATCTACTCATCTACACAGGCCTTCCACGATCTCGGCAGAATGAGGCCAACAGAGCACATGGTTTTTTTTTTAATGACATCTTTATGGCCACATAGGAAGGTTGACTGAAAGGTTTTGTTTGGGGTTTTTTTGGCAGATATTATGTTTCTGTTGCTAAAAATCTAATTGTTTTCTAAATTTGAGAGTGTTAACTGGGTTGAAATTGGCTCTTTTTTTTTTTAGCATGGAATATGAAACAGGTCAATGTGGCCATAAACGCCAAGACAGGTGGTTCCCTGTTTACATCAAACAGAAAATAGGCACTACCAAAACATCAGAGCCACGCCAGCCAGAGAAAGGTGGAGCATTAACATCAAAAACATTCTTCTGCATATCCATGTTGATGGCATGACTCAGATAACATAGGATGGAAATGTACTTCCCTAGTTATAGTGAATTCAATAAGTCAAGACAGATTCATCAAAAGTAGGCAGTCCATCAAAGCGACAAATGATATATTAATACATAAATTATTTTGAAAACAACAATTTGTTGTAATGTGTTTCTTTCAACCACAGTGGTTAAAAATCTCAGTATCAAAACAATTTCTTGTTTGGGCCTCAGGAGGAAGAAAAACATCAAGATCATTTCTTACTTTGAACGACTGCCTAATCTTAGCCTCCTAAGACCCAAACTCTTCCACTGCATGCATTTTTAACTTCTCTTAGATATTTGGGCATATTGGGGCCCGATAAATGTATAAACAAAGAAAAAAATGGTTTTTTTTTTACCTTATTTTTGTTTTAATGAAAAATCAGAGCCACATATGAGGATATTCGTTTAAAATTTTGATAGAACAGTAGCAGTATAATGTCCTCGTAAGTGGATATCAGGCCGTTGAAAAACAAAATTTAGTGTTTTGGTCTAAATCACCCAAAATGTGATGTCCACATATGTGGACGCCAGGTCCTAGGGGGTTAAAGAATCTGTCTTGACTTATTTAACTGGCTATAAATGGGACCCAGTATATCTGAGTCCTGAAGGTATCATGCCATGAATGAACACCTATTTACTGTTCAAAGTAGGGTTCAAACTGGATTCTCAATGGCATGTCCTCCACTGAGCGTTCACCTTCCTGCTCTGTCTGGTCCTCCTCCACCTCATCACCGGACAGCACAAAGTCTGACTCCCCTTCTACAATTCTGAGTAAAGTCCTTTCTGCCTCAATCTTTCCTTTGCTTCTTGAAGTGTGGATATAGGTTGAAAACAGGAATGAGTAAGTCCTCCTGTCCACTACACAGAACACTGTCTGTGTAATGGACAGTATTCACAGTTCTTTGCATTTTCCACAGTTTGTCATGTTACAGCCTTATTCCCAAATTCATTTCTCACCTCAAAACTCTACATGCGATACCCCATAATGACCAAATGAAAAAAAGTTTGCTTGAAATTCTTGCAAATTTAGTAAAATAATTATATGAGCAAGGGCCATCATTTTGAAAAGAAAGCCCATGTGGAAACTTGAAACCCTGAGATGTCTCCTTGACAGTACAGTAAGACTCAAATAGATTGCATGAATTGTGCTCGTGGAGGTCTCAGACTCGTGTCCCCCCAACAGAGGACAAGAATGAATCGCTGGGTCATAGGAGGTTAATGAACACTTTGCATTCTGTTTCGAGTGCTCTCCTAATCAAATATCAGAGGGAGGGCAGGCACAGCGAACATGAATTATTGGTTTTTGTGGCCTCTGTGAACATTTTTTTTGTTGTTGCATGAGCTAACCTTTTTTCCTGTGATAATATTAACAAAAACAATGTTAAACGATTGTTAGGTGAAGTGAAATTGTATGAAAAGTATTTCCAGTGCTTTAAATTCACACTTTTTAAAGTTACAATATATGGACGTATGTAAATAAGTGATGTATGCATTTTCTGATTTAATATGAGAAAATAAACAACAACAACAGCAAAAACACCGATTAATTTTTTTAGGAAAGTGGTTGGTGACTGCAAAATGCATAGTTAAAATATTATGTTAATGCATTACTTTTTTTAATGGTGGGGAGACACAAACACACCGGCTGCTACCCAGCAGTGACAATGAAGGGCAGATGAAGCTCGGGTGAGAGACTGCAGCACGGTGCGCAGTGACCGGCTGCAGCCACTGGGGGAGGACCGAGCACCGCCTGCACGAGCTGCGGTACACGAGCGACTTTCTCACTGAGACTCTCCATCATCACACAGAGACACACACACACACACACACACAATGGGAGGGATCCAGGAGTATAGGTAGGGATACGGCGGCAGACAGACAGATGTGCGATGCTCAGACTTAAACCATGAAGCCATTCCCCCTCGCCCGTGCGAAGGTAAACTTTTACCCACCCTCGTATCTTGTCTTCGTGTGGAGCTGTCATTGATGCCAACTCGCTACGCGCACACCTGCTACTTCCTCCTCTTCTTCTCATTCTTTTTTTCTCCTCTGGAGGGGGTAACATTATTGCTCTCGGCATACCAGAAGCGATGCAGCAGAAACGGAGGCTGAAGTGGCGATAGATCCTGTTGAATTGAGACAAGACGTCGAGACGCAGCCAAAAAAAGTGTCCTCTCCAGAGTGCGTCAGAGCACGGATGTGTGTACTGGATGTGGATATGGTCGCTGCGTGGATACAGCGAGGGATTTTGCGGCGTTACCCTCCAAAATCATAACGGGGATTTGAGCGAGAGTGAACAACTGCATCCTCACCTAGCCTCCTTCCCCTGCTTCCTCCATCAGATTGGTTTGTGAAGAGGGGGGGCGGGGGAGGGGGGGGGGGGGACTGAGGCGATGTCGTTTTGGCCCCCTTTCAGATGTAAGTATGGATGTTAGAATAAAGGGAGGATACTTTAATGCGTAAATTGTATTGTAACCATAAATGTCTTCCATATTCCTTTGTGTTCACTCCATAGTAATAATGATGGTGATGATAATAACAATGATGTATTTTGATTGTGTATTCGATAAAACAACACACATCGATATGAAGGTTTTGGTTTTATTTGCCTAAACCAACTGCTGTTTCCTCCTCTCTTCTTGTTCTCGCAGCTCCTGAGAGCGTCAGATGAATAAAGTCATTCAAATTCACCGGAGCTGTATAAAATAACGGAGATCTCTCTTCCTCTCTCTCTCTTTTTTAAACTCGTCCTAAAATGGCAACCATGAGTGACCAGGGAGGATCAAAAGACGCATTCGGGCGCAAGCCCGCCTCGCGGAGAAATTAACCACCTGATGGGCACCGGAGGAACCGAGGAGAGACTGTTTAGGTGTCGCTTGTTGACTTGGTGATTTACAATGCTGAGCAAATAAGGGGCGCTGCAAGTTTGACCGAGCGTCTGCGTAACAGGCTATGCCACCGGCCTTTACATCTGATCTTTTTCCTTCTTTCTTCTTCTTCTTCTTTTTTTTTGGATATGGTAATGATGTCATGAAATACCGGAGGAGGGGGGGCTGTACCTAAACTGGAAGAGATGGCAATCAGTATCATGTAAGTAGGATACATGGGATTCGCTCAGCATGGACCCATCTGAGGTGTGTTTGCTATTCTGACTTTCTCGCATTCACGACTGATTGGTCGAGAGGCTTCATGCCTCATTTTGTCTCCCTGCGCGCGCTGAGCTGCAACTTTTGTCCTCTGGTCTGCGTCCACATCACAGCGCGCGAGCGCTTACTGTAAGCGTCCGCGGACCGAAGCGCTCACTGACTTAAAATGGAGTTTGCCATGGTGGGCGCGGACGGTGGGTGCAACAGCCACCTGCCTTACGGATATGCCCAGGCTCGCGCGCGGGAGAGGGAGCGCGAGAGGGAGCGCCAGGCTGCCCACACCAGAGCGGCGGCCGCAGCGGCTGCTGCCGAAGGTGGAACGTGCACGGAGGGAGGTGGAGGAGGAGGTAGCTGCGGTGGCGTCGGAGGGTCCACCTCCAACACCTCCTCGAGCGCTCATCTCCTTAACAACCGCCAGCATCAGTCTCGCGCCGCCTCCTCCGCGAACGCCAACATCAGCAGCGGCGGTACCGCCTCGCGCCCCTCCCCCTCCTCCTTCACCTCCACCACCACCACCTCCACCTCCTCCTCGCAGCAGAACCAGCAGGAGCCCGAGCAGCAGCAGAGATTTGTCCGAGAGCGGAAAAAGCAGCGCGGCGTCGGACGCTGGAGACGGAACCGGGGCACTCTCGGTGGGGACCTGCGCCACTCCGAGCTGGCTCTGCTCGGATCCGAGGAGGACATCATGATAGAGGAGGAAGAGGCCGAAGGAGCCGAGGAAGAGGAGGAGGAGGGGGAGGGAGGCGGGGGCGACCGGGGGAGCAAAAGGTCGAGTTTTTTGTGCAACATGGATGATGAGGAGGAGACCGTGTCGATCACCGACAGGCGGCCCCAGTCCGGATACGAAAACGTTTACAGCGAGTGCGGCTGCTGCGAGAGAGTTGTCATCAACGTGTCGGGTCTGAAGTTTGAAACTCAGCTCAAGACGCTCACTCAGTTCCCGGACACGCTCCTGGGAGATCCGGACAAGAGGATCAGGTACTTCGACCCGCTGAGGAACGAATACTTCTTCGACCGGAACCGACCGAGTTTTGACGCCATTCTTTACTACTACCAGTCAGGCGGGCGCTTAAAAAGACCAGTCAACGTCCCATTTGACATATTTTCCGAGGAGGTCAAGTTTTATGAACTCGGGGAGGAGGCGATACTAAAGTTTCGGGAGGATGAGGGCTTCGTCAAAGAGGAGGAGAAACCTCTGCCGGAGGATGAGTTCAAGCGCCAGATTTGGCTGCTCTTTGAGTATCCGGAGAGCTCGAGCCCTGCCAGGGGGATCGCGGTCGTGTCCGTCCTTGTTATTGTCATTTCTATTGTGATTTTCTGCCTGGAGACGCTGCCGGAGTTCAGGGATGACAAAGAGTATCTACAGCCACGAAACAACTCCTCTCAAGCCGATCACGGATTTACTCCTTTTAACGACCCTTTTTTCGTCGTGGAAACGGTCTGCATCATCTGGTTCTCGTTTGAGATTATAGTTCGCTTCTTTGCCAGTCCGAGCAAAACTCTCTTCTTTAAAAACATTATGAACTCCATAGACATTGTTTCCATTTTGCCTTATTTCATTACTCTCGGCACGGACCTGGCGCAGCATCAGGGCAACGGACAGCACGCGATGAGTTTCGCCATCCTGAGAATAATCCGCCTTGTCAGGGTGTTTCGCATCTTCAAGCTGTCCAGGCACTCTAAGGGGCTGCAGATCCTGGGTCACACCCTGCGTGCCAGCATGAGGGAGCTGGCCCTCCTCATTTTCTTCCTGGTCATAGGTGTCATCCTGTTCTCCAGCGCGGTGTACTTCGCCGAGGCGGACGAACCCACCTCGCAGTTTACGAGCATCCCGGACGCGTTTTGGTGGGCTGTAGTGACCATGACCACAGTGGGTTACGGAGACATGAAGCCCATCACTGTGGGTGGGAAGATAGTGGGCTCCCTCTGCGCGATCGCGGGCGTGTTAACCATTGCGCTCCCGGTCCCGGTCATAGTGTCCAACTTCAACTACTTTTATCACAGGGAGACCGATAACGAGGACCAGTCGCCGGTGGTGGAGAGCATGCCCCCGGGCTGCCCGTACTTCCCTGACTTTCTAAGAAAATTCAAAGGCTCGCCCTCTGGCTCCTCGCTCGGTGACAAAGCGGAGTATATGGAAATGGAGGAGGGGGTGACGGAGTCGCTTTGCGGGCTGGACAAGAGCCCCAGTAAAGGAAACGGCACAGACATAAGCAGAAAAAACAGTACTAACTCAAAATCCATTCAGACTGACGTGTGATTACAATTAGAGTTTATTATTATTAATTATTTTTCCTGAAGAAGAAGAACACGCCCTATAAAGATAATTTTGAGCATCATTTCTGCCCAACAGCAGGTGACCCCCTCCCGCCCTCACATCCCCAACACAAGTTTGAAACACGCCTCAGACACACACACACACACACACACACACACACACACACACACACACGCGCACATTCATGCCAACTGATTGGCAGGTTGTGATGCTTCTCTCTCTTTCTCCTGTTTTTAACCATCGCGCACTTCTCTAACAGCAGCCTTTCCCCCAAACCATCTTCACCACACACCAGTCTATTTGTTCATCTAAGCTGTGCGGGCTTCCAAATCTGACATCAAATTGAAATTCTAGTAAAGACAGGCTATGCATTCGCACTTTATGAGTTTCATCTGTCAATAACAGATATAGGGATGATCGTTTTTGCTGTTATGCAATAAAGTTCAAAATCTGTTTGCACTAATGTAGATTTTTTTTTTTTTTTGCGCTGGGTTTTGACAGATTTGTATTCAGAGACAGAAGCTGTAGGCCATGAAAGTGGCGCGTATTTAGTAATCCTCTGACCACTTCGCTAAAGAATGTTTGAACAACTTCCTCACAGAGAGCAGACTAAGGATATTAATAATCCCCTTTATATGCTGCCAGTAAAACTAAAGAAAAAAGAAAAAATTGGAAACGAAAATACGGATAAGTCTTTTGTAACTGTTCCAGTATTTAACATTAAAGAAAAGCTAACTGATAAGACAGCATTTAGTAAACCAGGGCTACAGTTATTTCTATGACACCTACACAACTATGTTTTTCCACAACAGGCCAAAAGAAAAAAAAAAAGCCTTCTATTGCTGACCCACTGCGAGAGCTAAGCACAGGAATCACCAGTTTATAAAATGGCTGGAGAAATGACTCGCCCCAGGTTTTGTATGGACATGCTTGTTGGAAACTCGGCGACAGCAGTTTCCCCCAGTTTCATTTAAACCACCTCAAAATGACAATATCCCTTTACAAGGAGGCAGATGGAAAGTTAAAGCAAAAATGACTCATCGTGGAAACTCATTGGAAGGGAGCTTGCGAGCAATTTTCTCTCCTGTCTGCTGGACTTCGTGCACAATTCCTTCCCCCCCCCCCACCCCGCCTCACCCCCCAAGAGGACTGCGATTATCTGCGAGCTCGGAGGATCGTCATGATGTGGATGTCTTCCAAGGTATGTGGCCCACAGCTTGTGTGTGAAAATTATTATTTGTTTTAAAAAAACAACCTTGTAATGATCAAAACAGCGCCAGTCACATGTTTTTAATGGAAAATATATGCCACTAAACAAGGTCCCATCTCGAGAAAAACACTTTCATTCCGAGCACGACACCCTCACTTTTATTTTCAAACACTCCCGTGTTACTTTGACAACAGAACCACGCGTGAATGCGCGTGCGTAAAGCCCTGTAGACGCTGGAGGAATGTGGCGCACATTTTTCCAGTCTTCATGTGGCCAGTTGATGTTTCTGCTGTACAACATTTAAGCTGTGTTCAAGTGTCATATGCAAAACCAATAACTGCAAAACTAATAAGGTGACATAAGTCAGATTGCTGTGATTTTGTGCCAAATATTTGGAAAGATCTAACACCAGGAATTGTGTTTCTGCAAAACTAAATTCTAAGTATGATGGCAAAGTGCTGCAGAATTTACTCCCTGCTTTGCTGCACATCAAAAGATCATTTTACTTGTTTACTTGTTCTGTTTTGTTATATACTGAACTGCTGCTTTTATAATTCCAAATGCTTTAGTTAAAGATTTTTAAATCGCAGTTTTTGCTTTTCAGATGAGGAAAAAAACAAGAAACAAGTTCCTCACTTGAATGTGCGGGTGCTTGTGTGTGTGCGTGCTTGTGTGTGTGTGTCTGGCACTAGATGGATGTTTTTACAACCATCTGCTGAAGGAGGAAAATTTCTCTGAGTGCTTACACTAAATCTTAGTTTAGGACATGGATGCACAAGCAGGACTGTGTGACATCAAATAGTCTGAGAGCCAGTCAAAGTTAAATATGCCATTTACACAAGTGGGATGTGGAAACTAAAAGCTTCCAATGCACAAGAAATAAGTCAAACTTAGAGAAGTAAGAGGCATCCTGTGCCAAGCAGTTGAACTTTTCAAATAAGCAATCAAAGCAGAGTACTACAAGTTTTAAAGCACATCTTTGTGTTTAAAATTTGAAGTGATTTAACGCATATTTATACATTAGGCACATTAGGCCTTTATTTCCAATAGAGAAGTAGTGCAGTAAGAACAACAAACAAAAAACTGTTTAAACTCTAAAAACTGTGTTGCATGCTGGGAAAAGTCAAGAAAACAAAAGTTGATTGTCTCAAGACTTTTCAGTCTTCTGAATACTTACAGAATGCATCAAAAGGTGCTATGACATCAACGCTCAGTTCCCATCTTAAGTCAAATCTAAATGCGTCTGTATTCATAAAATCGAACCAGACACCTCGCCACTCACTGTCATTGCTTCTCAGCGTTTCTCTGCACGCTAACACTGCATCAGCATGTGATAATTTATCTCACGGAGCGCTTTCTATCCTCAGAGGAACTCTTCACGCGAGATATTCTCAACACCTGCACCCACAGCATCACAGCACACTCTTGGCACAGGGCCATCTCCTCTTGATACCTCACACTTTGCACTTACATAATGTGGCTTATGGCAAGAGGCAAAATCCAAAACATTTTTTATGCAAATTGTGTGGGTCAGGCATATTTTAAGGCTTGTAGCTGCTGAGTTGACTGCAACAGCGTGTGTCATCCTGAGCCATGGAAGCTCAGCGACTCGTACTGTTCATAGAGTGCTTTTGCCACGTACTGGGGGAGTCTTTGTAGTGCAGATTTAAACCATATGGCTGGGCCATGTGACCAAGTGAGAGTTATTTATGGTTGTTTTTCAAAAGGTATTGCTTTATTTACCACTTTTTATTGTACCAAAGAACATAAAAGGGGGGAGCACATAATGTCAGATTTGGTTATGTAAGAACAGGAAGTACAGATGAGGTGAGGTTATCAACTCAAAGTTTTCCATTTTTGGCAATCAGAGACTAGTTTGAGTAATCTCATCTGCATCAGATTTTTCCAGTGTCAAGATTTTGTTATTGCTTCTGTTATACAGGGGTGAGTTTTGCTTTTCTTATCCATTATATGAATAGATGGATTTTAAAGTTAATTATTTGACTGAATCCAACAGCTTTACTGATGATAGAACTAATAATAGCCCAACACGTGTAAGAGGTGCTAATACAGCCATACTACTATACCACTGCCTGTTGCTTGTTGATAAATGTTGTCTACATTGCTCCTGTGTACTACACTGTACAAACAACAGTGAACCGCAGCGTTTCAGTCTAGTGGTCACATTTTTGCTATACAGAGCCAAAGCCGGGCAAACGCACATGGCTGCCAAGTAGGATCTCTGAATCTTGCTCACTTTTTGAAGTTCATTACAAATGTGCTTGTTGATGTGCAGCTCTAAAACACAAAGGATGAGGTGGTTTATGCAACCTTAATGTTGCATAACCTAATGTAATAGTTTGGACTCAAACGATTACTTTATTGGAGATTATGTATCTGAATTTCAGGAGCAGGACCACGCCTCCAATCACGCTCCTTCCACCTGCCATCTATATGGGTTCCCCTAGTTCTGCAATCTGTTCATTCTCGTGTAGGTGCCCCACCCTCCCTCCCTCCTTCTTCTCCATTCTTCAACTTCTTCACTCCTATTTAGTACATGAGGATCTGCCAGGCTGCCAAACCGCAGCTCAATTCATGTCAAAGTTCTGTCTATGGCTTTCACGGTCATTACGCCATCTCGTGAGCATTAGTGGTTGTCTGTCTCTCTGTGATAGTATGGTGACCTGTCCAGTGTGCTTCTTAAACCTTTCTGCTCACACATACAGGAGAACTGAGCGAGGGCTATGTTCCTATTTAGAAATAGTCTGGTTTTTAAGATGGAATTCTCTTATATGTTTTATGCGTTAGAAAATTATTGTTTTTTTGGTGCTGCTAGGGCTGACGTGGTTAAGCTAGCAACCCACGTACCAAATGAGCTGCAGGGGCCGGGGTTCGAGTCTTCTCCGATCGTTTCCTGCGTGTCATTGCCCCTGCTTTCTCCGCTCTTCCTTGTCTACTGCCCCTCCTCTCCATCCACAAATGTTTGCACCCAATAGTTTTCAGAAACAATGAAAACATTGCAAATGCATTTAGGTATGGTGTGTGGCCTTTCTTCTGTGGGAAATCTAACCCAGTGGTTAGCTCGTCCATGAGGTCTGTGTAGGTTTTCAGTCATCCAGCCCATGGTTAAGAATAATCGATTGGTACTCAGTCTTTTGTTTTTTTTTGGAATAGCTGTCACACGGGTTTCTGTTTTAAATGATCTGTTGATTTTAGCTCCTCACACCTTTGAGTCCATTGTCTACATTTTATGTGAGAGTTGACTCCTCTGTGCTGAAACAACCTGCTCTGCATAACAGAAGCCAAATTGTGCTGACAACCATAGGTCAAAGTCACGGCTGACCCCTGTGACAAATGGCTCATTTAGCTGTTTGGAAAATGACTTCTACCTGCAGCCAAGACATCCATCCATTTTCTACATCAGCTTATACCCACTCAGGGTCACAGAGGGCTGGAGTCTATCCCAGAATACACTGGGCAAGAGGCAGGGAACATATCAAAGATAGTCAATGACAGACCGATAAAACATATTCAGACTGAGCGCTTGACAGTCTACTTACAATGAAGACCAAACTATGTTCAGTGACAAAGCAAATATTACATATATTTATATTTAAATTATGTTTATTTATTTAAATATATTTAATTGTTCCTCTTTTAATCGTATAATAAATAGGCATAAACGTTCAAAAAATATTTACTGACCATAAATGTGATTTATCTTTTCCATCTCCATTTTCTATTCTTGGACTCTACTAGAGAAGTTTGAATTTCAGGATGTTAAGTTTCAGGACCTAATCTGCAGTGACTCAGTCTTTTACTTTGAAAACTTATCAGATACTCTATATTAGCAGTAAAGCATGTCAAGTGGAATAAAAACCATTGAGTAGTGGGTAGTATCAAGCCCTTCAGATCACCTGCGTATGAAACAAAATATTTTAGTGTGAATAGCAGGTGGGCGGGGTATCTTTCTGTGACATCACGAAGTTCTAGGAGTAGAAAAAAAACAGTGTTTAGAGCAGCCTGAAACCTGAGCTTTCAGCTTATATGATGCTATTTTAATACCTTAACGACCTTATAACACCTAATATGTTACTAAGCAATGATGTTATTATGACTTATAATTGGCATATAACCTA
This sequence comes from Aulonocara stuartgranti, assembly GCF_965226115.1. Taxonomy (NCBI): domain Eukaryota; kingdom Metazoa; phylum Chordata; class Actinopteri; order Cichliformes; family Cichlidae; genus Aulonocara; species Aulonocara stuartgranti. The sequence continues at coordinate 31,526,838 of NC_138939.1, read as the reverse complement.
CAAACTAATGTTTATTCTGGGAACAGTAGCTTGATTACACGGCCATTCAAACTACGTGTCCTGAATTTATGTAATGCCTTTGGCACAGAAGAAGACCGTGAAACAGATGCAGCCAAGTTTCTCTGATTGTGAGTATGACATCAGAAATTATGGAAATGAATAAAGTAGGAACTGATGGTGAAATTTAATATCTGCTTAATATTTGGCTGTACTGTAATAGCTCAGTACAGAGGCTTTTGTTTTTGCATTTATAAAAGAAAGTTTGTTTTTAGTAGTTGATTCGACCTCGGCTTAGCCTGAAGGTGGGTGGAACTATGCTGGGGGCTACATGAAACTGCAATACTTAGCGTGGCATGCAATGATTTTACTAGTCGGCACTAGTCTCAGACCTCATTTCACTTCAGTTTTATATTTGTGCATTGCTGGCATCCAAGCTTTAATTTGTCTTCATTCGTTTCCCCTTGTTGCCAGTGCAAAGCTGCCTTTTCTCACCAGTTCACTCCACTTGCCGATCAAGGGAATGGACCTGCCATGATTTTGTTATGTGTCGCTAACACGTTTGAGTGCTCGTATTTTCATGCTTCGTGGCCACAGTGGTCAAAAAGTCATCTTTTCCTGTAATGTGATTACCAACAAGCGACCTAAACAAGTCCTTTTTATGTTTTCTATTTGCCACTTATGTGAGAATGGTGACTTCTGTGTGAAGAAGTGCATTCCCTTAGCATCACCGTGTAAAGTGGGATGCCCTGGTAGAGATGGGAAGCTGTCAAAAAAATAATATCTACTTGCCCACACAATCACTTGAGGACATGTCTTATCAGCCAAAATAAGTGAAACAAACCGTGATGTGTACAATTTTCAGTGTATGTCATTTCCTTTAAAAAAGGTAACCAAATATTTGGAATTTGAAGAGTAAAAGCTCTTATTCTTCTCACAGTTTCCACATTATCCACATGCACATTTCTTTTTTTAAATAAATGCAATGACTTTGTGAAAAAAAATCATTAATGTGTCAAAATATCGTAGACCGGAACAACACAATAGTGACCTCTTGTTTGAGAAAGGAATCCTTAATTTGCTGTTTTAAGTAATTATGGGAAATAATCTTCTCATAGACCAGCCATCATGCCTCAATGATAAAATCTTTTCCGTTGAAGTATCCAGAGCAACAAGAAGAGAAAACAAGCAAACAACAGAGTGGAATTTCATGAGGCTGGAATGCTTCTCCATTCATCTGTCTTGCCAATACATTAATCAGGCCTGATAAAACTCTGTCAGCCGGCTGTGTTGCCAACGTGCACAATAGACGATCCCAGCTGTTGTCACTGTGCGAGTATTTGTGATAATTGTTGTTCTTTTGTTGAAAAAAGAATTCAATCTATGTTCCTGTAAAATCATTAGTAAATAGTTCAAAAAATGCAGGAGTGATTAATCACTTTAAACTCAGGAAGGCTGTTAACAAGGTATTGCTGAGCTGCCGTCCAAATCAATTGGTCAGAGAAAATTGAGAGACAGACAGCTGACAGAGAAAGGATTAGAAAAGAAGTGCTCTGTTAATCAAGCAAAGAAGCCTGATTAACATTTCTGGGTTAGTTTACCTGCTGTTAAGAACACCTCCCCCAAACAAACCTTATCCAGTCATAGCCTAACAACCAGGGATGGCAGTAATGCGCTACTGTAATCTGATTACTTTTTTCAAGTAACGAGTAAAGTAAGGGATTACTATTGCAAAAAAGTAATTAGATTACTGTTACTTTCTGGTAAGCATGCTGCGTAACTGTGTTACTAAACCGCGATTTTGTTTGTGATAGTGTCTCGTGACAATGAAGTACGAGCGTGCGACGCCTGTGGCAGCAGACGTGTGCAGATCAACAATGGATAATATGGAGTGCGGGAGAGAGTACGACCATGCAGCGTTTAAAGGATGAACGTACTTAATTACTTTAAGTTTGATTCCGTAAAAAGTGACAAAAACATTAGCGTCTGCTGTACACTCTGCGTGGGAGGAAAACTTCTTTCTACATTGAAAAATGAAACTTCAACTTTGAGCAAGCACCTAGCAAGCCGCCACGGGAATGTAAAATTCACAGAGAAAACCCCGGATCCCCCCATTGACATGATCACTGTGGCATCGGCCCACCACTCCTGCTAAACATGTGAAAATAGATTTAAGAGTGACAGGACTCAGTGCAGCTGAGTCTTTGATTTTATTTATTTTTTGCTGTGTTTTACTTGCATCTATTTGAAAGTGAATGTAAACACAAAAATATTTTATTTTATATGCTGGAGTATACAGAAAATAGGTTTAAATGTTAAACAAATTTCTTCAAGTCAAAGACCGTTATATATAATTTAATTTTTGCTTGATGCAATGTGCATAAAATTAAAACATTAAAACTAATAAAACAAGTTTTAAAAACAGACCTTTTCATTTGATTCAATTTTATTTTCAAATCAAATCAAATCAAATCACTTTTATTGTCACATCACATGTGCAGGCACACTGGCACAGCACATGCGAGTGAAATTCTTGTGTGCGAGCCCCACAAGCAACAGAGATGTGCAAACACAACAACACAAACGAGCAAAATACAAGAATGGCCAACCTGAAACTAATAAATATATGTACAATATATAATAGTGTATGCATCATATGTATATGATATGTATATGATGGATTATGCAGAAAAAGTAGAATAGGGCTGAAAGGTCTATTGCTTTATTATATTTTCAGAGTGATGATGTCTATGGTGATGGTATCCCAGAGAGTAAAAACAAAACAAAACAAATCTTAATTATTGAAACAGTTTTTATATGAATAACAAGTTAGTTTGCCCAACTAACTTTAACCCAGTGGTGTCAACCATACATCACATGATCTGGCAAACGGTCAAATTGAGCCCAGTGGACAGCTTTACAAATGGTGGGTATGTTCTGGCATGATTTCTGAATGATCCTTACAGGTTCGTGTTGAGTCATTATGAATGGATCAAAATTATACCCTTCTTAGTGAAAAAGATTACATGCGGTGTTCCGTATCACACCAAGGCCGGAGTCACGGTAGGTGGAAAACGGTGTTGGGAGACCAGGATAAAGTTACTGTGCATATGTGCAATAATAATAAGCACTCACAGTTATTTTCTGGCTTCAAAGTGACTTTGGTGTATCAACATGGTGATAAAATGCCAATAACACGAAATCAGTCTGCTATCAGTTTTTGATTTAATGGGGTCAAGTTGGCAATTCCATGCAGTCTGTTTGTGATACTGTGGCTATGAACTGGGATAAATTGCTGAAAAGCACAAACCTGCTGCTGTTTGTTGTTAATCTGCTGCAGTCTATATAAAGAGTAATTCAAATAAATTACTTACATTCATAGTGTAGCCAGAACCTCATAGATTTAATAAAGAAATTCATAGTATAGTGATGCAGTCGCTGCAGGTTGGGGTTTTTACTGAAAATGACACAGGCACCCAGAAACTCTGCTTTTATATATAGGAATATAACCAGAATACAACCAGGCTGAGTCACAGTAGTGGTTGCACAGGGGTTGAGGTTGTTGTGCTCTCAACCTCTGGGAAACCAGATGGTTGCTGCAACTCCTTGCACTCTGCCTCCAACTGGAGGGAGGTTGCTGTATATTTTTATTGTACTGTGTGTACTTGTGAGCTATTCAGCATCATTTGTAATCAAAGTACAGTTTTGGATAACATCTCCGATTATTCATTATCTTTTATTGCAAATGGACGGTTCAATAAAGAATGCACTTGATTTTAATTGTTAGACCGACTTGAGATGAAGCTTATGAAATACTTTTACAGCCCAGCAAGCTGTAAAAGCAACTTTTGCAATAACAACAGTATTTGTGCTGCGGTTTTGCTTTTAGTCAGAAAAATCCAGAGTATTGCTAATCTTTACTTATCAGAGCATATTGTTTAAAAGATTAAACAATTAATGGTTAATATGGCATCGCTATCACTGTAAACTACCTTTATTTTTATTTAACGTGATAAACAACAATTTGAACAGGTTTGACTCGCTAATTGATCCATGTCAACATCCTAATTGCTCCAGCCCATCATGCATTTGACAAAGACAGTTGGGTTCCTCCAGTTTTCCATGTATCCGCTGTATTCACAGCCCCATTGGACAGGAGCAGATAATAAAACACACCTGGGATTACATCTCTATTGTAAGTTTAAACCAGCTTGTGGTTTCCATGTAGCAGTTACATAATGTCCTTCTATTGAAGAATAGCAACCTGATTCTCTGCACCCTCCACTGTATACCCTCTTTCCAACTGGCTGCATTAATCTGACAGCATCTCTGGCTTTATTGTGTTACTTCACTCTAGACGTGAAGATTATATTGCTAATTACTCATATGCTTCCGTATTGGATTTCGCCGCCCACAGTTTATGTTATTGCCTTACAGTTATTAAAAATGGTGCTTGTTGCATGTTCAGCATTTAAAAGAAAAAAAAAGCTGGTTTGTTTTTATTTTTGCTTTTGTTTTGTCCTATAAAGAGGACATTCAGTCCTCTTCATAGTACCTTATTATCCTAACAGAGCACTTTGTGCTCAGACTACAGGCTTACTTTTGATTCCAGTTTTCAGTAGTTTTCAGTCCCCTCTGTTATGGAACCAGCTAACAGTTTTGATTCAGGTGGCAGATATTAAGTGCCGATATTGATTTTTGATTAAGCTTATATTTAGAGCTGGACCAGATGACCCCGAAACCTCCGTTAGTTATGGTATAATACAGCAGTCCCCAACCTTTTTTGCACCACGGACTGCTTTAATGTCAGACAATATTTTCACTGACCGACCTTTAAGGTGTTGCGGATAAATACAACCTCCTGGAGGACACGGCGGGTCTGGGCCCGCACTGGGCAGGATGGCTGCTGTGTTTGCTTTGGATTACTTCTCACCCCCCACCCAACCCTGTGCCTTGTCACGTGCTCCATAATGTTGTGCTGTGGACATTTATGTGTTTTTTGTGCAGAGGAGTTTTTTTGTTTCCTGTTCTCATGCTGTCCTCCCAGCAGCCCAGCATGAGTAGAGGTCTCTTTTTATCCTCTTGTACTTTCCCATTGTAGTGTATATTTCAGTGTTTTTCTGTAACGCTACCGATCTCCGACCTGTATCCCCATGTGATGTCTGTGTTGTGTGTGCAAGGTCGGGGGGGGTGGGGGTCCCAATTCACTGCAGGGCAACCTGCATGTGGCGAATAAAGCCTTGATTGATTGATTGATTGATTGATTGATTGATTGATTGATAAATTATTAAGCTCTGGCTCTTTCTCCCATGTCTCTCTTTTGTCTTGTCTTCCTCCGCTCACCCCCAGATGGTCGCGGCACCTGACTGTCCCTCCCTGAGTCTGATTCCGCTGGAGGTTTCTTCCTGTTAAAAGGGAGTTTTTCCTTCCCACTGTCGCCAATTCCTCATAGGGTGCAATCTGATTGTTGGGGTTTCTTTCTATATTGTAGGGTCTTTACTTTGCAATATAAAATTCTAACTTCATTTTGTTCGAATGCAGAGTTTATTTAGTTTCTAAAAAAATGGATTAATATTTCAGTATTTAAATGGCCAGTTTACCTGTAGTGTACACAGAGGTATGAGGGGTCAAAGTGTTGATGAAGTTTGCTGTCACACACAGTCAATCTGGGGCAACAGAGGATTACAGATTTGTTATGGCATTGGGAAAGGTAAGCATTTCAAAGATTTGTCATATCAAGTTGAGGCTTTTTTCACCCCTCATTTTCCAGAGTGGTACCTAAAACCCCACAGCGCTGCAGCTTTTTGTGAACAAGCTTCAGATTTGATTAAATAGAGCAGCTGCTCAACCATAAAAAAAAAAAGTTTTCTCTCCTGCTCCCTGTGAAGATGAGCTGGCGAACAGAGGATGGGTGCCCTGCTGGTCCTGTAAACGTTTGAGAGGCTGCAGATGCTGTTTATCAACTGTGGAAATCTAGAAACACACATCAGCATGTGCCAGAAAATCACTGAAGGGCAAGCCTGACAAATAGTCAAATATGCACTTTTAGATTGTATTGTAAACCGTATGTGGGTAATTTAAGTTTCATTTATATTTGGAAACAGAAATAGTGTTTGGATGGTCGCAATCTGAGAACTCTTAGGCTATAATCTAATAACTTAGCCTTTAGAGGAAGCAGTAATTCTTCGTGTTCTTTGTGTCATCACTGTTTAAAAATACTAATAAATCAAAAAGTGCTAATAAAAAGCCTACTCTGCCGTCAGATGACTTCGAGATTGGATTTCTGTACTTCTTAGGCTCTCAACTTTTGAAACTAAAAATGTGGCCACTGCTACACAAACTACAACTGTCAAGCAGAACGCTTGTTAAAAATGTTCCTTTAGATCAGATAATAGAGACTCTGGTTTTTATGTCTAGCTGTTTATTAGTTTCCATGAATTACAATTAGTTTTATCATTAATATTCAAAGATAAAGAATTTTAAGCTGTACATTGAAAATCTATTTAGGTACAAATGCACAAATGCAACCCCCTAGGGCTAATTATTGGACCAAAAGATAACTACATGTACCTCTCTGAAGTCCAAAAAAGGTAGATTTATTTTCCCAAACAGTTAAGAAAAATTACCAATATCAGAAGACAGTATGCTTGGACGCATTGGAAATGAAATGGGGTAAAATATACATTTTACACTTCTATTTCAAGGTTTTTGTTTTTTTTTAATTTAATGTAGCTATTTGAAAAGCATTTAATTCCCCCTTTCATTCTGTATGTTTTTCTGCATATCAGTGCCACAAATGTCAGGTAGTTAAAGATACATTTTCACCCTTTTTAATCAGTCACTTTTTGTACAGTTGCATTAAAGTACAAAAATTGTCAGCAGAGTTACGACGCTGATGAAGATCAAGACTGGAAATGACAAGAGTACAAATACGTACTGCCTGCCAAGTGCGCGCAGCAGTGCTTGTGTAATGCCGCAGTGACAAGCCATTATACCCTAAAGGTGCAATAAGGCTCTTTATTTTCTGAGGCTACAACTGTGAGATCAGCCACAAAAGGTGATACACAATGTAGAGAACAGCAGATAATGTTCATATCATTTTTATCACCATATAAAGTCAGTATTATCTACAGAAAGGCTGTCCAAGAGTAAAACATAATTAACTTTTTCAAATGCTCTTTGAAGTTGCAATTTTTTTTGTTCATATTTATAAGATAAGGGACTTGGTTGAAGTCCTGACCATATACAGAGCTGCGGCTGGCTTTGAAATCAGTTACAAGAAACAAACCCAGGGAAACCCGAGCATCTCATTAGGCCAGATGTCTCTGTGTTCTCTGTTACTAAAGAGGTACAAGTACTGCCAAAGTGGACTTATCTCACTGTTATTTGCTCCAAGCATGTCAGCACTGAAATGGACAAACATATATGCCAAATACTGGTTTTAGGCTTGAAATCGTACATACATGTCATTATAATTAGACTAGATTAGACTAAAATCATTGCTGCAATTACTAAACATAAGACTCTGTCTGTCTTATGCCAGTGCATTTGCTTGTCAGGAAGAAAGTATTGATTCATTGGACTTTTCTCTGTGTTTCATACATTTAGCGGCGGTCAGAAGTGCAATTAAAGTGTGCTGTCGAAACTGTTTGGTCTAAATGCTACAAGCTACTCGCGATTAGATAACAGACAAATTCTCCTTGAGTGGATAGGACAAACAAAACCTGATGACAAGGTGGTGTTAGGGTCAGGCAGTGCATCATGTTAATACAATGTCAGTGTCTACATTTCATTAGATTAGAGTGGAAATGAGATGACACTTGTAGTTACTACATATATATATACACACACACATATATATTGCAGGGTGCATTTAAATTTCGCTACCCTTTTAACGCAGTGAAGACACTGCAGTTGTAGCCCACAGCATAAACTGATCCTGAAGCTTTGTATTAAGTGTTTCTGAAGCGTCACGCAGCCCCAACATTAGCAACATAACATGTTAAAACAAATATCATAGTAGCTTTTCATGCAGACCTAATCGTGTTAAAGCAGCAGTGTGGAGGAGTGTTTCTTAATATTTCTGGAGACTAAGCCTGCTGGACCTTATGTATTTAATTTAATGATAGGCAATATTATATGAAAACCGAAAGAGCTACATGCTCTCCATTATTGATTCAAATTACTGTGTGCAATGTGCGTGCTGGATTGATGTGCAACTTTCTAGCCTCTTTTAGATAATTGATTTATCCACAAAAGCTGCAAATTGTCTACATGGCTCTATTGCTCTCATCAATCACTTTTACTGCAATCAAGCAACAGATAGCAGCAAGGCAAAGTTAAAAACAGACCGAGGAAGAAAGTCAAAGACTCAAAGAGGGCAAAGGATAGGAAATAGCAGGCTTGAATTTATCAACTGGGCAGACACATGACTCCAGTGAGGGGATAGACGTGAAAGAAGGGGCAACTGCATGCCAGCCTTATCAGAGCTAATATTGTTGTAAATCACATATTTGTCAGCTTGTTTAATATACTTAAAGCATTTCCCAATAATCTGTTAATGCAGCTTTAAGTTAGTGTACCTAAAAAAGTGCTTGGATTGAAGGGGGATTGAAGATAGACACAGACATTCAGACATGGACATAGCACAACTCTCTTCATGCCGATCAATCAGATGAAGAGCCAACTTTAAGTAGTTATCAAAAGAGCGCTTCATTACCGCAACAAAACTAGGGGCAAGCAAGGTACAACCAAACACATTTTGCTTTTGATAAATGAAGAAATGTTTTTGCTAGATTATATATATTTTGAACAATCAACACAGACATCCCCTACTACTACCAAAAAAAAAAGGAACACATTTTGATGATTTAAAGGGAATTCGTTTGAACAGTTCTAGCTGTATTTAAAAATATGTGACTGTGTGTGTGTGGCTTAGTCTAAGCCATATATATGCATCCATGCACATTTTCCAAGGCTCTTTAGACTAAGTCACATCTTTAACAATACTTTAATATGCATTTTATTTTTTACTCTTGAAGCGCTTTACCTCACATTGGTAGTCATTTACCAATTAACCTGACATGTATGTCTTTGGGACTGTGGCAGGAAGCCAGAATACCCACAGGAAACCCACACATCCACACAGCCAGAGTATCACTCCACCCTAACCATTAAGCTATTTTCAGTAGTTTTGCACCTGGGGGTGCCTTAATTGTAGCACTATGTTACAGTTGACATAATGCTACAAAAAAATGTACATGCATGAATTTTAATTTGTATCAGTTGTCCAGCGTTTATTCCTCGTAATAGCACTGCATGTGTCTGATTGGATATCTGGTTTCACAGGGGAAAAAATAACAATGACGATATAGAGGTCTTCAAAACTCATGTAATATTTTACACTTTGCATTGCAGGGTTGAAAGCAGAACATCTTCCAGTCGGGTGGTAAACTGACCAGAAGCACACCCTAAAAAAAAAGTGCCTCGTGCACTCCTAGCGAGAGTCGTTTTACGTATACTATACATTAATTGGAAAGCTGTGTGCTTTGTGGTTTGCTACAGCTTAGTGACTTGTCCTACAAAACGTGCATCTGCAGTTAGAAATCTCACTGCACCGAGCAGTAAATGTATTCATCACCCACAATATAACGGCGCACAGTCTAGAATACTAATAATCTCTCTACTGCTTTCCCCCGAAACCTGTTTGCATTTCTGCATTTTTCCTGCTCAGTCAGATACCAGCAGCTTTACAAAATGTCTCAGTGATTACATCTTACACTGTTTGATAGCACTGTCAATAAGTAGTTCATCACCATTATCTAACAGGCATTTCAGATTCAGAGAGTATCACCCACTTGCGGTGCTATTGAACAAAGACAGCTGAACTCAGGGCTCGAATTCAAACCGAAAGAGAGTTGTGCAGAACTGAATGCACACCTTTGATTCACATAGCTTTCTGACTAGTCCTGGATGGTGTAGCGACCACAAATGTTAAAAGGCAATAAGTAATATACAGTTATGTAAGTGTGCCACGTGTGCAGTCAACATCAATTACAGTCAGATGACCTCAAGTTTCACCCTGTGGTCAGTTTGTTCAGTGTGGACAATGAAAACACAAATCCCACATGAGCCTGGATCAGGGGGCGTCTCCTGTTCTATCGATCGCTATTATGTAAACTTGAGCCCGACTCTGTAACATTAAAGCGTTCTCGGCTTTTGTCCTGCCCGAGCAGCATTTGGATGTGTTGGAAAATGGCTGCCGTGACCGGACCTCTACAGACCTCGTCTCCCACTCGTTCTCTCTGCTCTCCTGCTTTGGAGTGACTAGATGCTTTTATGTGGAGTGACTAATGCTCGCTCTAAAGGGCCTGGGGTATATCTCATCGGGTGTGCATGCGTGCATTTGTGTGTATGTGCATGTGTGTGCGCTGTACGCGACCAATCCGCATGCCAGGACTTGACTTGCTTACATGAGGATGAGTCACTTTCATGGTCTGCAAAGACCAAGACCCCCCCACACACACACACGCACATCATCTTGATCCATGCAAATGATTTGATTTTTAAATGTTTATTGTATAGTATCAATTGGATTCGAGTTACAGTAAGTGAAGGAGGTTTGAGGTGCAGATTGGCACAAACAGTAATTTTCACTGTGTGAATATAAATGATTTCTGTGCCCAGTTATGCCAGATCAGATTCAAACAGACATTCAGTCGTCGTTAAACGCGGAAGATGTGTCCTTAACTTTTTAAAACTTCTACAGGTGTTCGGTACACAGATTCTGAAGAAAAATCCAGAAGCCAGAAATAAAACAGAACATTTACTAGTTTTTTGGGGGTTTTTTTGTCTCTTTATGTTAAACTTTTAGTGGTGCACAGTAAAATCATGTGCCAGCTTTAATGGCTGCTTTACACATACAAGTACATGTGGCATTCACATACTTTTATTTAAATAAAAGATCTGGGTACTTGTGGACTGCAGAGAACAATAGCTGGAGTTCATTTTGCTGTCTTTGGCTCTCTTCAGGACAAAGCCAATTTTTTTCACCCATCAGTGTCAGAATGAACATCTGTCAGCACCTAGATGAGCTCCTCACTCCTTTCCCCTCGTACAGTCCCTCTTTGCATGTGATTCAACATAATGTATTTAAATTATGTAGGTGGGATAGCGCAGCGGCTCAGTGCTCGCCACTATCATCCCACAGCAAGAAGGTCCTTGGTTTGGTTAGAGATAATGAACGCATGAATGGCTGATGTGGGTGTTTTACTTCAGCAGCAGAGCACAGTTGGTGATTGTATTCATGTTGGTTTTCAGGCCATGTGTTTTACCTGCAGCTGCCTTAAATCTTTGTAAAACGGGAAATTTTAAAACGCTTAAGACGTTTCACACTGATTTCATCATGTCCCGTGAGATTTCTCGGACTTCGTTTGCTTAAAACCTGAATTACAGTCTGCTGCATAGCTGAGGTTAAAGTAGAGTTTGAACAGAAACATCACGGTGCACTGTGTCCATCAGCTCTCTCTGCAGGCTTCAGTCAGTGTAAACAGAAAGAGAGCTGAAAGGATTTTATACAAAAGTTAATTCAAAGCAGCAGCCGGCCAACAAATGAATCACTGTAAGTGAAGTATCCAGCAGTCCATTTCTCTTCAAGAAATCATGTCTGCGTCCTGCTAATTAGTTTTCTCGGTAATGTGACAGGGATATAATTACAACGTGGATTATATTCATAGATTTTAGTTTTTTGTTTGCTTGCTTTTGTTTTGTTTTTCTTTGTTTTTCTTTCTTCTTTTTTTAGCCATTGCATGGTCACAGTTCCAATCCAAGTTGCATTTGAGGGATTCAAGTCCTAAGACCCTTACAGGATCGGCTGAAAAAACAAAAAAAGATTCAGGGCCTTTTGTTAAAGTTAGGAAAAGCTGTGGTTTCGTTTAGACATTGAAGCAAACTCTTAGACTTTTTCTGCTGTAAACCAAGATCTTAAAATCCCTTTCTCCTAACTCGAGTGAAGGGAATGAAGATTGAGATTTGGGGAATTAAACGTACATTTCTTTTTTTCTTGTTACATTGAGATTCAGAGCACTTTCATACCTACATGATAAAAAACCTACCAGTCCACAGCGAATTGGTCTGGGCTAGGAAATAGTCTCACACAGAACATCAAATAAAACTGTTGTTTTTACATTTTAGTTTTAGTGTGAAATAAAACAAACTAGAAATAGTTTCGGGTTCATGCTAAGCTAAACTACTAGCTTCTTATTTACATCACAGGAATGACGGCACGATCATCACCATCAGTCATCGACCCTTCACAAGAACCGATGTTGTGTTGCAAAAGGAAACAGGGTAGAAAAAGAAAAGGAATTCTTTGTCAGGTAACATTTTACTGATCTGTTGTCAACTTGTTTGATATTTTAATTCCCAACATTTTCCCCATCGTCGACCACATCAGCTGAAAGCTTTAGAGAATTGGAAAACAAATAATCTGATAATTAAAGTGAGAAAAAAACCCTCTAGTGTGAGAATTCACTGGCTTTTAAACTGCAGTGAGTATTTCAGGGCTTTTGCGATGCTAGTTGGCAACGCGAGAAATGCAACGGCATTGCCATATTTTATTGTTTCACTGTTTTCTTGTGCTTTACGGTCTAAATGGTTTGTTAAGTGTTTATTAAAACTATTTACAGGCGAGCCATCCTATTTAGAAAATGGTTTATTGTGAAACTTTATGTTTAAGATGATGACTGGTTGGGCAGCAGTTTAATTGACTGGTGCTTTCGGTTCTGCTTCCCTTTGGCTGCCATGTTGGCACAAACACACACACTCATTCTATCTTGTGCAGATATCTGTTGCATGCAATCTTGAGAGCTGCGTGATTAACCAAACTGCTTGACTGCTTCCCTCAGTGGCACATCGCAGCCTCCCTCCCTTGCTTCCCGTTCGCCTCTTTGATCACACACATTCTTACATACAACACACACCCTCCCACCGGCTTCCACAGTTTCTGTTTTCCTTTTGATTTCATTTACTGCAGCAGGTCGGTTTTAATTTATTTATGCTCCCTTACCTCTCATTCAGATAATTTGTTATCATGCCTTCCTGCTCCGTGTCGCTCTCTGCTGATCCTATCCAATTCGGCTTTAATTAGTGTGTTCTTGATGACTTCTTTTGAGGTGCCAACTCAGATTTTTTCCCCTTTTTTAAAAAAAACTATTCTCTGCTGATTCGTGTAAATGAATAACCTCAAGATCGGGTTTAGCGTGGGCCAGGGAATGATGCTTTATCGAGAATTCCCATTGAGTTTTAGGGAAATAGTTGTGGCCTTTTTGATTTGAAAGGAACAGGAAGCGTATAAAGCAGCTGTGCTGAAACGTTTTTTTCAGTGGTTCTCATTACATTTATTTGGGTTTTCTCTCACGGATCTGATATCAGTTAATGATATGTCAAGATGCCAAAGCTGCTAGAGCCATATTTTCTTTAATAAATGGAAGCTGATTTTGCCAGGGCTATGGCATGTTGTTATTAGCATGACATGGAAATAATAATAATAATAAAATTTCTCCCAGCGGACAACTGTTTCCAGTTCTGGCTTCGCTCATACCACTGAGGGTGAAAACCGTCTTTATGTTCAAGGGACTTTGCAGTTTCATTTTCCTTGGGCCGCGTCCACGCAGCTATTTTGGAAGGCTTTAACTGACGTCTGTTGGATTATGCAGAGAAACCACGGCGTCCTCTTTTAGGATTTTTTGTTTTACTTCGCAGGCCACTAACAGTAAATCCTTTTTCCCTCCAGCCAACTCCTGGTTTTATGCAGTCATGGTTTTCTGCCTCTTCGTTAGATGCGAGACTCAGCAGTTGGCAGATTTAAAAGGCTACCATTGAACTGATGGAAAATTCCATTTAATTTTTACTGTTAACAAACAGTTGATTTGTTGATTTTTTCTTCTTTCCCCCTGCAGCCACAGAATCTATTTGTGTGGGCCTCTGTGCATGCTATCTGGTGCACAGAAAATACTGAAAATGTCTCCAAATTATTCAGAGTGAGTGAAGGTAGACTGCCAAGTATGAGAACAGGCAGCAGGTAACCACACAGAATAAGTTAAGAAGATGTTATATTCGTCCTGTCATTTTAGTATTATTCAAATGTCTCCGCAGGTCTATGTTTTTTATCTCAGCGCTGTCCCTGTAGATGTTATGCTGAGTTTTATAGCCTTTAACTGCCTAATTAAGTAAATCTGTGCAAATGATACTGCTTTTCCTTTCAGACCAGTTTTATGAAAAATCATATCTGTTACACGGCAGTATTTTCCATTTGCACTAAAATTCACCTCATTTTAATGTAACAGGATAAGTATTTTACACGTTAGTTGATAAGTAGCTTTTGTGCCACATTCAAATAAATGCAAAGCTTAAATTTAAATGAAATGAAAATTTGAAAATGAAAAAAATGCTCATTTCAACGACTGTGAGTGAAAAAAACTGGATTGAAAGCTCCGTGGTTTTAAAAGAAATGTAGTGACATCAATTCATCAAGAACAGATCAGCTGACCCCCAAACTAATAAATGCCGAAAAATTATCCATGAACAAATTAATTATTTGAGTGACCCACTGTATATACTTACATAAGAGTGCAAATCCAGCAGAAAATCCATTAGTGAAAGAATGACTAAATATGTGAACGCATGAATAAAGAATTAGTAAATGAGCAGAGTCGGCGCATGAAAGGAGGAAGGTGAATAATGGATGAATGAATGAATTAGTCAAGAAACACCCAGTGAATGGGTGATTGATTGAACGAGCAGTAAGTAGATAAAAAATTGATGGATTACTTTGTGTGTGTGTGTGTGTGTGTGTGTGTGTGTGTGTGTGTGTGTGTGTGTGTGTGTGTGTGTGTGAAAGAAAAGAGAGATAAAGTATGAATGAGTTATCAAAAGAATCAATCAGTGTGTAAGAATGGAGGATATGAGTTTATGAATGAAAGAAGAGTGAATGAACACATGGATGGGAATGAAAGTCAAGAGGAGTGGCAAAGACAGTAGCAGTGAATGAGTTAAATAGTGAGGGAGAGACTCGGTGTGTTTATTCATCAGATACTGTTCAAATCAATCGTTTCACAAGCACCATGAAAGTGTGAAAGTAACTAACAGGCTGTATTGCCGTTCAAATACTTAAATTGTAAAGTGTCAGACACACAGCGTACTTATAACTCATTGTACTTTACTCTGGTGTTGTGCATAAAGCTAGATTTAATGTTGATTTTCATTACATAAATATTTTATAGTCAAATTCTTCCTCCCAAACCCAGATCTTTCTAGACATGTTTCCTTTTTTCCCTCTTCTGGTACAGTGTGTCGGCATGGGGGGGAAGACATATTATTAGTTATCTCAGTGTTTGCCTCTGTGGGTTTCCTGTGAGCTAATTGGAGCCCTCCCATGTGTCCCAGTTGAAAAACTGCATGTTTTGCTGTTAAAAATAGGTACAGCATTTCCTGCTGTGCCAGGGATGGTATTTGTCTCACAAAAAAAAAGAAAAAAAACACATCGGTAGAGCTTGTTAATTTTAGTGGTAGCTGCAGCATCGGAAACTCATGCACACGCACAGGCAGAATACGCAAATGGCCAAAGAGCCTCATTCGAGTTGATGCAACAGTGGGGAAAATTAAGCTTGTTATCTTTTAAATGGGAAAAATAAAGTCTATGCCTGAATTTCTAAGTGAAGAACTGCATCAATGGTGGATTTATTGTGACGGAACCAGCTGCTCGTTGTAGAGCTTTACAATCTCCCAGTGCAACGTTTTCCACCACAGAGCGGTTGATTTTGGTTCCCTTTGCTTTTTCTTTCATTCTCTGCAAGCTACGTGTTAGTCAAGGAAAGCTCAATTGTGCAAAACATTTGTGCCAAATTTTCCACCAGCAGCACAGTTGTTATTGATCCTAACACTATTCTTGTGTAAGAAATGAGACATTTTTAAAGAAAAACATTACACTGTAGACATGGCAGTAAAAGTCTGAACACACAAGCTGTGCCTTTTATTTTAATGAATCAAATTAGTTGTAGACTTCAAGTAAAAGTTGATATTGCTGTGGGATATTTGCATGGTGGCAACGATTTTATTCGCAATCTAAATAATCCCACATTATTGCAACCATTACACCGGTTTCATTACAAAGCAATCTGCCAGGAATGTACACATACACATATTTCCTTAGCGAATGCAGAACGTAGCTAGATTATGTCAAATTACATCAAGTCAGTTAATTGTTTTTTTCCTGGAGTTTGTGTGTGTAAGCAGACTTCCTCTAAAACGTCTGTGTAGACAGACTCTCCCGTCCTTTTTGCCAAAATAATTCAATATTTGTGGAGATCTGGATCATTGATGTGTGCAGTTATAGTCACATTACACCTCACTAAGCACGAGACAGATATCCCATTTATAAGCTGGATTGTAATAGATGCGGGACCCAGAAAGCTTCAGACGTAAGTGGCAGGTACGATATCTCCAGATGAGACTGCCAGAAATTATTCAGTGTTGGCAGACATTTGTGCTTTTTTGTTTCTCCTTTGGTTTATTTGTTTATTTATTATGAAACGCTCTCCCCGAGCACACCGGGCTCTTCCCGTCAGACTTGATCAATTGGCTCCATGTAATGTTGTTCCAGGGCTGCATTGCCATACATTTGTTGAAAACGCTCTCTCGGAGGATGGGGTGGAGGGCACCATAAGTCATAAGCAAGAAACTTGTGTTTTGGATAAATGTAATCATTGTCATAGCAACAGGGGCTGGAATCTCTGATAGTAGCTATTTTTCTGTGGAAAACATTGTCCTTGTGTGTGTGTGTGTGTGTGTGTGTGTGTGTGTGTGTGTGTGTGTGTGTGTGTGTGTGTGTGCGCGTGTGCATGCCATGTGTTTGGGGTTTGGTTAAGTGCAACTGTTAAAAAGGAGAAAAAGACGTTTGCACTTTCTTTTCTTTCTTCTTCTTCTTTTTTTTCCCCAAGTCTCACCCACGGTTTGGAAAATGTGTGTTTTGGAGAAAAGAGTTTTCCAAACAGTTCACTGGCTGAGAAAACGACTCTAAAAATATATAATATGTGCATGTCTTTCTTATTTGACTCAATCTGCTGCATATTCTGGAGTGAAATTCAAGTGCTAAACAGCAAAGAGGAGCCTCATGATATCAGTAACAGTTCAGGGTCCTGGCTGTCGTGCTACATGCTGTTTTTAAGTGGCTCTCTGCAACAGCTGGGGAGCAGGGTTTAATCCACAGTGCGAGGCTGAATTATGCATTATACTGTGAATGCTACACCATGTCTATTTAAATGCAGTGCCTGTCCTGTCTTTTGGGTCTCCACTGCTTGTGCAGCTACTCGGCTATAGATGTCACATAAAGAGGAAGAGTGTGCTGGAGAAAACCAAAAATTATATGCAGATTTCTCTTTGTGCTTCAATTATGATTTTTAGTGGATATTTAAATTAATGTGCTGGAAGGCTAAAGGTTCTTGCTTTGTAAATCCAGATACACCGATATTGTTAGCTTTAAATAAAAACTTAAAAAAAAATACTTTTAAATAGAGATGCTTGTGAAAACTCTTTGCTTGTTTAGCATTAATAAATAGGCCGGTGTTTACCTAAGTGAAAATATAAGCTCTTAAATAGCTTTGTGCCTAGAGATAAAGGTAATAAACTGAGGCAAATGAGACATAATGCATTTTTTGGAGTAATAAGTCATAATTATTGGGGAAAAAAAGTTGTTCCCAATGGGAAAAAATTCACCTCCATAATAAGGTTGATTAGTGGACGCTAATTAGGAGCATCATAAACACATATGGAACCTGTCTGATTTAAACCTGTAATGTTCTCTGTGTTATTGAAGTGCGCAGCAAGAAAAATCATTTTCAGGTGATTTTTAAGCACTTGCTGGGATATTCAGCCCACTAGCAGATTATTGAAAAAAAATGTCTCCACAGTCCCCAAAATTTCCTCCTAAGATCTGTAGATAACTTTCGCAAGTTTTTCAAACTGCTAACACAAATGTGAACTACATGGGAGGCACTGCAGGACAGGTTTTTGCTGTCCAAAATGTATCTGAACGAGATTACAATTCACTAGCAACCGTATCTATGTACAGCTTATAATAAAAGATGTTAGGCTATAGTACTGTAATAGTAGACATGTTTGCTAACGACCTGACATGTGCCCTAGCAAATCCACGCTATTACTCATAAACAAACAATGTTGGCTTATAAAATGGAATAATCAAGGGGGGATAAAATCATGTGGTGATTTGAAACAGGTAGGATATGTCTGTAAACCCTCAAGCAGCATTTTGCAATAAAAATAAGCAGACAAACGTGCAAAATGCCTAAGGAAGGTGAAACCACAGCTGCACTGCCTTCAGTGCTACAGTACAGTTGTGGTTTGCTGGTCAAATGGTTAAAAAGCAAAAGTTCCTCTTGGTGCTGTTTAACTGTATATCTTCAGATGTTCGCAACCAATTTACTAAAGCCGGAAAGATATTCTATTGTAACTGTTTGAAAACTAAACTGCATAGTTTTAGACTTTGATATTTCAATTCTTTGTTCCTGTATAGCCTTCAATTATTTATTATAGCATGTATTTGCCATGTACTTCTGAGTTTAATGCACATAATTACATAGATGTTGGCTACAGCAGAGAGTTTTCACTGCTTTTATTAATCTTTGCATTATAACTTTCCTGTCTCTGCAACTGGCTGAAGGACCAATAACAGCAAGAGTGACAGACCAATTGGCTGTTGCACTGCCCCCTGGTGATAGTAAACAGCTACTGCATGTAGATGATAGTCAGCAAAGCTGTTTGTAGGCTGTGTGGAACCACTATTTCCCCCACTGCATGTCATCAAATTAAAACCCAAGTGGTTCAACCACCAACAATGGTCATTGAAAACATGCATTAATGTGGATAGTGTGTCAAATTTTTTTTTTTTAAATCACTCAGATCTTTACACTTGTGTCCTCAAACAATAACTAGCCAAGCCACAGCTATAATAATAACATACAGGCTTCATTTATAGCTTATTTATATATCAAGATTTACAAGATTCACTTTCATCTCCCCCCTTTCAGCATCAAATGTCAGGGTCTAAGTTGAAGTAAGTTGTACTGTAACTTCGGTCTAATAAAAGGTAAAGGATCAGTAGAGTGCCCAGTGCTATAACTGGTACAGCAGCACCAGAGAGAGCACTGCCACTCTGGAGAAAAAGCTGTTATTCTGCCAATGTTAAAATTGCAAACCCCCATTATAGTCATGGCACAGTGGCCAGATAGTGCCCATTCAGGGCCGATGTGCTAAAATTGCTGCTTTTGAGAGCTCGACGACATCAGATGATACAACAATAGTGACTGGTGACTTGTGAACATGTGTTCATTCTTATATAAGAAACAATGGCTGACAAAGAGCCCAAGCACGCTGGCTTTAAGGGCCTCTAAAGAAAATCTATGTAGATAAATAACAAAAGAAAAGGAAGATTGCTTTTTTTTAAAAATACACATAATGGCGTTTTATAAGAATAATATGATTTGTGTATGTTTTTGTTGCCGAAATAGTGACGGCAGTTGGACACACCGCTCCCCTTCCTTTCTAAAGGGTAAAGATTCTGCTGTAACAGAATTACTACACTAAAGGATTCACTTTAGAGTCCAGGATTTAGTTTAATTACAGTCTGACGAGCTGGACCATAATCAATCCAGTCATCACACTTACCTTTATACCACTGCAATCATCCTCAGGTGTCTAATCAAGCAATATTCTAGTGCAGTGAAAAATGCCTTTTTTCAGCTGTCCTCATCAGCCGAGCCAGTCTTTTATTCTTGCCTGTTTCACCTTTTTTTCCTCCTGTTATTGAAGTCCAGATGTTTGAATCAGCTGCTTTGAGCAAGGCGATTCTTCCCTTTCTGCTTCCTTTGCAGAAGAAAATTATCACATTAATTTTTCCACTTTTCAGGATGTAAATCCAGGGAATGGTGCATTATGCACGCAGAGAAACAGAAGCATGAACCAAATAAAAGAGCGAGCTCCTGTGAATGCATACATGATGCTGTTGCCTTTTAAATAAAATCCCACACCATTCTGACACAACCACATATTTGAAAATATGCTTAAAGGGTAAATGCTTTCGTGTGAGGATAGAGGCATCTACAGTGTGCGCCACATAGTTTGTAATGGTGATACTGGAACCTTGTCTTTGTGCCTGTCCACTATAATTGTTAAAAACAGACTAACATCACTGTGATGTTTGTCTGCAGATTACAGAATGCCATAAAGTTGTGCTGTGTACGAGGAGGGAAGGTGCAAATCGTTTTGAAATTGGTGGTCTACAACCCCAGAAAACTGCGATAAAAGGATGTGTTAGTCCCCATTGCACCAAAGGGAAACAAGAATGCTCAGTGATCTAGCCCTTTCAAGGCTGATCCCTTCAGGCCGCTGCTGCTGGATAGGCTTGACCTTGCCTTTGTGTGGAGGCAAGACTGCAACAACAAACAAGAAGTCTGCTGTTTGACGTACAGTCTTGATTCTGAGTTTCACAGGTGAAGAAGCAGGTCTTAGTAAAGGCAACGAGACACGAGGTATACTTATATACAGGAGTGACGTACTTTAAGACATCACTCCTGCTGGATGTAGTGATCACGAGCAGTACATGCTTAATCTCACGTAATTCTATGGGCAGTGCGCATTTGTTGTATAGATAATTTGCACAAAACAGAAGAGCAGCTGGTATATCTGTTCACAAACAAGCCAGCCAGTAATTTCAAATCTGATGTCCATAAAGTAGTTTTGTAGATGCATTTTTTATGAACAGCCTGAACTAACCTCTGTTTCCACTGATGACTTCACAATAAAAGCTACTCAGTGTAGTACTGAGTACTACAGTACTAAAGCAAGTGTACTTTAAATTAGAATGAGCAACAGCAACATGTGACATGGCTGGCTTGATTGAAATATATGCAAGGGCAAAATGTTTATAGGTATTAGGAATGGGGAAAAAACGACATATGGCATAGTATCTCATTTTTCTTCACAGTGGCGTTGTATCCAGGGACTAAAAGCATACTAAATACTAAAAGCCAGAGGACTCATTTTGCCTAATAGGAGGCAAGCTTTCTGCAAACAGTTGCAGTCTGACTTGAACTGACTGCAGTCACTCTCAGAGAGACTGTCAAAGGTTTGCAAATAACTGCTGTGCAATTTATAAATGGAGACATGCCAACATGTTGCCCTCAGTCTGAATGAGTCTGTCAATTTGCACAACTCAAGGGAACTCGACTCAACTGGCTGCCCGCTGGTTGTATTCTGGTTATATTCCTATAGAACAGGAAGGCTGCTGAACACAAATGAAATGTGAATTTCTGTCTATGCAGACAGCAACAGATGTGTGATTTTCAATGATTGACTATAGTTAATTGCTGTATTATCAGAAACCGATTGCATGTAATTGCCAGTTTGACCCCATCCATTCAGAGGCTGATAGCAGGCTGACTCTGTATTATGGCAACATTTATGGGAGGTTTTAGTGACAGTGTTATTTTCATTTTACAGCTAAAAGAAAAAAAAACAAAACAGAAGTGAGATACCTTTTATCTTATTGGATAAAACTATTATTGACAACATTTAACTCATCTGCAGTTGCTAAAAGATGATAAAGCACAATAAATGTTACAAAACGTTAAAACTTGCAAATCGTAGCGTGGGGTTCCTGGTGAATCCCACAATTTTATAATGTTCTTTATAAAACTAGCTTCTGAATACAACAAGCAGATGAACACATGCCTTTAGGTTCTTTTGGATATACGTTGATGCAGGTATTGTCTGAGAGTCTGTGAAGGAGTGGCGGCAAGTACAGCGGCTACAGAAAGAAGTACAGGTGTTAAAATAAGTCAGAAGGTTGTGGAAAAAAACCAGTGAAGTCCAATCAGAATGGCTTGTTTGAAATGAGAGCAGGGGGAGATCAACAAAAGAAGAGCTCAAAGAGACTGAGGTGTTTTGTGAGGAGCTCAATTTCATGAAAGAAGCACAGTGTCTCAAGTGCAAATACAGTAGTTATGTGTGCAGAAAAATCCTTTTTTTTAAACCATGAAAGAGATTATAGGAAGAAAGAAACTATAAAACAGACAGCGGCTTGACTCGAATGTGATGGAGAAACTGCAGGATAATTGACTGTCCTCAGCTCACACAATGCAGGACCTGTTCCCAGCTGACACCATGGAGAGAAAAATTTAGCCCGTCAATCGATTCACACAGCACAGCAGAACTTCCAGACATTTTTTTTTTCTTTCAACACTGAATGGCTCATTTATGTATAATTATGGTGATAAGTGTCTGCTGTTATGATCAGAAACAGAGACTGTTGCCAAGAATGAGCCAAATGAGTGGAAAAATGGCATTCAGGGCAGTGAACGGCATTGTTATTATTAGTGCATCATTATTGACAGGAAGTACATAAATCACTGTTGAAAAAAAACGGACAATATAATAGTGCGCTTGTATTAAGGATGAATGTGAAGGTCACAGCATGATTATTCAGAAAAAATGAGAAAAAATTAGGGATTACACAGTCCAACAGTCGGGGTTATTACCGATTTATAATCCCCTTTCCCTAGATTAAAATACGGAAAACTCTGAGAGAATTATGTGTAAGTTAACATAATTTCTACTTAAAGAGGGGGATTTTTTGAAACAGAAGCTACCTTATATGGATGAAATGGTGGTGTGCTAGTTTACCCGCTAATGGAAGCTAGCTTGGTTAGAAAGCAGTGTGATTGCATGCAGACACGCATAATTTGTATTAAGTAATAGACTGAAAAAACAAGAACCAAAACTGAAGCACAAACTTGTGATATGGTTTGTGATATTTTCTGATATTTTAACATGTGGGAATTCACCTCCTTTTAGAGCCAGCCCCAAGTTGTCCCTAACTACAGTGTCACTTCCACGTTAGCTTTGGAGGATGCCACTTAAGTCTGAGGCTTGTTCTTTCCAAATCCCTAGACTAACCTGTGAAAAGTAAAAAATGTTAGAACCTTTGTTGGGTCAAATTATTGTATTATATGTACACATTTCTTAAAAGTAATGCTATTTGTTACTTAAAGTAATATGTTACACTACTCATTATATTCCTTTCTTGTTATGTAAAATGACCTTAAAGCATTGACACATAATAACAAGTTAACAATAAAAATCTGAGGCAACAGTTGCAGACACCAACACATATTTGTATTCTAATAAGGAAACACATACTTGCACATACATGCTTTCTTTTATCGCTATCAACACAAAGTAACCAGCCTAAAGAGACTTCAAAGCTGTCACCATGGTGATTCTACATTAGAGCCATTAACAAGTAGAAAGGGATGCTACATGCTGACAGCTCATCACTCCTTTGTTACCTGTTGAAGTTCAGGGTCTGGCTGCTGGGCTGGGGTCAGCATTCACTGAGCTTTAACATTTTTCTGGCTTTTTTGTTAGCTTTGTGTTAGCATGCTGCCAGTCTGGCAACTTGGGTAACCTCAAACAAACATACTAAACTTATAGATATATTACAGTTGTTTATATCAAAGTATAAAGGTCATATTATGGGAAGAAATGGTTTAAAAGTTCAGGTCCATCCATCCATTCGCTTCCGCTTATCCTTTTCAGGGTCGCGGGGGGTGCTGGAGCCTATCCCAGCTGTCATAGGGCGAGAGGCGGGGTACACCCTGGACAGGTCGCCAGTCTGTCGCAGGGCCAACACACAGGGACAGGCAACCATTCGCACTCACATTCATTCACACCTAGTGACAATTTGGATTATCCAATCAACCTATCCCCACAAGCTGCATGTCTTTGGACAGTGGGAGGAAGCCGGAGTACCCGGAGGGAACCCACGCAAACACGGAGAGAACATGCAAACTCCACACAGAAAGACCCCGGCCTGATGTTGGAATTGAACTCAGGACCTTCTTGCTGTGCGGCAACGGTGCTAACCACCGTGCCACCATGCTGCCTTAAAAGTTCAGGTGAAACAGCAAAAATTACCTACCAATACATTTTTGTGTTGATGTAAACGGCCTGTATTTGTATAGCGATTTACTAGTCTCTAAGGACCCCAAAGCGCTTTACACATTCAGTCATCCACCCACTGGTGATGGCAAGCTACATTGTAGCCACAGCCACCCTGGGGCGCACTGACAGAGCTGCCGGACACTGGCGCCACCGGGCCCTCTGACCACCACCAGTAGGCAACGGGTGAAGTGTCTTGCCCAAGGACACAACGACCGAGACTATCCAAACCGGGGCTCGAACCGGCAATCTTCTGATTACAAGGCGAACTCCCAACTTTTGAGCCACGATCGCCCCAGATGTACCCTACTTTGAGTTGAGACTGTATATTATTGCTATATGTTGTTATTTTTAATCCAAACCACAATTACAAAACTTTTTGGGGAGTTTATGAGACTCTAAATCATCAGTTTGACCCCCCCCCCCCCAAAAGAAACAATAATACATTTTTAAGCAACAAAAATTGCAGAAAAACGTTGTATTTAGCAAAAATGATATGAATTAAATGTGTTAGTTTCAAATAATTATACATTTTTGGTATTTCAAGTTTCAGGCTTTACATGGATAAAAAATAAAAAATACATAACAATACACTCAATCATGAAAAAACTATTTAGATGTCGAAAGTTGCAGTGATAAAGACACACAGACAGGTGACAAATTAATACCTAAGAGCTACCATTTGGCACCAGCTTCAGTGCACTCTGACAGTGATTCAGTCTTCAGATATAATTGGACAGATGAAACACCATTTTTCTAAAACATAGCAATAAACATCCTCGTAAAGCCAATAGATCCTCAAGCGCCTTAGGTTTTTCCTTTTATTTGTCACAGGTCTTTGACTTACAGGAGACAAGGCTGATATGTGAAAACTGTGTCACCCTAGAACAGATTGACTGTTCCTGAACTGTGGCCTGCTGTGGATTACTGCTTCATTATTCATCCTTACAAATTGCCAAGTGGACTGTTGAATTAAGCTTAGTCAACCCAAACAGGTGAACGGGGCCAATGTGTGAATCACTGCACTCATAACGCTGAGCAGTTTCACAGATTCGTAATAACTATAATGTGTCTGATTATAACTACGAACCGACATACACAAGCGGGTCATCTTTGTTTGCATTTTCAGACTGGAGCAACTGGAGTGAACTGTAGGACTGTACAGCATACTCTAATGTGCAATGTAATCAACATTCACATCAAGGATGAGATTTCAACAGCAAAAAGATGGCCAATAAACATAAACCATGATCACAGAAGTAGAACAAGCCAGTGAACACAAAGTGCTCATGAAACAAAATCAACTACACACGCTCTGTCTTTGATTTTTGTCTTACCACCTGCACTGGACAACTTCGGTGCCGTTAAAGAAAGGGTCATTAACTTCAAGACTATAAGCACTTAAATCTCATCCAGAACAAAAAAGAGGCTCTTTAGTATGGATGAGTAAAGATCAAATGGAAAATATACCCTCCTTTCTGCACCAGAATACTGCTAGGAATGGATAAATCTGTCTGATGCATAAAAAAGTAGAAAAGTAGTCAACTGAAAAGGAAACAGTAAGAAGTGGTCCTTCTAGGACACAGCCACTTCTTGAGGGAAAGACTTGTAAAGGGGCTTTGATTTTTGTCTTGTTTCCTCTGAAGATTTTTATTTTAGGAAAAAGTCAGACTTTGTGTTTCATTTTACGTTTTACATTCCCAGCAAATGAAGTAGGAGAAAAAGCAACTCACTATTAACTTAATTTCAGGCTTCAGACTGACATCGCTCATTAATTTTCTTCTTCTAAAAAAGCAAAAGCAAATAAAGACTTCTGAGGAAGACGTCACTTAGGGCAGATGGGGGACGCTGTGGGAGACGTGACGGACAAATCAATTCAGCAGAATGACAGGGTGCAGTATTGTGGTCCAGCCATGGGAAGACTCAGTAAAAGAACAAAGAGAGCAAAACCACAATGGCAAAGGCATGGTAACCGTGTAAAATCTTTGTTGCAATCTATTTGCAGTGTCTTCTGGTTTCCACTGATTTTACACCAGTAAGCATAGTTTTCCTCTACCATGGTCTTGGGACAGCACAGGAGGTTCCTACTACTGACCACGTGCCCACCAAACCAGTGGGAAAAACACTGTACTGTGGATCCATTGTAGTTTCTATATTATTCAGTTTATACCTGTAAAAACAGTTATTAATTGTCAGTAAATATCCCTGACTACAACATCCCACATAGCAGACAGGTCTGGCCTGGATCTGGTGTCAAGCCGGCACTGCTGGCTGACTTTTGGCATGGTAAGTGGTATGTCATCGAGATGTAGGCCAGGCCTGGCGTAGATGGGACTATTTATGTGATGGCATGCCATATCAGGCCCGATTATGGTTTGGTTTATGTGGCCCAGGCTCATAGAAAACAGTTCTGTCCCAGATCCGGCATCAAGCTGGCACTTCTGACTGACAGGTGTCATGGCAGAGTGTATGTCAACCAGATGTGGGCCCGGTCTGGCAATGATGACACTATTTATGTTCCTATTTTAGTTAGAAGATCCAAATACCACGTTGCAATACTGTACTGCTATGGTAGCCAACGTTTCAAATGCAGGTTTGACCGGGTTGTGATTGTGCACTTTATCCAAAGCCTAGTGAGGGTTTACCACTGTAAAGGCTGTAGCTCTGGAGGTAGAGCCAGTCATCTACTGATTGGAAGATTAGTGGTTCGATCCCTGGCTCCTTCAGTCACATCAAGTCACGTGTGAATGTGCATCCATGTAGTCAGGAAGCACTTTGAGTAATCCAGGAGAGTAGAACAGCGCTATATAAGAGTCAGTCCATTCACTGTCTCAACTGAGTTTCTTCATGTTACTTTTGCACTATTATGTTCTGGCACATGTTGTTATTACATGGCTTGATTAAGGTACACATTAGGCAGACATCTGGGGCCATAGCTGAAACTGTTCTGGGCCAGGACAGGGCCAGCAGTGTGTCCTGAAATGGCCTTGAGCGGGCCCATGTGTGGGCCACCTCTGGCAAACCAAATCTGGGCCACCAAAGGGCCGTCATTCTTTGCGGTATGTGGGCCAGATCCGGGCCATACCAGTTTTGCTTGTGGGATGTACAGTAGTCAGGTTTCACAAACCCACTCCTGTCCTCATGTGCAGAAAGCTGGGGGGTTGAGGGCAACAAGGACAAAATTATGAAATCACATCAAAGGGAAGCTCAGAATTTACTCTTGGTTTGTTGCTAACTAATGATCATTAATTAAGGCCAGGTTGGTACAACTACAGTTATTAGTTAGCATTGCAAAGAACCTGAGCCACAGGTTCACAATTAAACTGTGCATATACAGAAACAGAACTGTGCTTCTTTGATTTCTACAGCATGCATTTACCATGAATCGAGTGTGGGCGAACATGATTTCCACTCCCACAGTAAACCATACATGGATACATACAGTACTTTGATTACTCTTTGGCAGTGTCAGTAGGTAGGAAGAAGGCTGGGGTTGCATCTTTGTTGCTGATTTGGCAGTCCATGCAGGTAGGCGACTGGCACCTCCATGTGTAAGGAAGAAAGCACATGATAGTCTACTAGCTAGCCTTGCCAGACCAACAGAGGAGTTGGCATCAACAATGATGATGAATATTGCAGCAACCTAATTGAGAGAAAAATGGGACTCATTTTTGCTGGGTGAAAATTGTATTCAAGCTCAAGTCGAGAAGTGGTGAATTTAAGGTGATTGTAGAGATTCCTGTAGAGATTCCTGGCAGCTTTTACAACCGGAAATGTAACATCTTCGTTGAAATCTATTCACATGGCTGGAAATAAATAGAAAAAGATTCTTTTTTTTTATGTTACAGATTATTTATTTTCTTTAAAGTAAAACAGATTTTCCTCTCCCCCTGTAGCAGAATTCAGGCTGTTGGCCTTGCTTGATAAATCTCACCTATGTGATAGTGGGGAGATAAACACGCTGTTCAGCAGAAGTTTTCAAACTAATTGCATGTTACTGGTGTATTGACTAACCTCTGAGAAAATACAATTAAGTTTCCATTCAAAGTTCCTGATCAATTTTTATCCAGCAGGGTTTAATTTAGCAAACTGTGTAGCCTGTGGGACTTGTCTAGTCAGAGTAAGAAAATACATTCAGCGCCAATCAGATTGTGACCAGAAAGAATTAACTATTGAGCCTCGTAGAAAAAAAATCATGGGTAAAGTTAATTGAAAAAGTTGTCTAAGACAAGCTCAAAACATTTAAATCTATCAAAAGGACATTTTTTTGGTCACTTTGGGTAAGCATACAGCAACACAATAATGTTATGGCAAACTTGTTAGAAGACATCTGTTCATGTAACAACAGAGCAACATTTTGCACTTTTAGACTTATTTCTGGGAGCCTCAGAAATAATTCAAATACAGTCTTTTAGCTCCATTTTTAGTCTCATCGAACTCCTGAGCAAGAGTTATTTTACTATTTTAGAGGTCTAAATATAAAAAGAGTTAGAAAGACTTGACAATATTAAAACATAATATAACTTCTCTGTGGTTCTTAATACAACTGACCACCAAATGAGCAATACTATTTGGCACATCCCTAAAAAGAACATTGGGCTCAATTTAAGGACATTTTATTCAAACGTCATTTCAGTACTCAGTTTGTTTGTTTTTTTGTTTTTTTTTAAACATTATGTTTATTGACTTTTATATTACAGAACAAGCAAAGAATAGTAGTACAGTTAACCTGAGATTTATATTAAAGAACATAGTCCCCAAAATAAACAAATATAAATTAAAAGAAACAACAATAATAATAATAAAAATAAATAAATAATAAAATAAAACAAAACCGATGCACAGCATGGTAAAACAAACAAAGCAAGACGCGAACGAAAAATAAAAACAACAAAAACAAAGAAACAGATAACAAAGAAAACAACAACAAAAAAAAACAAAAAAACAAACAAAAAGAAAACCACACACACACAAAGAAACCCAAAACTCAGCACCAAGTATCACTTTCTAAATTAATTCCCTTCATAATGTCTCAGAAACTCAGTTAAAGGTAACCATATTTCTTCAAAATCTACTCCCTTTCCTCTGATAATATAAGTAAGTCGTTCCAATACAATACATGATGCCATCTCCTTCACCCACATATGACTTGAGGGTGCATCCACTTTCTTCCAATACAAAGATATTAAGCCCCTAGCTTGCAGGAGGCCAAAGTCAATTATTTTAGCTGTCTGGTGCTAAAGTCACAGTTCTTTGGATATACAGTGGGGCAAAAAAGTATTTAGTCAGCCACCGATTGTGCAAGCTGCCCCACCTAAAATGATGACAGAGGTCAGTAATTTGCACCAGAGGTACACTTCAACTGTGAGAGACAGAATGTGAAAAAAAAATCCATGAATCCACATGGTAGGATTTGTAAAGAATTTATTCGTAAATCAGGGTGGAAAATAAGTATTTGGTCAATAATAAAAATACAACTCAATACTTTGTAACATAACCTTTGTTGGCAATAACAGAGGTCAAACATTTACTATAGGTCTTTACCAGGTTTGCACACACAGTAGCTGGTATTTTGGCCCATTCCTCCATGCAGATCTTCTCGAGAGCAGTGATGTTTTGGGGCTGTCGCCGAGCAACACGGACTTTCAACTCCCGCCACAGATTTTCTATGGGGTTGAGGTCTGGAGACTGGCTAGGCCACTCCAGGACTTTCAAATGCTTCTTACGGAGCCACTCCTTTGTTGCCCGGGCGGTGTGTTTTGGATCATTGTCATGTTGGAAGACCCAGCCTCGTTTCATCTTCAAAGTTCTCACTGATGGAAGGAGGTTTTGGCTTTAAAATCTCACGATACATGGCCCCATTCATTCTGTCCTTAACACGGATCAGTCGTCCTGTCCCCTTGGCAGAAAAACAGCCCCATAGCATGATGTTTCCACCCCCATGCTTCACAGTAGGTATGGTGTTCTTGGGATGCAACTCAGTATTCTTCTTCCTCCAAACACGACGAGTTGAGTTTATACCAAAAAGTTCTACTTTGGTTTCATCTGACCACATGACATTCTCCCAATCCTCTGCTGTATCATCCATGTGCTCTCTGGCAAACTTCAGACGGGCCTGGACATGCACTGGCTTCAGCAGCGGAACACGTCTGGCACTGCGGGATTTGATTCCCTGCCGTTGTAGTGTGTTACTGATGGTGACCTTTGTTACTTTGGTCCCAGCTCTCTGCAGGTCATTCACCAGGTCCCCCCGTGTGGTTCTGGGATCTTTGCTCACCGTTCTCATGATCATTTTGACCCCACGGGATGAGATCTTGCGTGGAGCCCCAGATCGAGGGAGATTATCAGTGGTCTTGTATGTCTTCCATTTTCTGATGATTGCTCCCACAGTTGATTTTTTCACACCAAGCTGCTTGCCTATTGTAGATTCACTCTTCCCAGTCTGGTGCAGGTCTACAATGCTTTTCCTGGTGTCCTTCGAAAGCTCTTTGGTCTTGGCCATGGCGGAGTTTGGAGTCTGACTGTTTGAGGCTGTGGACAGGTGTCTTTTATACAGATGATGAGTTCAAACAGGTGCCATTCATACAGGTGACGAGTGGGGGACAGAAAAGCTTCTTACAGAAGACGTTACAGGTCTGTGAGAGCCAGAGATTTTCCTTGTTTGAGGTGACCAAATACTTATTTTCCACCCTAATTTACGAATAAATTCTTTACAAATCCTACCATGTGAATTCATGGATTTTTTTTTCACATTCTGTCTCTCACAGTTGAAGTGTACCTCTGGTGCAAATTACTGACCTCTGTCATCATTTTAAGTGGGGGAACTTGCGCAATCGGTGGCTGACTAAATACTTTTTTGCCCCACTGTATACCCAACACACACATTTTTGCTTCAACAGGTATATTTACTCCAACAATCTTAGATAAAGTTTGCGTGATTAATTTCCAGTACTGTTGTAATTTTGGACAGCTCCATACACAGTGGAGCAGAGTGCCCTTCTCGTCTAAACATTTACTGCAGCTATCTGGGATGACAGGCGACCAGCGATTCAGTTTGACTGGGGTTATATAAGTTCTCATCAACCACTTATATTGGAGGAGTTTCATCCTTGTATTAATTGATTGTCTTTGGGCTTTTAAACATGCAGTTTCCCAGTCCACCTCGTGTATCTCCTCTTGGATGTCAGCCCTCCATGCGTCCAACTTGTCAGTGGCAGATTCCCCATCATGTGTTAACAGAGCTGTATAAACTGAAGAGATATGACTTCTGCCCACTGGCTTTTTAAGTATGACATTCTCCAATTGTGATAATAGTGGCTCAGATACAATCTGTTTATATTTTGACATAATGAAATGTTTAACTTGTACATATTTTAAAAAATGTTTTTTGGGGATGCTGTATATTTGGCATAGCTGATCAAATGTAAGAAGGTTGCCATGCTTATAAAGATCTGCCACCTTCTGTACACCTTTATCTGCCCAGATTTTGAAACCCCAGTACTCAGTTTTTAAGTTTTGTTTAATTTTAATAGGACTCCGTCATTGTCCACTGTACCCAAGAAGGTGAAATTTTGATGTGCTCCATGATTCATCTTCTTTCCTGTCCTGTTTGTGTTTCTGGGATCTATGGATTTGACTGGACCCTTGAAAATATCAGAAAATGTTTTTTGATGGGGTTTTTTGGAATCAAGAGAAATTTTAATATATGACTAATGCTAACCTAGTCATAATATAATACCAAACCACTTTTGGGTTTCTAATCAAACATTCAGAACAGAATTGTAGTGGGTCAATTTTTCCGAAACGAGTTCTAGTTTGTAATTTAGTTGTGAATTGGGGGATATATTGCCAGCAGTTTCTATCATCAAGGGAAACAACATGGTATTTTTTATGCTTGGCAAGACAACTGACAGGCATCTACATCTGCTGTTGATAAGCGATTGTAGGCGTTTCATTAAGTCACTGTTGAAGTGCACATGTGAGAAATGCCTGCGGGGGCACTAGATAGAGGAGGCTGGTTTGGAGGTGGTACGATGTGACTGACGGGGATGAGACGATAATGACAGTTTTCATTTTGGGTAAACGGCTCTGTGCTTTTGTTCACACAAATTATGAAATTGTGCTTAATGTACCATGAGCACAGTTAAAATCTATACATGAAATTAAAAAAGTAATGAACAAAACAAAAAACAAAAACCCGGGCAACGCATAATAGGTTAAAGTCACGCATTTGTGTCGTAGAAGATTTAGTAGTCGTTCAAGCTCTAAAACAGTAGAGGAAATTTGAAATAAGGGACCACATAGTCTGGAGCTTCTTTAAAAGCTGCACAGAAAGCCTGGATTTAGAGAAAAAAAATACAAGTTTAGTATATTTAACTGTTATGTCCACTTTAACTCTTGCACACTGTGTGCTGTGTTGTGATATTGTTGGAAACTACTGAACAGAGTGACGGACAAATGACTGAAGCATTCAACTTCTCTCAATTTACGTGGCAGTTAACAACCACAAAAACAAAAAACATTACCAAGCTGACTTCAGGATTGCCAGGAACATTAATGCAACATCCACTTTTATATAATTAACAAGTGTTGCATAACATCAAGCTCAATCATTATTGAGTTTATCTGACAGGGAAGTGGGGGCATGTCTAATAAATTAAAAAGCTTGGGAGCCACCGTGTATAGCATTACACTGTTAACAAGACTTGGCATCTAAAGCCATGCTAGCGGCTCTGTGAGGTTGTACCTTGCCATATCAGAGCTTTGAGCTATAAATGCAAACATCATGCAGCGTGTTGACGGGGATGCTGTTTAACAGGATCTTCACCGTCTTTACTTAGCATGCTTAGATGCAAAAATGTGCTCGCAAGTGCGAAAACACAAACTGCAAGCAAGACTGATTAAGCGTTGGGCATGGAACATAAAAGTGATCAGAATTTTTCCTTAAGGAAATCAAGAATGGATGTAGAAAATTTTTATGTATTTGTATGTAAATATTGACATTTCTGCCTGGATCAATGTAGCAGAAAGGCCAACACTGCCATCCCCTAAAGACATGCGGCATACCTAAAAATACATTACAAATAAATCCTTTAAACACTCCCATACAGTACAGCACTGATTGGAACTGATCTACACAGTTACTGAGACACTTTATCATATTAACATATAAACTTGTTATCATATTAAAGATAGGGCCCTATGCAGACAATCTATTTCAAATGTATTTGTGTCAAATTGTGTTTCTAAGAAAGGAAGATGGCTCTAATTTTGACATTTTGGACTGTAAACCCTTCGTTCTGTCAGTAAGTCGTGGGGCTAAAAAATTAGATAAGAGGGTCTGTCACTATACGTCAGTGTCACAGAAGACAGAACCATCTAAACTTATAGATTGTTTGGCTGCTGGCTTGGAAGTAATTGAAGCTAACCCAGATTTCAGCTGCTTTTTCCATCTTCATGCTTTTTGTACTGTACATTGGTTATGTCATTCAAACACAGGTCAGTACTTTTGGACAATTAGTGACTGCTCATTCAGAAATAAAAACCCAAAACAGGGACGATTTTGTTCAGCTGCATTCAGTGAAAGTATTCTTGTTTAGAGTGAAGCAGAGTGTTGTGACATTAATGATATTTCCTGACCACTGCCTCCGTTTCTGTTCTAGCTTTAATTCACCGTGACAGTCTGTCATGGTGTAATGCGACTCGTTGTGTTACACATGTGCTTTCCAAACAGCACCTCACACTCTCAGACCAAGACACAAATAAACACAAAACACCTGAAGCTCGGCTTTTTCACGCAGCAGCCGACACATCTAATGAGAACCACAGAAAACGTTGATGGGACCGCTGGAGTTTGGGCTTCACAGAGCACATTCATAGACAAGTCTGCCTAAATGAACAGCATCAGATAAGCAGATGTGCAAGTTATGTTGGGGTTTTTTTTCTAACGGAAAGTGCTGACAGAGAGCTCAGTGACAGGGTTGAAATGAGCACAGTGTGTATTATGTCCCCGGCGTACATTGTGTTGCACGTACCGTCGATCCTGGCCTGAATATTTATAGTCTATCTGTGTTCATTTGTGTATGTTTATGTGTGTGTGTGTGTGCGCGTGAATCTGAAAGCCAGTGTGGATGTAAGAGCCCTGCAGGGGTGTGAGGCAAGAAGCAGCAAGAGGCAGAAAAAATCCCCGCTGCCTTTGGATTAGTGTCAGCAAACAGGAAGCCAGGCACCGTGCTCCATGTGCCTGTGCACTCTCTTAAAGCCAGTCCCTGTGGCATTATTTAGCTTTTTTTTCTCAAAGTGTCATATTTTTATGTCTAGGGTTTGGATCAAAACCCAGCTAAAGTTTTCTGATATTACCTTTAATGTCTTTTACAATCTTTCTTCACAGACTGTGTATAAAAGATAGATGTCGCCAATGTGATTTCACGTCGCCACTTGGCGGATCTATGAGATTAGTTAGCTGCCTGAATCTTTGGCTGATGTGGAAAGTAGAAATCAAATAATTGACATGTATTTTTGATGTTATGAACTGGAAAGCCAGTCACTTCTGATCATCAAAAGTAGGCATTTGACATTTTCACAGCTGAAAAGCGTCAAACTTGGCTACTCACAGCCTACTTCAGGACTTCTACATGACCTTTTTTCTCAGCTCTGTAGGTCACTACTTGTCTTTGATAGTTAAAGGATAACCAACAAGAATTGCTGTGCATCAGTCTGTTGATGTGGATCATTTGATCAGAGTGGCTTTAAAACTGCCCTTTGCGGCTTTGTACAGTTCTGATTCTGATTATTTAATGTTAAAAAAACAAACAAAACAAGTGTAACTAGGAATTTTAAATCTTGGGACTTTGTGAGATGTCTGGAAATATCACCACTCCATTTTTTCCCACTAAAAAGCAGTGCATACACCGTTTGTGGGTCACATCTGGTCTGTTGGTCTTTGTGAAAACATACAAATGCGCCCGTGACATCAGATAACCTGTGAAATCCTTTGCAAAGGACAAAGTGGTGTCTGTTTCCACCTTATAAACAACTCTGTTTCCTGGACAGCTTCCTTTGAAAGAATGAAACAAGTGACTTGCCTGCGAAGTTCCTGCTGCCGCTTTGATGATAATAGTTGCTCGTGACACCTAGACCGGAATATTTAGATGAAAGTTATAACAAAAACACTTTGGTGTCATAGAGAATATTCTCAAGGGAGCCAGAGCTCAAGCTCAATCTGTCATAATCACACATATATAGTTAAAAAGAAATTAAAAGGTGACGGTTGAGTTGACATTTTTGCACCTGTGGCAGATCCAGAGGAATTTTTTACCTTTATGTCAAAAAAAGAGAGAACTCTTTAATATTTAATCCCTGCCTCTTGATTTTTGCTACATTAATAAGACCAACTAGACCCATGATGCATGAGAACAGATTTATTCGCACAGATTTAACTGCCTGTGTAAAAAAAACCCAAAAACAAGAGTTATGAATGCATTTGTAGCAGGAGGCTGCACGGTTGATGTGCAATCTAGGTAGCAAGTAATGAGAAGGTGTTACGTCTCATTTCCCAACTTGATTCAACAGTAATAGTTCTTGCTGCTGATGTCCTCACCTATTTGCCCTCTTGAGGAATTTATTCCACTCCAAGATAAAGATGATGTTGTTCTGCCCGTGTGAAAAACCTTGCTGCTTTGCACATGCTGGCAGGAAGTCTCAAGCTAAAATAAATGAAACGGCTTCTTGATTCACAGCTGTGCATTAGTTAGTTGTTGCTATCAAAATGTAAGGGGAATAATAGAAGCTTTCCCCCCCCAGACACATCTGTAGTCCTTCTCTGGCTGGTAGATCTCTGCAGTCACACCTTTGTCTCTCACGCTCATGTTTTTTTTAAACGAATAGCACTCAGTGCATCGTCTGTGACTGTAGGCGTCAAGACTGCAACCTCTCTCATCATGATAATAAGCGCTCCGTTTTAAGAATAACGAGGTCACGGGACACCGGTCTTGCACGTAAAGGATCGTTGGACAGCAGTAGAGAATCTCACTGCGTGTCGGATATCGTGGTCATAGGTGTCATCATTTTTTTCAGTCAGTTTTATCAATCCAGAATCATTGATACTTGGTATTTTTATACTTGTCCTTTCTGTAAATACCTGAAAGAAATACACCGATTGTCAGCCGTGAGTTACTGTCCCTGATTATACTGTAGTAAGAAGGTGCTGGTCAGCTAAAGCTTAAAAGGCAAAAGGAGAGTGTATTAATTGATTTTTTTAAACAAACAACGTATTTTTTGTTCCAAAACAGTAAAATGACTCTTCAAAAACAGGTGAACTAACTGTTGAGTCATTTGGATTATTAGCTCTATCAGTCCCTCCCCTACAGTTTTATTAATATCCTTTCAAGCTTCAGGGCTGTAAAATTGTCTCCCACATAATGCTGTACCTGAGGGCTCTGTTTCTGGCAGTCTCTACTGGGCGCTCTCTACAAACACCATAATGATTTTAAATCCATTCCCAACAGAAAAGCTGCTGCTGGGCTCTTGCATCGTGAATAGGGATGGCTTCTGGGTACGCAGGTGGATTGTCGGATGTGAGCAG
The DNA here is from genome assembly GCF_965226115.1 of Aulonocara stuartgranti. Lineage (NCBI taxonomy): Eukaryota > Metazoa > Chordata > Actinopteri > Cichliformes > Cichlidae > Aulonocara > Aulonocara stuartgranti. The sequence goes on along the minus strand of NC_138939.1, from coordinate 31,490,186 downwards.
GTTTGCGGTGGTGCTCTTGGCTTAGCCTTGAGCAACAGTGTCTCAATGTGGCACTAAAAATGGTCCTGCCTCCTATTGGCGAGCTCACAGCTATGAGGCCAGTTACATGACAATATTCTCCCTAGATCTGTTTTAGTTTAGCAAATGAATAAATGGAATCTCTTGTTCTCATTTATAAAGTGTGGGTATTTTTTTTAACCATTATTTCCCACCACTGAGGTATTTAGTGTTTTCCAGGTATCTCCCCTTTAACATCGGTGGTTTATGTGTAATTCACAAACTGCAGACTGTCTCCTGGGCTGATGATTGTATTACTGAGAACTGTGTAGAATCACCCAGTAAAAGAAAGGTAGTATTCTAGGGAATGATGAGACGCAATCAGTTCAGTTTCAATAGCATTTTCAAGCTTAAAAGCAAAGTTACACTCATGTTTGAATGATTTGAATGCATCTTTTATACTTAATGCTGGTATGTAAATAAATCTGAATGTAAATGATTGAGAACAGACGTTTCTATGACTGATTTTTTTTATTGTACTTGTGATACTGTTACACTTTGGGTATAATATAGGTGAGTACTGATGTTTGTTATAAATGCATATATTATACAAATTAATGCAAATGTTTGCACAAACAACACCTAATAACATTAATAATAACCACTCTGCACCTGCTGAGAAGTTGCTTTCCTTCATACATGATACGCTCCAAAGTTCCTTGCACAACAAATGGCTCATTCTAATATTGCACCAACCCATTAAGGGTGAAATGAAACTTAATTTATTGCTATGATATGTGCTCATAAAATATTAGTTTTTTTAAACTGTCTTCACACAGTATATCATAATAACGCTTATAAACCTCGGCAGATCACAGCATGGGTCGCCTTGCCTAGTGTGGCAGTGCCGTGGACATCTCTGCTGACATATTCAGTGTGTGTTTCAGTGTTGTAGTAAGTTAGTCATGGTTCTCTTCAGCTTTAGGTTGCTCTACTCGTGCACAAACACACACACACAGCCGCTTTTATTTCAAGAATTGTGACACAGTGGCTTTTTAGTGCCAGAACGCAATACTGTAAATCGCAGACAGTGAATAATATTAATGACATTCACTGATCTCTTCTGAGTTCCCCTCTCAGGACAGTCTGACGCTCAGTATATTGAGTGCTCATGCTGACATTATTGAATCCTATATTTGCCCTCCTACCGTTACAGGTGCAGTGTACTGGAGCGCAAATATACCACAGGAGCCCCCCCAACAAACAAAACCTGGAATGTAAACAAGCACAGGTTTAGCTCCAAAGTCCTAATAAGGGAATTAGATTAAAAACAGTCAGTATGTTTGTTGTAATTGCCTTGTGCCTGCTGCAGCTATGATTGCATACAGAATGCCTTCAACTCCTGGGAGACTTTGTGGAAATCCTCAAATTATTGAGGTGGAGAATTATACAACAGCTGCTCCGTTTAAAGAGGACGCTTGTCTCTAATAGTGTGCATCTTAATAAGCACAAATAGCTGTGGCACAAAACAGTTCTGTGAAATGTTTCACCCTACAGGGGGTAGCCAAAATAACAAACACTTCATGAGGAAGGAATTTAAATTTGAGTTTAATCAACATTAAAAACAGCTACAGAGGAGCTTTTGGTTTTTTTAATGCGGCGTATGTCCGTCATCACGCCGCTATAGGTTTCTGTCGGGCATGTGATCACAGTTTCTCTTTCGTAATTGGAGTTTACCTGTTTTTGGCATACACCTCTGTTATTTGTCTGATTTTAGACTAATTAAATACAATTTTTTTCCTGTTTTTTTTTTTTTTACTAAACGTACAATTTTGACAACCAAGCTGCTGCTTTGCGTTTATAACCTGGTATGACACTGACATCAGCTCTACTTTGGAGCAGCTGTTGTTATACTTGAGCAGAAACCAAAGATGACTGTTGATTGATGAAAAAACAGGAGCTGTCGCTGCCCTATCCCTACTGGAAACCCCCACACTAGTGATGCGCGAATGTTTACTGCTGTACATCAAATGGTCCAAGGAAGAAACTGAAGCAACTTACACCAGATTCTGATATTAAAATAAAAATGTTATATTTCATTTTACTTGTTTTTTCTCAATAAGAGATGCTTTCCCTTTATTTCAGAATATCTAATACAGTGCACTACATTGAACTACATGGAGCTGAGTGTAATGGGCAACAACAACAAAATAAAACTAGCATTAGTGGCATAATGTAAAAAAAACTTAGTAAAACACTACATTTTGGGTAATTATTCATTGCAATAAAAAGCATAAAATTAAATTAATGAGATGTAAGTGTTATTAATATTATTTATATATATGTATTATTGAAATTATTATTATTTTAGTGGTTGTGTAACACTCACACTATATGTATTTTTATCAATGAGTATGTCTACATTTTTATTTAAAAAATCAACATATCAGGTGTGGTCTTATTTAAGCTTTCCTGTATAAATTTCTGCATTTAAGAAAAATAATATAACACACACATATGTATGTGTATATATATATATATATATATATATATATATATATATATATATATATATATATATGTATATATACACACACACACACACAGACAAGAAGAGAAGAGAGAGTAATATAATAAAAGGAAATCAGTTTTATCTGTTGGATGAAGACAGACCTTTTTGTTGAGACAACCAAGAATATCCATCCATCCATCAGGGGTCGGGTCGCGGGGGCATCAGCCTAAGCAGAGAAGACCAAACCTCTCTCTCCTTACCCTAGCAAGGCGTTCTCAGGCCAGCCGAGAGATATAATCTCTCCGGCATGTCCTGGATCTTCCCCGGGGCCTCCTCCCGGCGAGACATTTCCATACCTCACCCAGGAGGCACCCAGGAGCAATAACACTATCTACAGCTTTCACAAGTTGCATACTTTTAAAATGCTTAGCCTAAACCTTGACATTTGGACATACACGCAGACATGCACAAGTGTTATGATTGGCCACAGTTTTGCTGATGAAAGGCTTGATTTTTCATCTTCTCAGCGTACATAACCTTTGCCCTGTTTGAGCGAGCCCTGCCTGTTTTGCTAGCAGCAGGAATTGACGAGGTAACGTTTACAGTATGTAACTGAAAGTCAGAGGCGAGTCATGCGCTTGTGTGGATGGGACTTATCTGTGCGTCTCCTTCTCCAGCAGGATGATGTTATCAAAAGTTGTACACCCAAACAACAATGGGTGTGTCTAGTGCTGTGACATTAGGGCTTCCCCGGTTTGATGGGACGGTGCAGCATTAAAAAAACAAAAAACAAAACCACTGGTTATTTCACTCAGTGTAAATAAACTGTATCAGTTCAATAAATCAGAACCCCCTGTCATTGGATGAATATGATACTGGCAGACAGAGTAAACTGTTTTAAGTGCTTAAGCTACTGAAGGATAAATGAACGTAAGCATGTTAAGGGGTGTATAACAAATGGTTTATTTATGTAACTAAACCCCCATGTGGTCTTATACAAAGCTCAGACGTATCCCCTGCCAAAGTGCTTCAGAAGGAGCTGCTGCTTAATGACCCTGATGTTTATCTGTAGTGAGTGCATCTTGCCCAACTTTTGGGTGGGAAAGGAAAATATGCACAATATCAGCTTGGTGTTTGGGCAAATTGCTCCATCTTGAGGGTGCCGTTTCGTCAAGCATGATTATAGATTTCCTGTTTCTCTCTTTGTTGCAGCGCTGCCAGTTACAGGGAGAGGGAGTATCCCTGCACCCCGCCCGCATCTCTGGAAATCACAGAGAACAAGCAAAACGTTGTGACAGGTCATCTTGAGCACAAGCGGACACTGAAAAGCAACAACCGGATGACACTTGGCGTTTGGACAATTGGAGGAGAGAGCTGCTGTATGGTATCAGTAAACAAACCCTCGAAGGCTGAGACTGGAGTTAGCGTGTGAGTGAGTCGCGGCCCAAAATGATTGCCTTAATTACTACACATGTAAAGATGTATGAAGTGAAGATAACTAAGAAGACTTGTTCAAAAATACAGATGTTTTATTTACATGTGAAAAAAGTGTCTTGTAAGGAACAGATGTGAATATTTTAATATGATAGAGATAATGTTTGGTCGTAACGTCGACATGTTTTAGTTGGGTCGGCTTCGTAGGTGTCATAGGTTACTAAATGGTGAGTTTGCTCTGCTTCTGTGCGGCCAGCAGTATGACTTTAAAAAAAAAAAAAGAAATCTCGTTTCATATTGTCAACCACACAAGGCTGGCCTGAGTTGCTCGCTTATCTGTTGGCAAAAAAAAAATTAAATAACGATCTACGACACATTGTGTCATAACACATGGAAATCCTCGTCCGGAAAGTGTATAGGGTTGGGAGAGAAATACGAGACATATATTGACTGGCTCAATGCAACACACTGAAATACATCAGAAGATTATCCTCTTACATTAAGATCCACTTACACTAAAGCAAAGATGTCAGGCACATAAACACCCATCATAAATATCAGCCACACTCACTTTCTATCACAGCAGACGAAACTCGCCGGGCTCTCACTGCTCGAGAATCATTGACGTAAAGACGAAATACCTTACGTTTCTTTTCTCCGATGCAAATTTAGAGCTGACCAGCTGCTTTGTTGATATGTTTTCACTTTGAATTTACCTGTATGCAAAAGTAACATGGACGTGTGTTCTATATTTTTTTAAACCTAGCCTTGATAATTACATTAACCAAAGGTGAAACCCTGAATTTACTGTATGTTGTGGACTTCTGGAAAATGTTGTGACATAGATGCACACTGAATAGGAAAAAAAATGTAAATACCAGACGTTTCTACTTGTGTGTCCTAAGATGTGTTTCGCAGATAGAGTAATTTGAGACTTTTCACTTTCTTTGACTGTTATGACCATCCACCATAATCCTCTGTGTTCAGTTTGTCCGTTTCACTTTCTTCATATTGTTGCGAATGCTGCTCCAACATTCTTCAGTGTACTTCTTTATTTCATTTGTTCCTTTTTCTTCTTTTGTCTTTTTAACAAAACTCCCATTGAAAATCCACTTACCTATTTATTTGGCATATTGAGACATGAGGTTACTGATGTCATTTGTGCAGCTTTGTGAGAGGGGCGCTGGCATTTGTTACCGCTCTTAGATCTGCAAAGTTGCCTGTGAATACAAGGATTAGAAATGTCCACTGACATGCCAGTAGTAGTAAATCATATCACATACATACATATATAAATATATTTTAATGAAGACATTGTTTTCCTTTAAAAAGCACCCTTTACATACACTATTTGCTTTAATGGCACATGAAAGCTTGTGTCCTTCATCTTATCTTCCAAGTTCTCATGTGTGCTCTTTTTCTGAAAATTCATATCTGTAATTACCTCAATATAGTGACCCTTACGAAAGATGTTTACTGAATGTTAAAAAATTTCCTTGGTGTCAAATTCTTTTCTTCTTCTTTTTTTTTTTTAAATCACCCTATAGCCACAATATTTTAAAAACAGATGTCAGTGGTTTATTTGGGGTACTCTTTATAGAAAAGATGTGGGGTTTTTTTCGTCAGTTTACTTTATCATTGTGAGGAGGGATACCAGCAGTTTAACCAAGAACACCAGTGCACAGTAGCAGAGGTTAGGGACTGTCACTTTAAAAAGTTGCATAACAACAAATGTGTGAAAGAAAGGAGGGGAAAAAGGTGATCCAAAAGGAGCAATCACACATCCAATTGTAGCTAAGGATGCACACATACACATATGTGATGCAGCATGTGACAGCAAACTGGTTTCATTTATCTACCTTTTATGATGAGATTGTAATTTGAAGATGTCAGACTGTGTGTTGGAGTTATTGCAATATAGTAAGAATGAAAATTAATAGTCAGTTGTAGCACATTTGTTAACTTCTGATAAAATCTGTGCTAGCATCATGCGAAACCATTGATCACTGTAGGCTAACGATGTGAAAGTCACACCCTTGGACGTTGTGTCTGCGCTGAGCAGGGGGTTTCGCGTCATGGCTAAAACGTTGGCTGGACGAGGTGTTTATTTGCAGTTTATGCATCACAAACTGTTAAACTGTATTTTGGGGGCATAGCTTTAAGAAGCATTTGCAAGCAGTGACGCTACAATAAATATTTGAAATCGTGAAGTCCAGTTGTTCTTGATTGCGTCGTTGCTGGGATTCATGGTCCGTATCTTTGACCGGCTTTTTGCATGCTGCATCACATATACGTCCAATGTTAGTGTGTGCCGATTGTTATTGTCGACTCATATTGACAGAAACATGATTTTCTGTGATGTAAATTGGTTATTTTTTGCTGGATTTTTTGCATTTGAAGCTGAACATTAGCTCACGGGGTGTTCAGATATCTGAGACGCAGCTATCCCAGATACTATCGCACCAACTGCCAGTGATGACCAGAAGCTGTGTGACACTGATATATTTATGAGGGACAAATTAATTAGCTACAGCTTGGTGTTACCACAAAAGCCAAAGAGTAATATTCCCACAGGTTAGTAGACAGAAAAAGAACATGATCAGCCTGCCAATTGATCCCGCAGGCCACCGCATTCAATCAAGCAGAGCAAATAAGCACCAAAGGAGGCTGGAGGAAATCTGGGCACTCTGTAACCCATTTCCTCAATCTATGAATTAAAATAATTTATTTGGTTAGACTTGACAATTGTGTCGAGCTGCACTGATGCACAGCACTGAGTTATATATGCTCTAAACTAAATACTCAGAAGGAAACCAAGAAAAATGTCACATACAAAGACAGAAGATTACCAAGGCGGAATTTCAGCCTTTGAAGCAGAAAATCATGGACGTGTACACTAAACAGAAAGGTCCTCAGATTATCCAGCCTCATCATCCAGGTCCTGTCGTGAGCAAACTTTGCACTGCTAGGCATTCCTAAGGACGCTAAAGTGACCTGCGGTAATAACTGCAGTGATAATTTGTTGTGATTCAGCGCGGCAAATGAGCAGATTTTACAAAGCTGCTGGGGAGGTTACCAACAGTTTGTGTGGGGACATTAGATAACACACAGGACGAGGTGAGAGGAGAACATTTTAATTACAATTGCCTTGGAGCTAGAAAACTCACCAACACTACATGTAAAACATTTCTGAATGCCAGAGAGAGTAGCTCACACAACTGCTGACCAGAGTCGCTCAGATCAGTTTTGAACTCAACACATCAAAGAAAAGAACTAGACTCAAACAAAAGAAAACAATTGTTGGGACTGAGTTTTAGATTAATAAGACCTCTTACGTAAGCACCCACATTGTGAGAAAGTGCTTTTCTGTCGAAGCTCACGTATTTCTGAGGCCTAAACACCTGCGAGACTCTTCCGTCTCTGTGCAACCGAGCAAGATTAAGTTTTAAGATGAATGCCTCCTTTAGTCAATAACAAAGGATTTACTCACTGAAAGAAATCACCGATTGGTTTCTAAAGCCAAGACAAACAAGACGGTTCAGATTTAGCTGAGAAAAAAGTTTCTTATGGTTTTTCAGCGTTGATCCAAAACCGTCGAAATTACATCCTCATGTTCAGCCAGCCTTTGAATTTAGTCCAGGTTTCAGTTTCTTCGTACATTTGGGCTCCACAATGACAGAGCATTTCACAGAGCATCACAGTTATTAAAAACCAACCCGAAAACCAAGACCCTGCTCAGTGAAACAAAAATGTCAGTTTTGCCTTTAAGACTGAATTTACTCTTCATACACTGAATTTGATTCAAATTTAAAACCCTCTTTTTGTCTCCAGATATCTTGAAAGGACAAACCGACTGAGCCTGATATCTTCACATTGCACCCGGAAAGCACTGCAGATGCTTCCATGCGGCTCGGTTTGGATATTACATCCCGCCGACACATACTGTACATAAATAAAAGCGCTGCATTATTATGAGGATAAAAGCCCGAGTGTTTATTGTAATATCCACAGCATTAGATAACAGCAGAAACTCGTTTTATGTCTTAATCTCCTTATAAACAAGGTGCCCTGTGAGGAGCGCTGCAGAACTGTTGAGCGGTGACGCAGTTTGCTTTTGCTGTGAAGTGTTTTCGTGCTGCAAATTCAATGAACGCAGTGTTTACCTGTCCGCATCCATATATTTAGAAACCGGTCTGAGATATGAGACAAATAAAACAAAAAAAGCTTTGCATAATTTGTTTGTGTCTGTTGGAAATACAGCTAATGTAAGCACAAAGGTCAGATTACTGGGTTTACAGCGAGGATGACCACATGACCACGAGTATTACGTTGGAATTGGAAGCACTTTTAGTAGTTAATACAGAAGCAACTATAACTGGTCATACATGTAACTCTACCACAAACCAGTGATATCCTTGCTGCGTTTCTCTAGACAGAGATTACAGGGCTCAACCATCTTTCATCAAAGTACGAGACATATGACTTTTTTTTATTAAGTGTGGACTTATCTCTTCGGTTGTTGATGGAAAACAGGTTCTAGCTTATCCAAATTCAGGCCATGATGCTTTTATCATATCCCAAAATGTCAGACTGAGAATCTGAGTTCTTCTGGATTCTGAGGGAAATTGCACCAGTTAACAAATGACGAATGACTAAATAGTTGCAGCCCTAATGGAAAACAAGACAATTTTTTTGGAACATTGTGTAATTCCCCCCCTCGCTCTGTGATAAATGCTCTGTGTGTCATGTCTCAGTAAAACGCATTCGAACGCGTGAAATTAGACAAAACACAAGCAAACAAACTAAACGTTTCCATCAATTCCGCAACACGTTTGCAACATTTAGACAAAACCAAAAATGGGAAAATTGCCGTCATCGACAGGTCCGGCAGTAAATGTGCTGCAAATGCAGAAAACGCACTCTGATGCAAAGCGCCCGCTTCTTTATTCGGCCGTTGTCTATATTCCCAGCACGTTCTGTCCAGTTGCACGTGCACACTGAATGTGGTGAAGATGATTGCTTCGTTTAATTGTGTTTCGTCTATTTGCATGTTTTGGTTAATTACGGAGCGTTAGCTTCTCTGGGCCTGCCGTAATCCTCGCATCCAAAGTATGATTTAAAAGCCCGCAGACGGTCATAAAGATGAAACGTGCTGTTTTTCGGGACGCGCCCAGCACAGAAAGATAATTAGTATGTGTCCTTTTACCTACAGTATGCAGACCAGTTGCTGTAGCCAATAATTTTGTCATGAACAGACTGCATGTGGGGCACTGCACAATTCCCCCCCAAAGCAAACCTTCACATTTACAGGCCAAGAAACAGTGAGCATGTGGGAGTATCACTTTCAAGCAAATGGGCATTCTTTATGCACAACATTTCTAATTTAGCACTTTGCAATTAGGTCAGAAACTCTTAACCTGTGAAACCGACGTGACAGTTGTTTCTGATCATTACTCCAGGAGAGAATTTGACAGGACAGAGACGGGGTTCAAAACCAGGATAATCAGGCGTCTATGCAAGCTGGTGCAGATTGGTCAGCTACAAGTAACGGCGGTCACAATCCAGCATATCTACTATTAGTCTCGATGATTCTCACGATCGCCTCACTCGCAGTGGAAACGCCGTCTACGTGCAGCCACGAGAGGTGTTTCTACATGCTTGCTGCTCTGCTGCTGCAGTGTGATGATGACAATGATGGCGATTCTGTTTTTTGTTTAGGGGGTTGAGTTTACAAAGGAGGGATAATCATCATTGATCAGTGCAGAGAAACTGGCAGTAGTTATTCATGAATATGTAAAATATTTCTACAGTTCAGGTGTTGAGAAATATCCATGTGAGTTTTGGCCAGCCTTGCTTTTATTCTGCATGATGCTTTGTTTTGAGAAATATGCATCCTAATCCAAGGTATGTTTGTATTCCTTTCCTGAGGGTGCGCCTCTCTTTCTCCTTCACTCTCTCTCTCTGTATCTTTGGAGCTTGTCACTTTCTGACCTTAATTGTCCTGTTTTGTTTTCTTCTTTGTTTTATTTATGATTTTTTTTTTTTGATTAGTTTTTTTGGGGGTAAGCCTTCCAAATTCTGGATTTTCTACATTCATAACATTTTGTAGACAGCAATATGAGATGTGATTGAAATGGAATATGTGCAATGTTGATTAAAGAAAAATATAATATATTCAATAAAAATCCAGAAAACAGAAGTATGCTGCTCATCATTTTGCTGTCATAGACAAACCTCATCTGAAGGCGGGTCTACAGTAATCTTAGAAATCCTGCATGTTTGCTTGCAGGCTGACGCGTTTTCTTGCCTCTATAAATACTCAGTATGAATAGCTACTCTAGTCTAATCTTTAATCTTCATTACTTACAAATATAACAAGGCGTATTTCAGTCTTCTATCCTATACATTTTGGTGCACCCATAGAGCAGATGTACAAGCCTGTAACTGATGGCATGGATGGTGATGGACTTGATCTTCCTCAAAAGTACTTTAACCAGGACAGTGTGAAGAGAATCAGATTGGGGCCTTGTGAGTGTTTGCCCTTTCTCACACAGCAGGAGATGGTCTGTGAGTGCAAGTAATACTTTTTCTTTCTTTTTCTTTTGATTCAGCTTGGATGCAGGAGGCAGCACCTAATGCCCAGACAATTACCCGCTCTATGGGCTCAATCAGACATTATAGGACTTTGTACCAGGGAGCTGGCAAGTTAAGGACCATTTAATGTCCGTTCCAACTGACTCAGGCATTTGCGTCCTCGCAAGCAGCTGAGTGAATTTGAGGACTGCGGTGGATGTGCGATACAGCTACAGTTTTCTTATGCTGTGTGATTATGGAGAGAAATATGCCTCAAAAGCAAATGCGTACGATATAATCCAGAAGTGCTAAGATTTGCACAAAACTGGGCCATCTGGGCGTCAGCGCACAGGTGACAGAACAGCATAATTGTGTATCACTGTCGATCCTCTGGAGGGAATATATGCTAACTAATCTCTGTATATTTTGGGAAAAGAAGTGTAATATTATAACAATATTACCATTCTCTGATAATAGCAGGCTAATGTTAATGTTAAGCCTAATGACAAATGGGTGTAATAACAGTTTATTTAACCTATATATTAACCTTCAGGCTACAGTTTAATGCTTTTAATTATTAAATCTGTATTTCCTAGTAGAGGGGTGTTGAGCTGTTCTATCTATTATATGACGAAATGCCTGCTTTTAAAGCCCAGGTGTTCTACTTTTACACGTGAACGCAGCTCACATTTGTGGATCTGGAAGCTGGCAGCATGAAATTTGTCTTAAAACTCCACGTGGGCATGCAATGGGATCTGTGCGTATCAGGTAATCGGTACACATGCATTTAAGACTTTGTACGTGAGCAACAGGGATGGTGTGGGTACTTTTTCGAGCTTTGTAGATGTCATTGTCTTCCCATATGTGATTCTAAGTGAGCCAGATGGACTGAAGTGAAGTGGGCTCATTTTTTTGTGGTTAGGTAGCATTTCTTCAGCACCGCAGCAAAAAGCAGCGAGATTACAACACTGCAAGACATGAATATTAAACACTTAGAAACAGAAACCATTTACGTCAAACTTTAAACTATCCTGTCATTATGGGGGTTCTTTTGTTGTTGTTTTTTTTAACTACACATTGTCATGCAATCGCCTACTTTGGCTAATCTGCTAACATCAGCACATCTCCCTCCCTGCCTGTTTTCTCACAGTGTTTTGTTTGCTGTTGGCTGAACTGCTGGGACATCACTCGTGCGGCTCAGTCAGAATCAGCTCTGTCAGCAGGGGCCGGGTATCACAGTGACAGAACATTTTCACCCACAGTGGCCGTTTACGGTGGTTGCTTTTGAAACTGGATGCCCGAGCCATTCGTGTTCAACGCTGCTTAAATATTTCAAATGGCTCCGTTGTGGTGCAATTACTAGACTCTTGGACAAACACCAGTTCATCCATCAAGCTGCTGATGGACGTGCTGCGGGCGGGTACGTGCTCGGCCTCCTCGCAGTGGTTGCGCTGGGATGGAAACTATTCGTTTCCAGTGCCTGTCAGGGGAAAATTTAACAAATGCTTGACATTATTTTGAATTTTTTTAATGCCCTACAAATGTTTGAGGAGCTAAGAGAGTTTGTCATTTGTTGTGGATGACAGCGACCCTGAAAGGTGGATGTATGACTGTGGGTTCAGCTCAAAGAGAGGAAAATTAGACCAGTGTCGAGGATATATATAGTAGCTCACCCTTTACAGCTGTTCCCGAAAAAACGAGACAAGGTCTACAGGAGGGTGCCTGCACACACACACACACACACACACACACACACACACACACACACACACACACAATGCAACTAACAAACATCCAGACCAACTCGTTCAGATGGCTGCCTCCTTGCTGTGAGTGAACCTGAAGAAGCGGTGATGCAGAATGTTTTATCCACTGTGTTTGCTCACTTTTTCTTTCTTGAACAAAGAGCTTGCAAAGGAAGCTCACTGCTGCACAGTTATACAGTTGGTTCCATTCATTTTATTTGCGTAGCACTCATAGCACAATAGAAGTTATCTCAAGGTGTAAGGTAAAGACAGAAAACAATCAATCCACTTTGTGCAAGTACTTGGCAGCAGTCGGGAGAAAAGGAAAAAAAAAACTCCCTTGAACTGGGAGAAAACCTCCAGCAGAACGAGGCTCAGTGAGGGGCAGCCATCTGCCACAGCCAGCTGAGGAATGAGGGGGGAAAGAGATGAGAGAAAAGAAGAGCAAAGAGAGCCCACAAACAGGACGAAGCACAAACTGTGGGGGAGAGAAGACTCAAAGTTACGACTGTATGTCGTAACTTTGAGTCATTTATAGCAGCATATAAATGCACGGGAGGTGAAACCCATGAGAGCGGAGGAGAAATACTCTGTGCATCATGGGAGATACCCCTACCTCCACCTGCCCGAGCAGGATAAATAAAGGGATGGTTCAGGGTCACCAGCTTCAGTGGTAACTTTAAGCTCGATAGGAAAATCAATGCTTAAAGCCTCATTTTGAACTCAATGAGGGTGACTATCACCAGAGTCAAAACTGGGAGCTGGATCCACATGAAAAAGGCTCCCATTCTACCTTCTAAAACTTTGGCAACAACAAGTTAGCTTTTGGATAATGTGGTGCTGTGAGGTCTTTAAGGTATGCCTAAGTTTATAAAGAGTAACAAACAGGACTTTGAATTCAGTCCTAGATGTAGCATGATAGATCCCAGATGAGGCTATCACAGTCACATTTATATAAAAGGTGTATCCAAAAGAATTACCCGATTTAAAAAGGCAATTTTTAAAGCAATGTGCACAGGAGCTTGTAGTAAATTCTAAAATACATTGCATGTCCTTATATATATATATATATATATGTTTATATATATATATATACAGTATCTATCTATATATCTATATATCTATATTTCTATATCTATATATATCTATATCTATATATCTATCTATATCTATCTATATATATATATATATATATATATATATATATATATATGTATATATATATTAGGGGTGCAACGATATTCGTATCGATATTGAACCGTTCGATACAGTGCTTTCGGTTCAGTACGCATATGTATCGAACAATACAACATTTGTAATTTATTTTATCAATTTGCCTTCTGACGATGCTGTCTGTGTTGAGCGCTCAGTGAATCTGTGTTCGACTACTCCGCCTAGGCTGCACTGTCGAGCGCAGATCCACTGAGCGCTCAACACAGACAGCATAGTCAGAAGGAAGAGCGCAGGGCAAGCTAGCGAGACAGAAGTTAAGCTCTCCTTGCAACAGGCAAATTGAACCTCATTCAGATCTGGCGTTTGGAATTATTTTGGTTTTCATGTGACGTATGACCCTGAAGGTAAGCGAGTCATGGACTAAAGTAAAACAGTATGTTGGATGTGCCATGCAATGCTCAATTACATTGGTGTGAACTAGTGTGTTAGCGCAGTTAGCTCGTTAACGTGTTGGCCGTCTAGCCCCATGCACGGAGCGATCGGCGGTAGCTCGTTAACGGAGATTTGCCATGTTGTGGCGTTAAGGTCATTTCAACGAGATTAACCTGAAAGCACTAGTGGGAACACAACGAATATGACTGCACATTTACGCCGACATCATCCTAGTGCAAAGACAAGTGGAAGCAGACACAAAAAAGCAAGCATGCTACTAACTTTAGCCGAGTCATTTAGACAGCTGTTAGCACATGATTCTCCTTATGCTGCTGAGAATATAGCCCAGAAGAAGCGGATAGTATAGCTTTTATTTTGGAAAGAGCCATTTCTCTGTAATAAACTCTCTTTTCCAAAGATGAGTGATTCCTCAATCAGATACAGGGCTTGCAATATCGCTAGCTCGACGTCCCGGAGCTAGCGATTTTTTTCAGTCGGGGTACCAAAATCTATCTCTTCCCTGCCCGTCGGGCTATTGTAGGAAGGAAAAATATATGTCAATGCTTTTGCATTCTTTCAGAAATGTAGCTGGGTAATTATGTCATTGGCATCGGTGAGCCACTGTCAATATGTGACATATTGAAGTCGCGTTTGAATTTGCGCTTGTTTTTTTGCTTTCACTTTGCAATCGTGCGAACTGTGTATAGAGAGCGACAGCACTGATCTGTGAGTGATGATAATTTGTGCACCAATTCCTCTGACATCGTCTTATTAATCGTTAGCTTACTATGCAAACATGACAAGTGAAATCTCCCGCAGCTTACACATGTGAGAGGTTGATCGCGCAGAGAATCGCTGAGCTTATGTGAGTGAGCGTGTAAAAGCATTTCAGTTCTGCTGAGCCAAATAAGACAGGTCAGGGTGAAGAAGTGACAGCCAAAGAAAAGCTTACCACAAAACGGAGAAGTTATGACAAATCAGACTATAAGGCAAAAAGAAAGTGCAGCTTTATGGTTTCATGGACAAAAGAATTTCTGTGGCTGCGATATGATGAGCTAAATAACCAGGGCTGCACATAAGTGGTCCGCAGGTGCGCATTCGCTGTCAAAATAAAAAACACGCACAAGGGTTAGGGTTAAATTTAAAAACTGTACTTTTGAGTTAAAATATATATTTATAATTTTAATAAATGACAAATTAAAAATGCATGAAATTTTTTTTGTATCGAAAAAATATCGAACCGTGACACCAAAGTATCGAACCGAACCGAACCGTGAATTTTGTGTATCGTTGCACCCGAACACAAAATTCACGGTTCGGTTCGGTTCGATACTTTGGTGTCACGGTTCGATATTTTTTCGATACAAAAAAATGTTCATGCATTTTTAATTTGTCATTTATTAAAATTATAAATATATATTTTAACTCAAAAGTACAGTTTTTAAATTTAACCCTAACCCTTGTGCGTGTTTTTTATTTTGACAGCGAATGCGCACCTGCGGACCACTTATGTGCAGCCCTGGTTATTTAGCTCATCATATCGCAGCCACAGAAATTCTTTTGTCCATGAAACCATAAAGCTGCACTTTCTTTTTGCCTTATAGTCTGATTTGTCATAACTTCTCCGTTTTGTGGTAAGCTTTTCTTTGGCTGTCACTTCTTCACCCTGACCTGTCTTATTTGGCTCAGCAGAACTGAAATGCTTTTACACGCTCACTCACATAAGCTCAGCGATTCTCTGCGCGATCAACCTCTCACATGTGTAAGCTGCGGGAGATTTCACTTGTCATGTTTGCATAGTAAGCTAACGATTAATAAGACGATGTCAGAGGAATTGGTGCACAAATTATCATCACTCACAGATCAGTGCTGTCGCTCTCTATACACAGTTCGCACGATTGCAAAGTGAAAGCAAAAAAACAAGCGCAAATTCAAACGCGACTTCAATATGTCACATATTGACAGTGGCTCACCGATGCCAATGACATAATTACCCAGCTACATTTCTGAAAGAATGCAAAAGCATTGACATATATTTTTCCTACAATAGCCCGACGGGCAGGGAAGAGAAAGATTTTGGTAGCCCGACTGAAAAAAATCGCTAGCCCCAGGACGTCGGGCTAGCGATATTGCGAGCCCTGTATCTGATTGAGGAATCACTCATCTTTGGAAAAGAGAGTTTATTACAGAGAAATGGCTCTTTCCAAAATAAAAAGCTATACTATCCGCTTCTTCTGGGCTATATTCTCAGCAGCATAAGGAGAATCATGTGCTAACAGCTGTCTAAATGACTCGGCTAAAGTTAGTAGCATGCTTGCTTTTTTGTGTCTGCTTCCACTTGTCTTTGCACTACGATGATGTCGGCGTAAATGTGCAGTCATATTCGTTGTGTTCCCACTAGTGCTTTCAGGTTAATCTCGTTGAAATGACCTTAACGCCACAACATGGCAAATCTCCGTTAAACGAGCTACCGCCGATCGCTCCGTGCATGGGGCTAGACGGCCAACACGTTAATGAGCTAACTGCGCTAACACACTAGTTCACACCAATGTAATTGAGCATTGCATGGCACATCCAACATACTGTTTTACTTTAGTCCATGACTCGCTTACCTTCAGGGTCATACGTCACATGAAAACCAAAATAATTCCAAACGCCAGATCTGAATGAGGTTCAATTTGCCTGTTGCAAGGAGAGCTTAACTTCTGTCTCGCTAGCTTGCCCTGCGCTCTTCCTTCTGACTATGCTGTCTGTGTTGAGCGCTCAGTGGATCTGCGCTCGACAGTGCAGCCTAGGCGGAGTAGTCGAACACAGATTCACTGAGCGCTCAACACAGACAGCATCGTCAGAAGGAAAATTGATAAAATAAATTACAAATGTTGTATTGTTCGATACATATGCGTACCGAACCGAAAGCACTGTATCGAACGGTTCAATATCGATACGAATATCGTTGCACCCCTAATATATATATATATATATATATATATATATATATATATATATATAGCACTCGGAGCACTAGGTGCGGTGACTCCCAAGCTAGGCGAGTGGCTCCAGCAGATCCTGGGAATAACATCGGAGATCTCTGTCCAGAAGAGCGCAGTCCTGGGAACAGCTAAGATACTGCGCAGGACCCTCAAGCTCCCAGGCCTCTGGTAGAGGACCCGAGCTTGAAGGATAAACCCCCCGCAGGGGCGTGCTGGGTGTTTTTTTAATATATATTAGTGCTGTCAAAATTATCGCGTTAATTGTTAAGATCAACGCGAAATGTTTAATGCATTAAAAAAATTTAACGCTGATTTTGTTTTTTTATTAATTTCCTGTAATCTAAGACCTTTAAATTCATGAGCACCTCTGGAGGAGGGGGCAACAGTGTGCTATGCTGGCGTTTGGCCTGACAGAAATGATTAGAAGAAGAAGAAGAAGTGACACCATGCTACTATCTAGCTAACACTAGCTAACACACGCAAGCATGGACGAGGGCGGACTTTTGGGTGGAAAGTTTCTCTTTAAGAAGTTGCCTGATGGCTTGTTGGACAAAACGAGAGTAAGATGCACAATTTGCAACGCTGAATTCAAGTACCACAGAAGCAGTTCATCACTGGCGTATCACCTGAGAGCAAAACACCCAACTGAATCCACCTCTACGGGACCTCGCCAGTCTACGCTTCAGGAGTATGGTGCTTGTGGACGAATAACAAAAAATGTGAGAGAAAAGGTAACCAATTCCTTGGTTGTTTGGATAGCTAAAAACTGCCGACCAGTTAGCATAGTAGAAGATGATGGACTGAGAGAAGTCATTCGTGCTGCATCAGGAGATGAGTGTTACAATCTGCCCTCGAGAGGAACCATTGTGTCGAGACTGCACACTTTGTATGGGGACCAGAGGGCTCAGCAGTCCAGCAAGCTTGTGCAAGTAAGGAATGTCGCTCTCACCGGAGACCACTGGACTTCGGTGAACAACGATAATTACTTAAAAGATCCAAGTTCCAAGTTCCAAGTTCAACTTTATTGTCACTTCAACCATATACAGTTTAAAAATACACAGTGAGGCGAAACAACGTTCCTCCAGGAACCAAGGTGCTACAAGACAAGTTAGTGCAAAAAAAAAAATAATATATCTAGTAATAATATTGTGCAAAAGAGCATTTACAGGTTGGTGTGTGCGATGGTTTGGTGGTGTAGGTCGGTGTGTTTGCGCTTTGTGTTGGTTAGTCAGTCCAGTCTCAATGTTTTGAGGTATTTGAGTTAAGCTGAGTGATAATGTTAGTGTATGTGTGTGTGTGCGTGTTTATCAGTCAGTCCCTTTTTGCTGAGGAGACGGATGGCTTGTGGAAAAAAGCTGTTGCACAGTCTGGATGTGCGTGCCCGAATGCTTCGGTACCTTTTTCCAGATGGCAGGAGTGTAAAGAGTGTGTGAGAGGGGTGTGTCCGATCAGCCACAATGCTGGTGGCTTTGCGAATGCAGCGTGTGGTGTAGATGTCCTCAATAGAGGGTAGAGAGACCCCGATGATCTTCTCTGCTGTTCCCACTATCCGCTGTAGGGTCTTGCGGTCTGATATGGCACAGCTCCCAAACCAGACAGTGATGCAGCCGCTCAGGATGCTCTCAATAGTTCCTCTATAGAAGGTGGTCAGGATCGGTGGTGGAAGCCGGGCCTTTCTCAGTCTTCTCAGAAAGAAGAGACGCTGTTGGGCTTTCTTGTGCAGGGAGCTGGTGTTGAGGGACCAGCCGAGGTCCTTCTCCAGGTGTACACCCAGGAATTTGGTGCTGTCAACGATCTCCACAGAGGAGCCGTTGATGCTCAGCGGTGAGTGGTCGCCTCGTGTCCTCCTAAAGTCAACAACCATCTCTTTTGTCTTGTCAACATTCAGAGACAGGTTGTTGTCCTTACACCAGTCCGTTAGTCTCTGCACTTCCTCTCTGTACGCTGACTCGTCGTTCTTGCTAATGAGACCCACCACGGTCGTGTCATCAGCGAATTTAATGATGTGATTTGAACTGTGTGTTGCTACACAGTCATGAGTCAGCAGTGTGAACAGCAGAGGACTGAGCACACAGCCTTGTGGGGCCCCAGTGCTCAGTGTGGTGGTGCTGGAGGTGCAGTTCCCGATCCGTACTGACTGAGGCCTTCCGGTCAGAAAGTCCAGGATCCAGTTGCAGAGGGAGGTGTTCAGGCCTAACAGGCTCAGCTTTCCGATCAGTTGTTGGGGGATGATCGTGTTAAATGCTGAGCTGAAATCTATGTACAGCATTCGGACGTGTGAGTCCTTCTTGTCCAAGTGTGTCAGGGCAAGATGGAGTGCAGTGGAGATGGCGTCGTCCGTTGAGCGGTTATGGCGGTATGCAAATTACATTGGGTCCAGTGAGGGGGGCAGCAGGGTCTTGATGTGTCTCATGACGAGCCGTTCGAAGCACTTCATGATGGTGGGTGTAAGTGCGATAGGGCGGTAGTCATTGAGACAGGACACAGAAGACTTCTTGGGCACGGGGACGATGGTGGTGGCCTTGAAGCACGTGGGGACAACGGCACTGCTCAGAGAGATGTTGAAGATGTCGGTGAGAACATTTGCCAGCTGATCAGCACATTCTCTGAGCACTCTGCCTGGGATGTTGTCTGGTCCAGCAGCTTTACGTGGATTGACTCTGCGTAGAGTTTTCCTCACCTCAGCTGTAGTGAGACACAGGACCTGGTCGTTCGGAGGAGGGGTGGTCTTCCTCGCCGCCACGTTGTTCTGCCTGTCGAACCGAGCATAGAAGTTGTTAAGCACATCTGGGAGGGAGCCGTCACTGTCACAGGCAGGTGGTGTCGTCCTGTAGTTAGCGATGGCTTGTAAGCCCTGCCACATGCGTCGTGTGTCGCCGCTGTCCTTAAAGTGGTTGTGGATTCTCTGGGCGTGTGCGCGCTTCGCCTCTCTGATGGCCCGAGAAAGTTCAGCCCTCGCTCTTCTAAGCGCCACCTTATCTCCCTCTTTGAAGGCAGAGTCTCGGGTCCTTAGAAGTGCACGCACTTCCGCAGTAATCCACGGTTTCTGGTTGGGTCGTGAGATGATGATCTTGGAGACAGTGACGTCATCGGTGCACTTGTTGATATAGCTGGACACTGATGATGTGTACTCCTCCAAGTCAGTGAAGTCGCCGTAAGTTGCAGCCTCTCTAAACATGTTCCAGTCAGTGCTCTCAAAACAGTCCTGAAGAGCAGAGATGGCTCCTGCTGGCCAGGTTTTCACCTGCTTCAGAACCGGTTTTGATCGCCTGACGAGTGGTCTGTATGCTGGAATTAGCATAACAGAGATGTGGTCTGAGTAGCCGAGGTGGGGGCGGGGCTCTGCCCGATATGCGCCGGGGATGTTTGTGTAAACAAGATCCAGCGTGTTTTCTCCCCTCGTTGCAAAGTCCACATACTGATGGAATCTAGGAAGCACTGACTTGAGATTTGCATGGTTGAAGTCCCCAGCAACAATAAACAGTCCATCCGGGTGTGTATTTTGCAGTTCACTGATCTTTGTATACAATTCCCATAGCGCTTCCTTAGCATTAGCGCTAGGTGGAATGTACACTCCGATAATGAAAACAGTGGTGAATTCCCGTGGTAAGTAAAAAGGTCTGCATCTAACAGTCACAAACTCCACCAGCGATGAGCAATAACTAGAGACTAGCACAGAGTTCTTGCACCATTTCTCGTTGATGTAAACACACAAGCCGCCACCGCGAGTCTTACCGCACAGAGCTGCATTTCTGTCGGCGCGAAACGAGGCCAGCCCGTTTAGCTGAATAGCGGCGTCCGGTACTCTTTCGCTGAGCCATGTTTCCGTGAAAACAAAGACACAGCAGTCTCTAATCTCACGCTGTGTGGCCTGCTGGAGTCGGATGTAATCCAGTTTGTTATCCAGGGAGCAGACGTTGGATAAGATGATGGACGGTAGAGCCGGCCGGCTAGGGTTTGTTTTTAGCCTAGCACAGACTCCCGCCCGCTTGCCGCGCTTCCGCTTCCTCGCGCAACGCTTCCGATGTCTCCACCTCCGTCCGCCGGCATCAGGCAACGCCGAGGCTTCGAGGCCTGGTTCGCGGAGCAAGCCGAGTTCACGCAGCGTTTCCCGCAGCCCCTCCTGGATGTCGTCAACTAGGTTATTTAGGTTGAAAAGTGTCTGGCTGTTGTATGCACGAACACCGACACCAGTTGCGACGTTATCCATACATAGTGCAAAATAAGCACGCTACACACAAAAACGTAAACAATAAACAATGCAGCACCAGTTTTGGCTCCGGAGTGGCCGCTGCGTGCTACTGCCGCGCCGCCATCCTACTGCCGCGCCGCCATCCTACTGCCGCGCCGCCATCTATATATAAAGAATAAAAAAATGTAATTGGAGCCAGGCTATTAATAAAGTAATTGAGATTAATCGCAATTAATAACAGAAAATTGTGAGATTAGTTAGTTAATTTTTTTTAATCTATTGACAGCACTAATATATATATATAGATATAGATATATATATCTATATATCTATATCTATATATCTATATCTATATATATCTATATATCTATATCTATATCTATATATAGATATCTATATCTATATATATAGATAGATATCTATATCTATATATATATATATATATGTATACCACACACACACACATCAGTATATTTGTGTTACACAGCAGAAGCCTCCTGAACACAACTTGCAGAGTCAGAGTGGTGGCACAGCACTGTTTGGGCTTCACGCTCGACACGTCTCTCTTCCAGGAGAACCCATCTCTCAGAGCCGTAAGACGACACCTGACAGGGAACAATATATCAGCACATGGCAGAAGGTTGCTCTCATATGATCATGCCAGCGAATTTGGCGTTCACAATTTCCCCTCAGCACAGAAACCCAATACCACCTCCCTGCCTCATGCTTGTGGCCCCTGAAACCCAATCACCCAAATGGTACCTGCTTGCTCCTTTACAAACGCCGCTGCCGTCACCGTAGCTGAGGACGGAAAAGTTGTCAGCAACAATTGTTCTTGCTGCTATGGACAAACTGTTCTTTTACATCCAGAAAATGCCAGTCCGCCTTCTGCCAGACAAATACAGCGTGACTCAGGCCAGTGACCTCCCCAGGGGAACATTTACCAGCTTCTGCACTTAGATCCAGTGGCATTGACCTTGCACTTACTCCCCTGGCATAGTCCTTTCACTCTCAATTTATTAAATTTGGCATTCAATGACAATGTTCAATGTTGTCAGGGATAAATGTTGCATTTTACAGCGTTTCTGTATTTAGTTGTGCGTGACAGAGGTACATTTTTTGAGGCAAATAGTCTAAGAACAAGAAATAGATACAGAAAGATCTAGACAGATGTATGTGTCCGTGAGCCTATAGATCAATATAAAGTCCACAAATGCAGACATCCTGACTAACTACGGTGTAACCAATTTTCAGGGAGTTTGGGAGGAAAAACAGAGGTGGAAGACAGGCGAGCGGTGCAACCCCACTCAACCAACACACATCAAACCATCAGCGATTTCCATTGGATTTATCTCACAGCCCAACAGCTGCTTTGAAGTCGAGATGCTTAAGCAGCTTGTTAGGTTTCACGTCATTCGGCATACAAAGTGAGAGGAAAACACAGTTCAGGTTGTCAGGAGCAGTGTGGTTAATCTGCTTTATGTGTAAAGTCAATCCAAATGTGTTTCACAGCTCAAGGCGCTAAAATAAAGGGGACACTGTCTGGTTTCTCTTTATCCAGGATTTTAAAATGTAAAAGTTTATGAAAGTCAAAGGTCAAAGGCCCAGTGCTGCTCTGGGATCTGTGCTCAGTAGGACTGTCCTCTCACAGCATGTTAGAGTATCCTCTCTGCTGTCTCCAAGCCCGAGGAGAGTCTATTTCTATGTGGAGACAACAACAACAAAATGTTTTCTCTACTCATGTGGTGGAAGAGGTCAAAACAGGTGACTGGGACTGTATTTTTCACTGGAGGCCAGGCGGATCTCCTGAGTGGGCCTGACCCGGTCGCACAGCCGGGTCGACACTAAGCGCCTCGTCGCTTCACCGTGTTTGTTAGCTCAATTCATTCTGCTTCAGGTTGCACAGGCTCCGCTGTAGTTTGCGCCCAAAACGATCGTGCCTGAAAAGCGAGAAGAAACGAGGCAGTGATGTCGCTGACATCTGAATTAGTCACGTGACCGGTCTCGCTCCGCTCGTCTGCAGGAGATCAATTGAAGTGTATTCCCCAAACTCTGGAGATGCTGGGAGCAGAGAAGTGGGTAGCAACTCCGGGGGAGAGAGAGGAAGAGAGGGGAGGATGGTTGCAGTGTTGAAAAGCACTCGGGTTAAATGTGTGTGTGAGAGAAGAGAAATTTCTGTTTGTTGTCATGGTAACAGGCAGTGTGGTCTGTAGCGAAAACATATCCCTAGCATAGAGGCTTGATCAGGATCCAGCGGCTCCTCGCTAAACAGCTCCCCTCCACCATTTTGAACGTGGGAACGCTGATCGTGTTGCAAATGCTTAATGATCCGTGATGCTCTGAATCATATGAAATGCACAGATCAGCCGAGCCGAAGGGAAACGGGGACAGTTTCATATGTGAAACTCAGCTGTAGTACTATCAGGGTCGATGCAGGCTTCATAAACGGGAGGTGAGTCACTGAATTGTTGAGGGGAGCGTGAGGAAGGCGTTTCCTTTTGTGCTGTGTGGGATTTCAATGCAACCATGCACGAAGGTGAGAGGACAAAAAATGTCAACAACAGTAACATTTACTGAAGGGTTGGTATCGAACTGTGACAAATCCCAAGTGCCTTGAAGAGTTAAGTATGATTATGGTGTTTGGTGGTAACATTTATAAATATTTGTACAAAAATGCCATCACTGGCACTGTAACCTAAAAATATAACATTAAAACTACATACTTTGATTTCAACTCTAGAAATCTTTCTTAGGCCATTCAACAACTGACAGTGAATTTTAAAATATTCTTTAGGACTTTGGCAGTTCTAAGGACTGGCTGCTTGAGACCTGTTGGATCTGGATTCCTTAGAATTCAGACTTCCCCATGATGGATGGCAAACCTCTCCAGGGTGTATCCCACATTGCACCCTGTGACAGCTGCGACAGGCTCCAGCACCCCTGTGAATTCATTGAGCGTCTAAGAAAATGGATTATTATGGAGTATTAAAAATTTGTTAGTGTGTCAAAGCTGTAGACTATGTGCATAAAGGTATTGGGTGTTTTCAGTCTCATTACAACAGGTATATAAAATCCAGCATCCCAGCCATGCAGGCTGCCTTTACAACCTTCTGTGAAAGAATGGGTCAGTCTAAAGAGCTCACTGAATTTGAGCATGGTGCTGTAATTGGACGCCATCATTGCAACCAGTCGTATTCTACCATCAGCTCTAAGTGGTGTTATTGTTTAGGAAGCACAGCTACTCAGCCATGAAGTGGCAGATCATGTAAACATTAAGAACAATGCCACTGAGTGCTGAGGTGCATAGTCTATAAAGGTTGTCAATGCTCTCCTGCCTGCAGGGGTCCAAAACTTCCTGTGACATTAACATCAGCACAAAAACTTCACGCCGGGAGCTTCGTGGAATTGGTTCCATCATACTATTACACACCCATCACTTTTTTTAAGTTTTTCTTTTGCTTTTTAATTCATTTTCAGTCCAATTGTTATACCTGGACTGAATCATTCAATCATAAAAAGGCGACTAACTCAAGGCATAAATCTGTCCTGTGTCTAAGAAAACTTAAAGAAACAAGTTTAAATCTTCAATCTTTTGTTAAACTTTGCTACTAGCAATCTGATATAAACATATCCGTCTTCATTCATTTGAGACAAGATTAGTCCATATAATTTGTACCCAGTTTTAAGTTAGAAGAATGCCAGATATAACAGCCTTTGATTATATTTTTACAGTGTCAAGATGATTTCCATGAGCTATCTGCTGAACTCTTAGAGTATCTCAGCATGGTCTACTGTGTGCCCTCAAAAAAAGAAAGAAAACCAGACAAGTGGAGGATAAAAGAAGTGGTGGGCCTAAAAAAACTATATACAGTGGATGAACAGCATCTGAAACTGGAAATTAAATCCAGGAAAACCTAATACAATAGAAAAACACACAGTGGAAAACTGGGATCACGGATTGGCCTCCCCAGAGCCCAGTCCTTGAAGCAGTGTGGGATCATGTTGACAGAAATTGTAACAAAAGGCAGCCAACATCAAAAGAAGAGCATTGATTGTCCTTCAAGAAGCCCAGAGAACTATTCCTGAACTATTCTATTCTATGAACCATTCCTACTACTTAAAGAAAAGATATGAAAGCTTGTCTAACAGAGTTCAAGCTGTGTTGAAGAATAAAGGTGGTCATACTGAAGCTTGTTAGAACTGTATGAATGTAATCTATGTATACAGGTTTCAGTGAGTAATAGAGCACTGCATGTCATCTATAAATACTGACAGAATAAAGACTATTTTATTCTGTTTTATCATTCCGTCCTTGATAAACTTTACTGAAGTCAAACCCTTCTGTAAAAGGTCATTTTATGTTATTAATGCCAGAGATAAAACTATTTGTCCTTTCATCGTGTTTCAATGGTTTAGATTTATTCTTTGCTGTGAGATTTCAAAATCAAATTGCACAAGATGCACTAATACTTCTTGATCAAGGTATATGAATGCATTTATTTTCCTTGCATGTCTGTTACCCTTAATGTTTTATTTGAGGTTTTTAATAAAACATATATAAATGAATATATAAAATAACATTTTAAAATAAGTGAAGAAAATGATAGGACAGTGGCTGAGTAGAAGCATCATATGAAGGTTCCAGTTTTGAGTACTGGCGTTGCTGACAGTGTAAGATGCAGTGATGATGTTTGTAGATTGAAGAGGTTGAAGAGACCCCAGAGCATTTGATGCTTTTCATACATAAACTTTAGTTGGTCCAGAACTCTGATTCCACACCTGACCTTCACCAGCTCCACTGGCTTCTAGCTAAATACCTTTGTGAACTGCTGCATGTCAACGCACCCACTCGTACTCTCAGGTCTCCATCTTCTCTCCATGTCACCCCCCCCCCCCCCCCCCCCCCCCGTTTCACTACCATCTAGAGCCAAACATTCATGCTACTGAGTCTCTCTCCATTTCCAAAACATTTTCATTTCCTGACCGTGTTCCACCGTCACATAAATCCTCTGACTTTACATATTGGAAATTTGTTTTATTGACTTGATGGGCATTTTTGTTTATTCTTATTGTTTTTAACTTTTCTGTAAAAGGGGACGGTGAGTGTTTTGACATGAAAATGAAGTGTTAGTACTTAGTACTTATCGGGGGATCGTGGCAGTTCGTCTTGTAATTGGAAGGTTGCCGGTTCGAGCCCCAGCTCCGACAGTCTCGGTCGTTGTGTCCTTGGGCAAGACACTTCACCCGTTGCCTACTGGTGGTGGTCAGAGGGCCCGGTGGCGCCAGTGTCCGGCAGCCTCGCCTCTGTCAGTGCGCCCCAGGGCAGCTGTGGCTACAATGTAGCTCGCCAGTGTGTGAATGTGTGGATGACTGAATGTAGTGTAAAGTGCTTCGGGGTCCATAGGGACTAAGTAAAGCGCTATACACATACAGGCCATTTACCATTTACTGTGTTATTAAAAGAGTTTAAAGATGTCACAGATCAAAATGCCAGTGGCTTCACTGCCATCACAAGTTGAGCTCCACTTTACTCCTGTGAAAGACTTCCTGTGTGCAGTGTATTGAGCATGATAAGTGGATTTAAATGATGGAAGACTTACGAACATAAAAAAAAAAGGTTTGAAGCAGTGGGGAGAAAAAAGGAAAATAACCTGCCAACTGGCAGAAATAGGATTAAATTTAGGTCAGGATGAGGATTAAAGTGCAGGGGTTAAGCATACAGCTTAATGAGTTAATGCTTCCAGTGGAGGTCGTCAGAAGCGTGTACGAAGGAGGCAGACAGAGTTTCAAAAAGCACGAAAGCTGCCTTGTTCAAGTACAAAGATCCTGCGTGAGATCTGGAAATCACCACTTCAGTTTTAGACTTCACTGTGAATGAAACAGACACTGAGAGACTCCTGCACACTCTTTCCACTGAGGTACACCCCGGAAAAACACACTGTCAGTCCTCCTCTCCGTCTCTTTCTCACACACTGAAGAGGAGCGAGAGTGACAGAAGAAAGCAGCATATGGAGAAGTAGCATGTGCCTGCCATTCACCCGAGACTGTAATCTTCTGCGCTGTAACCTCAGCTGTAATCTGACTGAAGTCTGCTTTGATTGTCTCTTGCGTTTGAACGAAAAAGAAAAGCATCTCCCTTCTCCTTCACGAAAACACGGCTAAAATTAGCATGACCTTTTTAAAATCTTGTTTTTCAGACACGGAAATAGAAATCAGATGGCTTGCAGGGGAAACAAAAGCCTTTCTCCCATTCTGAACATCACACAGTCTGCGCCTGGGAGCTCAGGCTTTGCATAAAATGAGCATTGATAAATTTAGCAGCGCTTACGTAACTCACGCTCAGTTTGAATCTTACCGATGAGGCAGAAAAAAAAGGCGCCTGTTTCGTCTCGGCTCCGCTTTGTTAATGAATTTTTGCGATAGAGCCGCAAACGTGCAGCACGGTGCGACGGCGGCTGCGCTTGACGGGGAGCGTGCACGGCGGGGCCACTATGCCACGCCGTGAAGGTGATGTTTGAAATGTTTGTTACTCCTCCCCATCCACCCCTCCACCCTGCAGCCCCCTCACCGCATGAATATCCGCATCCATAAACCCCAGAGAAGCTGTCAGTCTATTTTGGTGTTACCTGCGTTTGATTTTTCACAGAGTAAAAGCTTCTGGCAGAGATTTCCAGCTTCGAAAAAAAGAAAAAAGTAAGGAACTAGAACCTCACTTTTTAATATTTAAAGAATTGCCACCAAAGAATAGTTGTTTTACAAATAGCTCTGACAGTAAAAAGAATAAACCCTGTCAGTTCTGGAGGATGTGTTCTTTTCTCTTCGCTGCGTCTGGAGGCAAGGAATGCTCGGATGCGCTCAAGCACGATGGTAAGAGATACCCATCAAAGTGTGTGTGAGGAGAAGCCACTCTCCTTCACTCTGGATGGACAATCCCGTCTCAATTTGACTTCCATTTAAAACACATGCTGATATTTATTCGAGAAATAGCGGAGGCATTTCAGCTTCAACGCTGGCCCGATTTGGCTTCTGCGTTCGTCGGAGGGCGCAGACGGGGAAATAAAAACAGCACTGTGGCCAAATGAATGTCAATTCGTCTCATCACCAGGAACCAATTACCTCTCTCATAGACTGTTGCCTAGCTGCTTCCCTGCTCCGCTGAAATATCCAGAGGCTCGGAGGGAGAGCATACTGAAGGGGCTGCACACAATCTCTTCCAATTCTCCTCTGGCAAAATGACCATCCAGCCATGCCAAATGTGGATCAGGAGCAAGAGAGATGAGCATAACATAGGCAAAAGGAATTCTGGGTAATACAATGCAAGTGATAAGCCTTTAGATACTCCTGTGTCCATTTTGCTCAACATGATGAGACACTGTGCTGGTTGTAGGCCCAGTGTGCACTAGGTGGAGAGAACAGTGTCTCCGCTGATGAAGCAACACTAACGGAGGAGAGACGCAGCAAAGCGAAGCGAGAAGAGCCTGTTCTTCACGCTGCAAAGGAAACTTTAACAGGAGAATCGCTTAAAGTACACTGAGATAGAAGTTCCATTTTTAGACAGAATAAGAGTTTTGCTTTCTTTAATTCATCCTTAAGACACAGTTCTCAACACAGCTGGTGTTTGTATCCTGACATTGACTCATATTCTGCTTTCTCTTTGAATTGCAGGGATCGACTGACACGCTGGGTAAGTAGCCAACATATACCCTCCATTCTTTAACAGGAATTGTAACGTTTGTTTATGCATTTCAGTGATGGTTTATAGGTGGGATTTGCAATAGGAACATAGCACTTTCAGCACCTGAGACAGATGACCAATGTCGAACTAGCCAGTTACTTTGGAACAGCGGTCCCCAACCTTTTTTGCGCCACGGACCGGTTTATGTCCAACAATATTTCAAGGGCTGGCCTTTAAGGTGTTGCGGATAAATTCAACAAAATAAAACCTGTACCGGTACCAAAAAAAAATAAGATGTATTCATAACACATGGTAAAAAGACCCAGGGAAACTGATAAAAGCAATCAAAACAAAAATACAGATGAAAACCATAAATTTAACACCTGAGCCTCAATTCTCACGACCCGGAGGTTGGGGACCGCTGCTTTAGAATACATCCACTGAAAAGACCCAATGGTCATTTATGCATTTAAAAAACAACGCTAATACCAGCAAAGAAGCTGGTTCTAGCCTCCTGCCTTCAGCAATCATTTGCCTTATGTCCTTATAGAAGTATAGGTTTGAGTGTGGACTGATGTTTGAGCAAAAACAACAATTTCAAGAAAGTAAACTTGGGTTCTGTAAGCAGGAGAGTGATTTTCCGCACTGTGTTTGCTTAATAGCACTTACTGTAATAGGTGGAATTGGAGGATTGCTTTTTTGATGATGATGATGGCCATTTAGTGATGTCACCCACCGAGCTTATAGTGGGTGTTTCAGCCTTTTATCACAGGATCCCCACACTCATATGTATGTGTGTTTGCTTGTGTGATCTAAAAAATCCTTATACCCTCCATTATCTTCTTCCCAAATTGTAGAGGAGTTTGGGAGGAAAGCTCTTCTACATTAGTTAGTATTTAATATTCATAATAAATGTAGTTAATATTAATAATTTTGTGTTCCTTGGAGCTTTTTGCTGCATGTATTTGATTTTTTTTTCCATTTATATCTTATTTTTCATGCCTTGTACTTTTATATCTGGGAATCAATCTGGTGTAAAACCAGTTTTTCTGAAGGGAGTAAATGAAGAAACTGGTGGAGAAAGAAAAGTTTTGTCTTTGATTTAAACAGGAAAATAAAATGTCCCGTTTAATTAACTTTTAATAAAAAGAACATGATGCTTCCTTCTCGCGATTTAAACTCTGACGTCAGCTGAAGTGATTAGGAGGATAAATGGTAAAAGACAGCTGGTGCACCTGTGGCTAACCATACAGCAACCTGGGGCAGATGTTCTGTCGTTAACACAAATTGCATTATTAATACACTTGCAGTCCTGCGCTGATGTGGGAGCCATTCCTACTTTCATCTTCTCAACGAAATGTGAAGGACAAGGTATGTGAGAGACAGCCAGATGGGAAGCAAGGTCCCTGAAGCCCACTTTACTAATTAACGTTTAATGATATGTGATGTAAAAACCTTCTCCCTGAGATATCTTTCACCACATGGTTGGGTACACAGACTCATGACCTCTGACTTCCACAGATGCACTTTCGGACACAATGTTGCCTTTTGATTTATTTACTCATGTAGACACTAGAATGAATGAAAATGTGAAAATGAAAACCATCAGTTTCACATTGTGAATCCACAGTTAGTGTCCTATCTTCACTAGCTGAAATCCAGTCCAACTATCTTCAAGTGGTAACAATGATCTTACTACAGTAAAATATTTACAGGCCTTTACTCTAAATGCATTGCAACTACCAGGATAACTCATAAACATCAGCTATCCGGTTTTTAATTGATGACGTATGAACTCTGTTTCCGGGTCCAACTTCTCTGCGTTTATTAAAGCTGTTGCATTTTTGACATGTTTTAATGCTTTGTATTTTGTTCTGTTTAATCTGAACAAGCCCCTAAAACAAGGTGGTGATCACTACCTTTTTGACGTGTTTTTTTATCACCACTAATCATTTTAAAGCTCAGTTTTTAAAACCTTATGATGTAACTACAGCCCAGCCCATGCAGCAGTATATTAATGACTAGCCTCTATTGCGAATCGATTATCTCAGTTGTTTTCCCGACTGAAGTTTGGTCCTTTTACAGCATCCTGCCATGTGACTGTATTTGTCCCTAACAATCGGGAAACCACACGTTAGCTTTCATCAAGTGGAAAAAAGTTAACGTTCATCCTCCAGCTTCACTGTGCTAATGTGTTTATATTATGCTAGCTGTGTAGCTAGCCACTACGTAGCACATCATTATATACCAGCTAGCCCAACTTTAGTAACCCCACAAACGTCACTGCTGCTTAGTTTCCTGTCTAAAATCTCTCAGTCAGAACATGGTATATTAAGTTTAGGTGGAAACTAGCGAGCTAACCTCCTGCTAACTTTAACTCAGTTAAATTTCATAAATTCTGTTTTCATGGATGCCTGGATGTTCAACTTATTAAAGATGAAAGAATTTAGACCGTTTTTAACTCTCAGTGATGCCACTGTGTTCGTTTGACTTTGGGAGCTGAAGCAGAGTTTGGAACCAGAAACAGCTAATGACATCAGACTTAAAGACCGGATAGTATTTAGCATCATGCAAAGTGCTTAACTATTAACATTCATCTATTAATTGTAAAGAAAACTCTGTTTCATAAAGGAACAATACAACTCACTCAAAAAATCTTAGCAAAGACACAAAGACAAACAGAAGTTATGGCTAAGTGACTCGATAAAGTACCTAACAGAAGTATGTGATTACACCCCTTTATGGACATCACGTTTTTCAGACGATTTAATATTGTATTACCTTTAATAAGTTCACAAATAGAGGTTTTCCTTTTATGAACAAGAAAAAACCCTAACTATTTTAGGAAGACCCCAAAAAAGAAAATACACCTGTGATCGATGTCCCAATTTTGAAAACCTTTGATTACTGAAATATAACTGCGTGCATCTGTGGATATAAAACGGCCTGAATGTAGCAAAACTGCTATAAAATGAATTTTAAACTTTGAATAAAAGAACTGCGTATAATCTGGCTGCAAATAGGAGAAAATATCAAAAGAATTGTGGGAAAAAAGCAGGTTTTAAGAGTTCATAAAGATGGAATTGGATACGGGAAGATCACGGAACTGCTAAAAGTCTGCGAAAACAGAGTTGCAGCAGTGATCAGGAGGTATAGAGCATGCCATAGCGCCTATTAATCAGAGCTGCAGTGTCTGTCCTCAAATGGACAAGGGCTTCAGACTTGGCACAGGGGTTATCGTGATGATCTGAGTTTCTGTGACAGTTCAGACACTGTGAAGGGCGTTGTATAAAATTAAACCGTTAATTGCTCTTCGGGACAAAAATGCAGGAATAAACTTTGCTGGAGATGAAAAGAAGCCTGATAAATATGGAGAGAAAATTGTATGGAGAGATGAGACTGAGATAAACGGTTTTGGACAATGACACATTTCTTGTAGTTTTCCCTCTTTACACCACCACGGTGGCTTTAAATCAAACAATCCAGATGTGATTAAAGTGAAAACCTTTCAAATTTAATTCAAGAGATTTTCCAAAAATGTTACATGAACTCTTTAAAAATCACATTTTTATGCATCTGAGAAGTTAAAACAAAATGAGATAACTGACTGATAGACAGTTTCATGTTCAGGTGAGGCCTGTTCTGTTATTCCATCTTTAGTTAAGACAATAAAAGAATTGCAGTTTCTTTTTAACATTGCAAACTCACTGGAGCTGTCCAGAGGTCCAAAGAGATGTTAATGAAGGAAGCCATCAATAGGTTTAAAACCAAAATAAAACTATCATTGCAAAGGTAAATACTTCAAGAGTGGCCAAAACAATAATTTGATTCATTCTTAAGAAGAATTAATTTACTGGACAGCAAAGCAACGTCAAAAGGACTGAAAGAGCAGTGAAGACAACTAAAGCTGATGATCACAGAATTATTTTCTGGATTAATAAAACCATTTCACTACATCTAACCAAGCCAAGAGCAGTCTCAAAGAGGTAGGCCATCATTGTTCAGGTCAACAATCATGTGGTGCCTTCCTGAAAGGAAATACAGAGGTTTGAAAATAAGGTGGCTACACTCAAGAAGACAAAGGTGAACATGCCTAGTACTGGAATACAAACAAAAAACATGTTTGGGTGGATAAAACAAGAATAAATGTACCAGACTGATTGGTAGAGAAAGAGAGAAACGGTGTACCACATTGTCTGTCAAACAGTGGAGGTAATGTTATGGCACGGACATATATAGAAGCAGCAGGATGAATTTTGAAGTATACAGGGCTATACTCTCTGCTCAGATTCAGCCAAACACTGAAGAAACTGATTGGACAGAGAAAATTAACCAAAGCAAACAGCAAAAGCAAACCAAGAGTTTCTCAAGGAAAAAAGAAATGGGATACTTTTCAACCTGACAGAGCATGCTTTTCAAGTACTGAAAGCAGGGAGACGAGCAAGTAAGTAACAACTGACCTAACAAAGCATCTCAAGGGAGGAAACGCAGCATCTGGTGATGTCCATGGCTTCTAGACTTCAGGAAATCACTGTCTGCGAAGGATCTAAATATTATAAACAAACCTTATATTTAAATTTGTGCTAGTTTGTCCAATTACATCTGAAAACAGGTTTCTGTAAATAAAGTTTTATAATCAATATCATAATTGATGATTCAGGCCTGTATATGGGTGCTTGTGGATACGCCAACATATCAACTGCCAAACCCCAAGTCTCCTGGTTTGGCAGAGGAGGAAAATTTCTAAATCATAACATTTTCAAGCAGGCTGCTAAATCGACCAAGAATTTCTAAGGAAAAATAAAAAACCATGACATGGCCAGAGGCAAACTTGACTTGAAACCAGCAGAACACTTATGGGGTGTTTTGAAGAGAAAGGAACAAAAACACAATATCTCCTGCCAAGTAAATTATCTCAGAAGATTGAGAAAAACTTGAGTAACAGTGCTATCCTCTGCCCTGAGGAGGAACTGTAACTGAAAATAAAGGCAGACAAACAAAAAATTAACAAAATAAAAGATTGTGTTGCATTGTGTTTGTTTTGTGAAGCAGTTACAGGGACAATGAGGGCACAAGGTTGCAAAGGACTCAGTAGTGCAGCAAATGATCTCTTCTGTATAGGAAGTGGTAGAGCTGGGGGATAAAGGGAAAATAGCCAAGCCCTTGATAACAAGTCAAATGTACAAATCCTCATATATCAAAAGCTAAAGACAAAGAATTTTAAAATAACTTGTAAGGTCACGTATACATTCGAGGGAGTTTTGCCATCTTCCGCAGTAACCTCTACGGTGGCCCTGAGAGGCCAAACGGACTGAAAACACTAGCAATAAGAAAAACGCTGCAAAAGCACACAAAACACAACGGAAATAGGAAAAAACAGAAGGGAAGTGTTTTTGAGGAGACAATAACCCGACGGACCAGTTGCAGGAACCAAAATATGCTAAGAATTGCGCTGGGAGACACTTAAAAGAAGTGGAGGAAACAAAAGATGAGAGGTAAGTGTGTTAGCCTAACTATTAGCCTAAAAATCCGTCATCAGTATTATATGAATCATGATAAAACACGCCTACAGTGTTTTGGGTTCCTGCAACTGGTCCGTCAGGTTATTGTCTCCCCAGAAACACTTCCCTAGTGCTTTTGGAAATCTGTTTTTTTTTCTGTTTTCGTATTTCCGTTGTGTTTTGTGTGCTTCTCCAGCGTTTTTCTTATTGCTGGTGTTTTCTTAAGTTGCAGTCCATTTGGCCTCTTAGGGCCACCGTAAACCCCACTGATCCAAACCCCAGTAAATTTGTAGGAATATACTTATTGGGGTGAATAATTCATTATGTATTTACCCATTTATTAATCTAAAAATGCAAATACTGACTTCACGAGTTCTTTCTAGAAACCCTGTGTGAGTATGGACACCCTCAATGCTGTCAAACACACATCGATAGTAATTATTTTTTGTACCTGTGTGTACTTTTTTATTCTTTGCTTTACGATGACTTTCAATAACATCCTGGTCCAAAGTTAGAGGTAGTGAAATTTTAATGTTTATAAATGATCGACTGTGTTGTGAATTATTAAAGCAGAAGGTGCTGCTCGGGGGAGATGAGAGGGTGACGGGGAAACGTATGAATGCTGAGTGGTTTCCCTGCAAGATAAGAAGGAAAAAAAATGAGAATATTTGGATATAATATCCCCCTTAACTGAACGCTCAACCACAATGACATTGTTAAAGAACAAGTAATACAAAGCATCTTTCAGCTTAGCCCCAGAAAAAAATTAAACTCTAACCTGTGACCCTAGATGTGATTAATACAAATTATTAATACTAGCATTAGCCTCAACAATCCTTCATCAGTCACACTTTAATCCCAAAGTGTATTAAACATGTGAACAACAGGTTCTCCTTAAAAGCCCTGCCAGAAATGCACAATTCTCCACTGGTCACATGTTAGTCTGACCACCAGAGAATAAATCTGGCTGAAACAAACTCTTTTCTTGTGATGCTTTCTTCCCCATGGTGTCCAAGTCTACCAGCTCAGGAGCTGTGAAGGGCCAGACAGCAACTCCTGGAAACTCCAGCCCATGTGTAAGTGATAAAAATAAACCCCCGTGGTCGATGATGGCTCGGTTCTTCAGGAACACTAGGTCACACAAGTTATTGTGGCTATATTTACTAAACTGAACCCCTCTTTCAAGTGTACTGGTGGTCATTTTAGAAATAAGTTCTCCCTTAATAAGATCTGAAGGCTTACAGAAGTCTTTGATGTGTGTCATGAGGCCACTGATTGACAGCTGTGATTGGCAGCTGGCGCGTCTGCTGCTCTCTCCGGCTCTTGAACTCGCCCTGTCTCCGACTTCTGCAGCTTCTGTTCCCCCTCATTTAGACAGTACGCGGTTAAACACAGAGAAAGAAAGAGACAGAGGGGGAGAGGTTCTGAAACAAAGAAAGCAGGAGACAGGCAAAAAGCAGAGAGCGGTAGCTGGAGCATGCTGTACGCCTACAGCGATCGTGTCCCTCCCCGTCTAGACTTAACCAAACACCGATACATAGGTCCCTGCTGGCTGGAAGCTTTAAATGATGCACGTAAACAAATGCAGGCATTCACAGGTTCTTTGGCAATGCTCTTGTTGCACAGTCAAAGTCTTATCATCTCTTTCTTTCATTTTCTATCAGTTCTCTCTAAATCTAAAACTATGTTTCTCCCATGAGTCCATCAAAATTATTGAACATGTTTTTTAACTCTGCAGTAGTTTAGCATGTCTTTTTACATGCATATTTTTTTATTTGGTCTTGTATTGTTTCCTTTTCCCCTGCTGAAGCCCATTTTGTTGCGGCTGCAGTGACAGAATTTCCCTACTGGGATCAATAAAGCTGCATTTCATCTCATCTTTTATGAATCTGAGCACAGGGGAAAAACCATCAGCAACACAGACGACACAGTGATAGCAAAGTGGAGAACAGGGAGGTGGCCAGGAGAACCACTGCTACCTCATTTCCTGGACTCATCTGTGACTAATTTGCATTTCCAAATATTTTTTCTGTAAAAGCTGCGATGCTCAGCGGTTTGAGGTACTTCAGGGTATCGGACAAAACATGCAGAGGAAAACTGTCTGGCTAAAGTATCAAAAAAGGACAAAGTAAAGCAGAATCAACATTACACACTTTAAAGGGTTAAATGACTTTGCAGCCTAATAATTTGTTTTTTTTCTTCAGGTGTTATGAAAAGCATTTTAATTAACAGTTTAATTGTCCAGCACGCACTCAGCCAACTAACTGGTAGTGAGCAAACCCGCAGTGTGTTCTTGTTAGCGAAACAAACTTGCTGTATTTTAACATCCAACTCTAACCAACCATAAACAATGTGCCCCTAAGCGTATAATATGCAGCCTTCTAATAGACAATGCCCAAAATGGGGTTTGTTATAGCAGCTGCTCTAAATGTAGTGAGTTCTTCTTTAATTTAACATTAAATAGTATCCAAAATGTTTTAATTTATGTCGCTCAGTCTTGTGATTTTTGTCAGCTGACAGTTTATTTCATCAAGGATAAGCAGAATTTAGCAAAGGCCAGTGAGATTAAACACTAATCAAGGATTGCCAACCAAAATAAGTTGGCACACTACAAAAGTCTTTAGAAGCGAGCTTCCAGCTGCCTTCTGTTCACCGCTATTGATCATCAGAGGAGACAGACTGGCAGGATGTAGCAGTGGTGTGCTGGTCCAGATCCCAAGACTGGCTCTGCAGAAGAATTAATGTCTGTACTGCTCTATGCAGGGACCATCTAATGAGTTCTGGACCCATGTACTGTATAATGCTTTGCTTTGTTGTTTTCTCACATGGAGGGGTGACTGCTGACAATTAAGTTCCTGGCATTTCATCAGAGAGTTGTATAAAAATCACTGTGAGCATTATACATGGTGTGTTTAAAAGGAATGGAATAATTCAATCCATTACAAGACTTTCTTAGAAAAACTAAAAATTGTATTATTACAAGACAGTGAGTAATCTTAATGATAGTAAATGAATATATGAATAGTAAATAGGCCAAGTATAATATAATAGAGGGTAATGCATTGTCAGCACTGTTTACATTCTACCCAAAGTAGACTGAAGTAGACGAAGTAGACTAAACTACAGTGTGTACAATGTCACCTCTAGATCTCAGTAGTTTGTAGATTGAGTAAACTAAATTCTATTTTTTTTTATCCTCCCAATTCAAGGCAAGAAAGATCAAAGACATACATTCAGACTGTAATCTAGTCGTGGTCGGCTATTGTGTTTCTGCAAAAAGCGATTTTGAACACACTGTATTTTAACATATCTGAATTATATCAACACTTAGCGATAAATCAAGACTAAAAAACGGATGTGTCAACCAAATATTTTGCAATGTTTTACGTTCTTACTCCGATTCACCTCAAAAACCTTGCTGTTCATCTGTAGTGAATCCACTGACTGTAGCAAACTGGCTCCCAACTGGATCAGCCCTAGAGTCTTTGGCTATCTGAGGGTGTCAGTAGCTACTGTTCACCTCAGCTGTCATTGTGCATCCACGTCTAATTACTCTGGACGAAGCTTCAAAACTCTGTGAAGGGGGTCTGATATGAGCAGTGTTGGGCAAGTTACTTTGAAAAAGTAATTAATTATAGTTACTAGTTACTTCTTCAAAAAAAAACTGAGTTAGTAACTGAGTTACAATATTCCAAAAGTACTTAATTACTTGAAAAGTAACTATTGCGTTACTTTAAAAAAAAACATTTAACCCTCTGGGGTCCAGGGTATAATTGGCCATTTTTAACTACTTTTGATTTTCCCTCCACATTTTCCCTTTAAAAACTATTTACTTTGCCTTGTTTGGTATCATCCTTTTCAGCACAACCTCACGTGTCTGAATTTACAGTCATGTTTTCATTTTGACATACTGTATTAACACAATTGATCTAAAATCAGACAAAAAACATAAAATCAGAGTAGAAAAAGTTACATTTTTTACTGTAACAACCACAAACATGTTTAATGAATCATTTTTCATAAATTTAAATGCAAATATAAATTGTCAATTTTAAAATCCTATGCACAAGTTTTGCAAACAACAAAGTTATTTGCATCCATTTACCATTTATTATTTTTTTATTCATATTTTTATTAAGGTTTCAAAAGCAGGCATTCACAATATGTACATCATGTAAGCATTCTTCATACTTAGGTTATCTGCCTTAGATACTGAAATAGTATTTTAATTTACAACCAAGTCATAAGGGAAGAATACTTACAACGATAGAAGTAATTGAAACCATCACATAATCCGAAAATCAAAAAACAAAACTAACAAACCTAAAAAAAGAAAAAAACAAACAAACAAAAAAAACCAAAACAAAACAAAACAAAACAAACAAAAAAAAAACACGGATGTGTTGGTATGGGGTGATCCTATAAATATATATACATACATCATAATTATTGGTTTGTAATAGTAAAATCTGGCCTATGAGACGTGATATATTTGACCCAGTTTTCCCAATATGATGTAAATTTCTCCAGCTTGTGGTTAACAGAAGCTGTTATCTTTTCCATTTACCATTTAAAACTATTTACAGAACAATCAGCTGTTCGGCATTCAATAAGATGCCACACAAATATTTGTGCCACTCCAAAAAAATAATTTCTGTCCACTATAAAGGAGAACATCACAGCCTGATACCTGCAGGTCTGACAGCAGCAGGTGTATCACTCCTGTTTCTACCTGGAGACAGCAGTCGCCTCATTGTTCTGACACACAACACAAAACTATCCACAACACTACACACTAACTAAACTAAAACTTCCCCTGTTTTTTTTTTTTTGGGGGGGGGGGGGGGGGGGGGTCATAAGCAGAGCGCTCGCTAGCGCTGTCCTTAGACTGTAAATGTGACGAAACTATTGAGGAAAAAACGCTGCGTATATATTGTTTATCATGACTCTGGTTTTAGGTGGCCTATCAACACAATTTAAAAACTGGCATATATCACCTTGTTGCTTTGTCTTTAAGTGGTCATGTGATTAGCTTACCACGACTACTTTATTCTTCCTCAGTCAAACAGCAGCACTCATGCGCCCCCTTAGCTCCAGGTGTTGTGCTTAGACCAGACCTTCCCAAAGTGTGGGGCCCGCCCCCTAGGGGGGCGCAGAGCCATGACAAGGGGGGCCATGACAAGGGGGGAAAAAAAACAAAAGGCTTGGACACTGCTAGCATGGGGCGCCTACAGAAACGCAAAGCAGGAGATGAAGCATCGCTGAAAATATGACTAGAAAATATGGTGAAGCATATCTTCCCTTTGGCTTCACCTGCACAAGTGCCGAGGTAGGTCTCCCCTGGAGAATTGCTTTTCCCTTCGTTGGGAGCAGCGCTGGGCTGTTTAAATCACAGACAAACAGTATTCCACATTTGTGATTTTTAGTTCACAATCACTTCTTGTAATGACTAACTACTCCTGACATTTTGGCGATATACATTCTATACTATAATTTATACAGTAAAGTTACAGCGAGATACAAAAAATGTCAGGCTCATCCTGCCACGATTTGTTCCCCCGGTTTTAATCACAGACAAACAGTATCCCACAGTTGTTTATGTTTTTAAACCTATTTTGCACAGAGAGGCATTTTTTGAAAAATATATTGATATCAATGTTGAATATTATTACACATGAAAAAAAAACAACTACATGTAAAACAATCACATCGTGAGGCCTCTGCCTTTGTAAATAGAGGGACAGTAACTGCGATTGTATGTAAGCGTGTAAAACCTGCAGACGGAGTAACGGACCGCGTTTTTTGTTAGTAACTGTAAGGGCGTTGTAACAACAGGAATAGTAATTAGTTAGGTTCCTCGTTACTGAAAAAAGTAACGCCGTTAGTAACGCTGTTACTTGTAATGCCGTTATTCCCATCACTGGATATGAGTGAGTTAGAGAAACTCACATCTAACCATTGACAGCCATACTAAGGTGTGCTACTGAGGATATGCCTGAAATGTTCTGTTGGTAAGCACTTCTGTGTTTGTACAAAAGGTTAGCTGCAGTTAGCTGGTGTTAGTGAAACCTTCTATGAAGTGGATCTAAGATCAGTGACTGTCACTAACTGAATAAACGTTCATATGAGAATGTAATCAAACTTTTTTCACAGTGAAAGTGTGATTGTTATGACACTGAAAGCTAGCTTTAGCTGGCATAAGCTGGCGTTATATTAGCTTATTGTTGTTGTTTAGCCGGCTTCCTGTTAGCTGTCTGGAAGGTTGCTTGTCTAATCTCTTAATTATAATAATTAAGTGTGACAATAAATGAGCATTTTTATGCACGTTTTCGTGACTTAGAGCACTGACTTCGGTTCAAGACATGAGGCTTAGCCTGAATGTCCAATTACTGTATTCCTGTAATGTAGTGGTTTCCACACACCAGGACCTGCTTTTAAAGATTTTTAATGGGTTAATTCTGAGTTTATGAGAATTGTTGGAAGACGTAAGACGTAAGCACTCGACTTTATTTGGCTCTCTCTGGACCTGGATTGATCAGTGTAGTAGACCTTAAATGCACCCGTTGGCTCAAATAGTTTGTTTTTTCCTGTGCTTGTATTGATAAGCCATCCCAGCCACTCACTTAATGACCACAGAAGTAGTTC
The DNA here is from genome assembly GCF_965226115.1 of Aulonocara stuartgranti. NCBI lineage: Eukaryota > Metazoa > Chordata > Actinopteri > Cichliformes > Cichlidae > Aulonocara > Aulonocara stuartgranti. The sequence continues at coordinate 31,449,317 of NC_138939.1, read as the reverse complement.
AGAAATGTTAGTCTTCGAGCCATTTCACACCGACAGTAAAAGAGCAGTGTAATCAATTAAATCAATGCTGTCTAAGAAGAGAAGAGCTTCTGCAACGTCATTAGATGCCATTATCAAAATTTAAAGTCCAGAGGACTGTGTCCTGCAGGGTTTCTTCAAAAGTCTATACTATTTGAAGCAATGAGCACACCGAAACAGTGGCTTAAATGGTCCGCTATAAAGTAGGCTAGAGATAAATAGAAGAAAAAAAACACAATTTTTCTTCGCACATGGACTAAGTGAGCCTAGCACCCACTGCAACTCCCTACTTGCAGAGGACCGCAGCATAAACATCATTAAAAAAATTAAGTGAAAGTTATTCATCTTTTTAAATATACATGGCTAATAGTTTACCTGATTTTTTTTAATGTTTAGCCTATTTGTAAACCCATTATACATCTATCCTGTAATACTAGGACCCAATCAAACAAGCAATGGAAAAAATGTATACATGACAAGGACTTTCATTCTCAGGGAATTACAAGTTCTTTGGAAACTGCTACATCAAGCTTATTTAGTTGAATTACAGAGATTCACAATATTACGAATCTCATATCTCAGGAGGATATGAGATTCTGTAAAATGTACTTTTATTAAAACCCTAATTGCGATTTCAGAGAACATACAGGCTATGATAACAGAAACACACAAACATTAATCTTGGTTGGAAATATAACCTTATATGGAGAAAATACAAGGGAAACTGTGCAGTGCACCTTGTGTAGTGAGCCTGGGCTAAAGATGAAACGGGGTCATTGGATTTTTGATGGTTTTGCAAAGGTGATCTGCACGAGATTCAACCTGACAAACAAAGTTACAGTAAAACATGCCTGAATGTGAATTCAATATTACATGCAAAACAGCATCCATCACATCCTTCAGTGAGGGCATCCAGGGAGGGGGGTGGCTTTGCTTCTTTGTTGTTATTATAAAGAGACAGTTGTTATCCTGTTGAAATGAGGGATAATCTGGTGTGCCTGCATTGTGTATGTTGTGTTCTCTGCGTGTCTTTCGCTTGCGCGCAGGAGATGAATTAGTCGCAGTTAACAAAAGCCAAACTTGTCAATGGGGAAAATGTAACGTCACTAATAGGCTTTGAGTCTGCGTTCGAGCGGGCTCACAGTTGCCTGGTTTTCCCACACAGAGCTGATGTCATTTCATCCAGGAAGCCATTAAATATGCAAGCTACGGAAAGATTACAGACACAGTGTGTAATTAATGTGGATATTTTTTTTACATTTAACCAAAGAGTAGCTGCAATACAAACAGGCATATGTAGAACTTTTAAAGCTGCATGGAAATTAGCAGTTTGAGCTTATGAAAAGGAAAAGTAGCTGCTGTGTTGTTTTAATGTTGGAATGTCTCAGGAGTCTTTAGGAGCGTTTAATCAGTTAATATTTTTAGTAAATCAGTCAAACTGAACCTTATTTTGATAGAATAAGGATAAGTTGAACATATAATCACATCTGGTAATACTTCTTGGCAGCAAACACACATGGAAAATGGTCATATTTTCATTGTTATGAATCACCTGCTTTTTAAAATGTTATTCTCAGCTGAAAATAAATCAAATGCCAAGAAATAAATCTTGACAGGCATCCAAACGTCAACGCATCGCTTTATGTTTTTATGTTTGTGAAAAAGACTCGTTAAGTTTTACTACTCTCCTTATTTTTCACCCTGTCACACTGCCCTTTTTTCCAACCTGCTACTCAGTGTGGCCTATATTTGAGAGCCGCTGTCATAAATTATGTTTGGGTTTTGTAAATATGTGCCACGAAACCTGTTTTACAGTGTACAGTTGCCATTATTTCCTAATAGGCATTTTTCATGGCAAATATTTTGACTAATCATAGCAGGAAAAGCACCGGTGCTGCTAATAACTAATCATGGCTCTGTTTCATGTATAGGCGTACCAGTGTGTCGCCTTTCTCTCTGCGTCATGTCAAACGTCTTCAGGGAAGAAGGGGCCAATTTCTCCTCTGTCAGTATACTGTACAAGTTGACTGCTTTTGGCAGGACCTCAGCACCTTTGGAGCCTTTACTTCAGTCCTCCAACATCAGACTCATGGATTCGCAGATGCCGATTATCACTCTGGCTGAAAGTGACCCACATCTGTCAGCTGCCAATGTATCATTTACGGAGCAAACTGCGCCAGCCAGTGATGAATGAACCTGCCTCTTTTGCTCGATACGATGCTGGCTGGCTCGCTGTCCAGAACAAGAGCACCTGACATGAATTGTCAGGAGTGCAAAGCAGTCCACCGTTTGCTAAGGTGGTATTCCAATTTTCATGTTTTTTTTTTTTAATCAAAGTAAAAATCCAACAAACGAAAGTAACATTTCAGTATGAGCATGTATCAAACCGTCATTCATGGATTCAACAGGTTCCGCTGCTTGTTTCCATTTCAGGGGTTTTGTGATCTTACTCATTCATTTGCACAGAATGAATGATGAATGAAAAAATATTTGTCCCCTTCCTGATTTCTTGTTTTTGGATATTTCACACTCTTGAATGTTTCAGATCATGAAGCAAAACATGAAAGATAGCCCAGGTAAATATAAAATCAAGGTTTTAAATCATGTGTGCCACTGCCAGTCTTTCACATCACTGTGGAGAAGTTCAACTCTTTTATGCTGGATTGTTTTAATTTAGCCACACTGAAGTGTTTTTGAGCATTTTGTTTATTTCAAAGCTTCTCAATGAAATTTGAGTCTGGACTTTGGCCACTCCAGAACTTTCATTTCATTTCTTGTTATTTGAGCCATTCAGAGGTGGACTTGCTGGTGTGTTTAGGATCATTGTCACAAGTGTCTTGAGCTTTATGGTATGAATTAATGGCCAGACCTTCTACTTCAGGATTTTCTGGTAAAGAGCAGAATTCATGGTTCAATCAATGACAGTAGGTCATCTAGATCCTGAAATATCAAAGCAGCCCCAGACCATCACAAAACAACCACCATGTTTGACTGTTGGTCCTATTTTTTTGTTTGTTTTGTTATGAAAGCCTGACACAGACACAAGGTCCCAAAACCTTAATAATGGCTTGATTTCATACTCAGTGACTTTGCCTTCAATTCTGCTCACATCATTTGTGATGTTTCCAGTTGCAGCCTTTTCCTATGGCATGTCCAAAGAGCTGGACATAGAGGTTTCCAGAAATAACATACAAACAAAACCTGATTAACAGGTATTCAGGAGGTTTTTCTTTGTTTGTTGCTTTGGATTAGTTTGTACACTTGTATATGTTTCTACACTTTTGCTTAACTAGAGGATAACGTATGTGCTGATGTATAGTGTAGCTGATCACTCTGCCACATGCTGTAAAGGCTCACCAAAGTGTAACATCTTCAAAAATGAATGCAGTAAAAAATATTTTGGTCCAGAACTGGTTATTTTTGAAGGAAGAGACCTAGGGGAATTTACTGTGAAAGCCCATCAAACTTGCTCATCCTCCTCATCTCTTAATACACAGACGCTGAGCTGTCTGTTGGATGAAGTGGATTCCCCTTAGGTATTTTTTCTGCAGCGTGACTAAGTCCCTGTTATTTCTTCCCCAACTACAACAACAGCATTTGTTTGCTGTTTTGAACAAACAGAAAAACTAGAGGCCAAACTAGTGTATCGTGACAGTGGGATGATCTGTGGACCACCTGCGGGTGCTCCCATGTGTTGCATTTCTTTCTTTCTTTTTATTTCTGTGTTTTGGCTCTAAGACCTCAATGTGTGTGACATGGAAGAAGCTCCTAGAATTAAAAAAAGGTTCCAGATCTTGCTGGTAGAAAGTCTCAAAGATGACTGGGTGCAAATTTGTGAAGCACCATTTAGCAAAGGTTCTTAAAGTCATGTTTTAGCGTATAGTAATCAGTGTGAAATTCAGCATTCCTGGTACAGTTCAGTAGGGGATTTACCGTGACACTATATCAGTGGTGACAATAATGAGGAAATGCCAAAATATTTTCATTTTTACACCTGAGACAGAGCTGGGTTGACTGTGCAGCTTGACAAGCTGTTAAACTTTCTTTAATCGTATCTGTAAACAGGTGAATGCACTGCTGCACTCTTTCCTTACACTCACAAATCACTCACGGTGCTATAAAACGCCTCTAAGCAGATCGAGTTTGGGAATACTTGATCTAAAGACGCTTTCTCAGGTTGACCCATCTCAGTCTTGCGTTATGTTTTTGCACATTTAAAAATACAGCCCATCATTTTTAACACATTCTCAGCAAGGTAAATAAAATGCAACAAGCTGCCAGACAGCTAAAAGCTGGTAGGCACACGGTCCATTAACTGCTACCACTGTGAGATGATGATGATTTTAAACCCTGAAGGATAGCGAAATGTTTAATCAAATCTAGATCTACAAAAAATAACCCATAAATATGATAAATGCACTGATCCAAAAGAAGTCTGTGAAATGCAGAGGGAACACAAGGTGGGAATCAACTGGTTTCACAGACTCTTTCCCAGCAGTGCCTGCTTTTGTTTCTGGTTCAGGATGAAAACAATCTGTCTCCGTCTGTCTGCTAGTTGAATTTGAGATGGTTATGTGGACTCATTCTCTGGAACTGACTAGCGTCACATTCATGTACTTTACGGGTGACCAAAATCTCTCGCTGTGCAGCGAGTCCTCCCGGAGGCGCTCACGGTGGCCCACATGCCCCAGAATTACCATGACAAGCTGTTAATCACGTCTGGTCATTTATCTGTCAGAGTCTGCCCAAGTGTGGCACAGTGAGATGGACAATTCCCCACGACGGAGTCACACAGCCACCTCCAGCTGTCCGGCCGAATGGTTGTCAGTGTGTCTCAGAGCCAGCGTTCGCATTTGAGGTCTTCTGACTCATACGCTTGATGATGTCACTCCAGCAACTTCAGCGGCGGCAGATCGGCCAAACACCTGACTGACACCGAGCAGCACTTCTCATTTCATTCACTGACTTCATTTGGCAGCTGAGCATTGCATTAAGAGCCAGGATGTAGTGACTGGCAAAGATGTTCAAAATCTAAACTGGAGGCCATCTTGCAGTGGGATCACAGCAGCACCCAGCAGCGACTAAGTTGTTGGAACAGGGTATCCTTTGCTCAGGGCTCAGGCTCATCCTCAGCCTTCATTTTGAGCTACACAGCTGTGAAGTTTGTGACTTTTTGTTGCGCCATGATAATACTGGCAACTTCTTAGCACAAGCAAACGCTTGCCTGCTTTCACATGGATATGACCTTGAGTGACATGATGTCAGCCACACTTTGCAACTATAACAGCTTCAACTCTTCCGGGAAGGCTTTCCAAAAGGTTCAGGAGTGTTTGTGGAAATTTTTGGCCATTCTTCCAGAAGAGTGTTTTGTCAGGTCACACACTGATGTTGGGCAAGAAGGCCTGGCTTTCAGTCATTCATCCCAAAGGTGATGTGAGGTCAGGACTCTGTGCAGGCTAGTCAATTTCTCTCATATGTGTCTTTATGGACCTTGTTTTGTGCGGTGGTGCGCAGTCATGTTGGAACAGGAAGTGATCTCCCCCAAACTGGAGTATGAAATGGTCCAAAATGCCCTGGTATCTTAAAGCATTAAGAGTTCCTTTCACTGGCACTAAGGGGCCGAGTCCAACTCCTGAAAAACAACCCCACACCATAATCTCCTCTCCACCTCAATCCGCATTATATTGTAAGACGGAGAAGCGTGATTCAGTCCAGCTTTACATGACTGCATCCAATGCTTTGCATTGCACTTGGTGATGTAAGGCATGGATGCAGATCCTCAGCCATAGAAAGCCATCCATGAAGCTTTCTATGGACTGTTCTTGAGCTAATCTAAAGGCCACATGAAGGTTGGAGGTCTGTAGCGATTGACTCTGCAGGAAGTTGGCAACCTTTGCACACTATGAGCTGCAGAATCCACTGACCCGACTGTGATTTTACGTGGCTGAGTTGCTATGATTCCCAATAACTTCCTATTTGATATAATAGCATGAACAGTTGATTGTGGAAGATTTTGTAGTGAGGAAATTTTGTGACCCGACTTGTTGCACAGGTGATATATTATCAAGGCACCACGCTGGAACTCAGTGAGCTCCTGAGAGCGACCCATTCTTTCACAAATATTTGAAGCACCAGGTGTTTGATTTTTTTATACACCTGTGACCACAGAAGTGATCAGAACACCTAAATTCCATGATTTTGATGGGTGACTGAATACTTTTGGCAATACAGTAAATGTATACACATGCGTATGCCAACAGATCAAGTGTCTTTGTGGTTGTTCTGCTACACCACAATAGTTGTTCATCTACAAAACTATCGAATGAGGAAACATCTCCTTTTTCTAAATTTGCAAAATAATTTGGTAAAGAAATCCAAAAACATTTGAATATACAAGTGATAAAAAATTACCTAATACTTCCATCACATGTTGTGGAAACAGCAACTGTTAAATTTACAGTCATGCTCAAAAACAGTTGCTTGATACGTTTCATTTTCTGTGACCTGTAAATAACTTTGACCTGTGAGAGCGCTCAGAATAAATAATGAGTCGGTAACGTGCGGCACAAAATGATCTTATTTCCCCCGAAGCGATGTGAGTCACGGTGCATGAATAAATTGTTGATCCAAAAATCATAATTGTAAGCATGTGTATAACTCAGCACAAGTCACTGCTTATCATCTGAGGAGGCAGGTAGCCTGAGGTAAAGCTAACATGACGCAGGTGTTAACTTGTTACTTCTAGGCCTGGGTGAAAGATTTTAGGCTCGCACTTTATTTTCACGCATAGCAAACCATGTTCGTGTTCTGAGTTTGGTTTGGGATTTCCAGCGTTTTAGGGCAAAATAGACTCAATCAGTATCAATATGAAAGCTTTTTCTTTAGCATGCTGAGAAGAGAGATTTCATAACTGATACAAAACAAATGCATTAATCGCTGAGTACCTCATTTTTTCTTTTTTTTGTTTTACTGTTTTTAAAGTAGTATTCTTTGTTAGTATAACTACTTAGCTCACCCTGAAGCAGCTTTCAGACAGTGATCACCAAGTTTCTTCATTATACAGGAACTGGGATTCTTAAACTTGACTTTTATTTTCAGGGACTGGAAGTTGCAGGGGGCTAAAAGTGCTGAGTAGACTGGAGGTCAGTGGAGAAATTACAAAGGGCAAGTGGTCATAACAGGACTTCCAGGGAGTTATCTAAATATAGATAACTCCCTGGAATGAAAGCACACAAGAAGATAACCTTCATTGTGAGATTGGCCATTTCAGTCCATGCACAAAAGTTGTGTTTATGACCTCAGAGCATTGCTGAGATATGACCTCTCATTCTGCTTTAACAGACTTTCCAGCATTAAGAAAATCTATGTGACTCCTTTAATGAAGTTTGGCTTGTATATCGTTCACAGACCACAATCAACACTGTGGGCTATCGTCAGTTTTTTTTTCCATGCAATCCAATAACGCAGAAATAGATTTTGACTTGAACTAAAGAATCCAGCAATACTTAATTTCTGAGCGAGACACAGGGGGGAAAACAGCGAAGCTTGGCCATCAGTGATCAATGATTCCAGTAAAAAGTGAGTTTTTTAGAAAGCTGCAGGGAATTTGTGCTTGTTGCCCTCATATACACTGTTTTGTGTGACTCCTCACTTCATGTTTATACAACCCATAGAAACACAATGGCTATACTGATAGGGACTACAACAAAATCAAAAATAATTATTATGTAATCTATCTAATTCTCATTTCAGCATTGCATGCACATTTTTTGCTCGATTGATGCCTGATGATAAAAAGCCTGAAAAGTTATCTTAAAAACACTTTTGCCATCAAGAAAGGATTCTTCCTCGTGACCTGGTCTCAGGTTCCTTTTTTTAATACAGTTTGATCAAACAAATTGTGCTTTTAAATTGCATCACAATAAAACAAACAGAAGTGTGTGCTGCAGTACTGATTGTTATCCATCACACAGCAGTGAGGGATCTTGTGATTATCGGTGCCAGTTATTTGCTATGTGCTAGTGTGCATGCATCTGCTGAGCAGCTCATGCACAGGATATCTTGCTAGAATGGGATTAAACACAAAGTTAAAAAAAATAGCCCTGAAGATTCACTGAGGAACAGTTAAATCCAACTGCAGCAAGTTATAAAATATAATGTCAATAAAACCTTCACTAAAACACAAATAACTCCAATCTTAAAATTGGAAAACATTTTCTCTGTAAAATAGTTCAAATAACAGCTCCTGCAGAGCTGCCTCCAATAGCCTGTTAACTTCCAAGTGCCCTGTCACACCACACTGGATAGTCTGTGCAGGCATTAGCTCTGGCCAAATATCAATTGATTTTTGGAACAAGTGGCCAGCTCCCAGATTGTTATATTATCATTCATTGTTTCAGACCCGTCCAGATTAATTTGATCGCAGCAGGATAAAAAATGGTCAATCAGGCTGTAATGTAGCTGTAATACTGTGTATGACATGATGTTCCAAGCCCACAAAAATAGATGGAGAGGAAGAATTGATGCAGTGACAGGAGGCAGATGTCCAGTAGAGAGGAGCATGAATCAAAAAGTAGTGATGTTAGACAGAAAAAATACATAAATACAGAAATTGCTTTAAAATCAATGTGCGCAACACAACAGTGTGGAGAATTTAACAGAAATGCACTACTCAAATGTGATCCGAAGCATAAGATGCCCTTTGTTATTGTTTTGTTTTTTTATACCAAAAAAAGGTTTTGTATAATTTTTTCTCAAGACTTTCTTGAGACTTTCTCTTCCAAAGGTTTTCTTTGGGCTATGGCTGCTTTTTCAATGTTTTAACTGACCATTTTCAGAGGAATAGTTTCTTATTTTGTTTTTTGGGAGGGGTTGGGGTTCTTTTCTTTGACAGGATGAATTGTGTCTTGATTCATTTCCCCATTTCTTTAGTTGAATCAATGAAAAATGCAACAAACAAAATCATTTGACAGGCATAAAATAGTATTGACTTGGTACATCTCAGCATGGTGTGCAGTATGTCTTTAAAATTTTCAGGGAACTGGATGAAAAACTATCTATAGCAGATAAACTGTATCTGAAATTCATGTCCTTAAGCAAAGACCTGACACGAGAAATACATCTGACCCTTCAGCTGATCTACTGCTATCTACTGTTCACTGAAGACTCAAAAAAATAGTGTCAGTGGAAGGGTGGCTGTCAAGAAGACATTCTGAAGTAAGGGAAACAGGGAGAAAAGGCAGAGGTGTCACACAAGGAAAGTGTCATTGATTGTAATCCACTTTGCAATACCAACTTCTCCAGCATGATGACAGTGATGCAAGTGCAGTAAAAGCATGCCTGCATAGAAAAACACACAATGAATCACTAGCAGTCATGGATTGGCCTCCCCAAAGTCTGGACCTCAACATTACTGAAGCAGAGTGGGATGCAGGCTCTGTGATATTCTACCTGCTGTTACAATTCACAAGGCTGAGTGCACTCATGGATGGGATTAACCAGTTGCATTTGGGTGCATTTATTAATGAAGAATTAAAAAACAAAAACAATGACTTGTTGCAGCAGTTCCATTCAATTAACGTACCATACTTGATTTCATTGAGCTCTTTAGAACAACCCAACCCTTGCAAAGTCAGACTGCATGACTAGCTGCTTGACTTAATACAACAGTGTGCATCCCTGCTGTATATATATAGTTGTACTGTAGCTATAGTGATTTTAAAATAGATTGCTAACTAAAACACTTACTAATTAAGATAAAGTCTTAGAACCTATTTCAGATTTTTGTTATCATCCGATTCATCAGCAAAAGAGGATTTTAAACATTTGAATGAAATGAAAGCGTAACTTATAAATGGTAAGCATTTACCGTGATAGATTTTCTACTTCAAGCTTTCGAAATTGAGTTGATTTTCCTGTTGTATGCAAATGCATGTTAAGGATTGAAAGCCTCAAGGGGTTGGAAACTGTAGAAAAACATCTGACACACTTCACAGATTTTAGATAATAGTCCAAATGTTATGTAAATTATAATTAAGTGGTGTAAACTGATTAAAATATATAAACCTCCTACTTGTGGTCCTTTAACTCCGGCTTGATGTACAACCACGCTCAGTCTGAAGTTGTTCAGGCTGATTTAATTCATATATCATCATGCAGCATTTCATTTCATGTCTGTCACCCCTCATCACACTGCACACAAATCTTTAGCAGTGGTGGAAATGTTAGTTTACAGTGTGGTATAATCCTGATTATCTCAAACACATTATAGGACTGCTCAAATGATTTTGCAAAATGGGACTAGCCAAGAAAGAAACCATCATGAGAATAGTCCTAATTTAATAGACATTTGCAACAAGTTGAAAAAAGATGAACACAGTGCTGTTTACAGCCCGTGTGAAATAACATATCACGCAAAAGTAGATTTCTCCATTTAAATTTATATAATGTTCACTGAAAGTCAGATGATTCACTGAAAGTCAGATGTGAGACACGTTTGAAGCAGCAATGATGGAGTGCCCATTCCAGATTGGGAAGGAGTTGCTTCCCCAAGTGGAGTCATGAGTAAGGAAAGGAGAAAAAGGGAGCTGGAGATCCTTATGTATGCCCACAAGCTGTGTGTAGTGCCTGGAGGAATTACACCATGGAACCAATTGGCAGAAATGAGCTTAACAAAAGAAGAAGAAGAAGTAGTTTTATTGTCATGATCATATGTATACAAATTGTCCCCAGCTAGACTGTCCCTCAGAAATAGAGTGATTATTTTTGGAGTGGCTCAGAGTAAAGTCATTATGACTCCACATCAAAAGGAGGCAGTGGAGGTATTTCAGGAGGCAAGCTATTTCTAGCTTCCTCCTAAGGGTGGCTGGCCTCTCCCTTAGAGATAGGGTGAGAAGTTTGGCCATCCGGGAGGGGCTCAGAATAGAGCCGCTTCACATCAAAAGGAGCCAGTTGAGGTGGTTCGGGCATCTGACAAGGATGCCTCCTGGGCGCCTCCTGGGCGAGGTTCTTCAGGCATGTCAACCCGGGAGGAGGCCCCGGGGCAGATCCAGGACACGCTAGAGAGATTATATCTCTCAGCTGGCCTGGGAACACCTTGTTGTTCCCCTGGACAAGCGGAGGAGGTAGATGGGGAGAGGGAGGTCTGGGCTTCTGACCCTGGGTAAGCGGAAGAAGATGGATAGATTGATTCCAGGACACACTGGATTTGTCAGTGTGTCCTTGTCAAAACAAATGCTAAAACATGTTTTCAATAAATGTAGAGTTAAATTGAACAAACTGAGCTAATTATTAAAAACATTATCAATAATTATACTTGCCTATCTGTTTATACAGTCCAATCAGCTGTCAAAAAGCAACACAATATTTTTTGTTGGGTGTGGCTGACTGAACTCTGACACCTTCTTGCAATAATTTCAAGTCCCATCCAGCTTGGCGAATTTATGTGTGGGCTCTCCTCGCTGCCTCTAAAAGTTAGCGAGGTCAGCTTCCAGTTACGTCACCGTTTGGCACTCATACTGATAAAGCTGCTGTGGAAGTGAGTCGCTAAAGTCGACTAGGACTGCACAGCTGGGTACATGACTCCTGTACCGTGCAACAGAAAGATGTTGTACAGTTTTATTTATTTATATTTTTAAACCACCTAATTTCTAAGGGCATTCACCACAGGATTTCTCAGTCCAGTCCAAACTTGCAGCACAGATTACCACCTATACGTACAGAAAATACTCCATGAATGTTGCTTTATAGGAAAGGTTCAGCTGTCACAACTGTTTTCAACACAAATCCTTGCTTGACAGTGCAGCAAAACGTTGAACAAAGTGTGTACAAAATAGTACAGAAATTGTCCTCAATGTCAAATTGTGTTGACGTTAATGAGCCCGTCTGAACAAAAAGAAAACAGTCTCCAGTCTGATTGAAGCTACAGCCGCGTCACCTAAAAGCTGTGGCGGCCCGGAGCGAGACTAACATCCTCAGATGCATCTCAATTGAGTCACTGATGCAGCTCTAACCCATTTCCAAATGAGCGTCTGGCAAGACCCTCCTTGTCAAGGCAGATAGGATGACGGCGCAGAGCCGTGCGGACAAATGGTGAGGGCGTTGAGCTGCAAACAGAATGAAAATGACCAAGATAGACAGGGGGAGATACTGAGAGCGACACAGAGATGGAAGAATGCATTGCACTGCTTTATTCAGCTCCCACACACTTAACGTCTCCACATTGTCTGTTTTCTTCTTTTTCTTCTTTTTTTTTTGCTGTTGTTGTTTTGTTTTTGCAAGGATGCTGCTGAGGTGAATCATCCTGTGACCTACATCTGAGCACCCAGGCTTAAAGAAAATTAAATAGATATCATTAGCTGGCAGCTCCCATCCACTTGTTCCACGTTACATTGGCTTAACAGCCCAGCACTCTATCAAGGAGGCTTAGTTGTTGAGGTGAAGTATGTGTGACTGTTTGTGTGCATTTTGTCTGCCATGACGTGCCATTTGCAAATGTCAGTACTTTCACATGATCACATGATTTGGTCTTTTCAGCTTAAAACTGTAAATCTCTTTTTGCTCTCCCTGCCCTCTGACCTGCAGGAGTGTGACAGTGAAAGAAAAGTATTACCGGTCTTGTTGAACCCAATTAATTTAATCTTTCAAATTTTAAACGTATCTCGCGTAAAATCTAAGAATGTGCAGAATTTTAGCTCATTTTCAGAGGTAAACTTTATAAACGTAACCTGAAGTTCTCAATTCAAATGTGTTACAGACATACAGAAAATTTTCCCTTAAACTGCTGAGAAAGGCACGCTAAGCTTCAGCCTCAGGATCTCAGCAGAGCTTTCTCATTCCAGGAACAATGAATTATTGTATTGAGAAGTCCATGGATGGCAGTATATGTATGACAAATATGTGGTTGCAGCATCCCTGCAGGCTCCTTGTACATAGCGTACATACACTCCATATCTTGTGTGTGAATCCACTTTTACTGCTGACTAAATGATTTGCTCGAATGTCATTTTCCTTCTCTGTTCTCAAACTGTGCTAAGGAAGTAGGAAGCATGTTTCAGATCAACGTCAGAGAAGACGCTTACCTGATCATGTGTACTTTTTTACTAGTAGTGTATACACGTGAAATGTCTTTACATGTGACCAATCCATCCATCAATCCATCTACTCTCTTCCATTTATGCAATTAAAGGTCATGAGGGGGCTGGAGCATATCCCAGCAACATAATCAAGGCGTATAATTGACATACAAAAACAAATCACCAAAACAAGGAGTCAATGAGCATCTCCAAAGAAGCAAAAAGGTTAAGATGCATGTCGACTACAAGTTCCTTGGACCTAGTTGTCCATTGTCCCCCTCAGCGACCTCTTTCTTGGTCCACAAATGTGAAAATGACAAACATATTATACTGTATAATATTTAGAGTTCGCCACAATTTCTAACAGTTGCTGAAGGAAGTGAGGAGAGACTGACTAACTCCCTCGTACTCAGTCAGGACACTAATGTTGTTTTCACTCTACAAGCACACTATCTCTGTAGCTGCCAAACATAGAGGTGAGTAGTTCAGGAAAGCAAAGTGGAAACGGGGATATTTCTTTCTTTTTTTCTTTCCACAATCGCTGCAAAGCAGGCATGACTGACAGATTGTTTTCAAAAGTTAAAGAAAGACTTGCAGTGTAGGCCCCCCTTCCAGTGCCACCTTCTGAAAGAAATCTTTTAGACTCTCCAAACTGCGTGTGTGAAACGTGAGTATCTGCTTTATTACAGCTGCTGTCGTGTGGAGGGAGCCAGAGAACGATTTCCTAGACTAGGAAAGAAATGAAATAGAATGTGAGGAAACTGTGATCGCGTTTCTTCAGAGCTTTCAAACACGAGTGTACCGCTAGATCCAAATATAAACACTCGCTTGTTCTCTATGTCTCTCTCACCTCTCTCTCACACACACTTTCTCCTCTCACTGCATGCATTCAGAGCTGGCAGGCTCAACCACCCCCTAGCTGGTGAAGTGACAGGGGGGAGCAAACAAGCGACACATGTGCACATGCGAGCGAGACTGGCTTCACACAGGGTCACATGCAGCTTCCTATCAGATAACAAGCCGGCATTACAATCGCAGGAGCTTCTGTTTTAAGTTTGAGGGGTTTTAAACGGCAAGCTAATTGGATGTGAACAGTGTGACACATCAGCCAACCCGGAGCTGACCTACAAAATGGCAAGGACTTCACTAGAGTGGAACAATTGCCCAGTTTTCTGTTACACCAAAAAAACTTGAGCTATTTCACCTACATTTTAAAGTTTTTCATGGTCCCTGTAAATACATCCCCATCATATGTTTGCAATGAAACTAAAAAGTTACTAATAATTCTACTATTAATAATAATTACATATCTCTGTATTATATTGAAGACGTATCAACTGAAGCTGAATTTGGGCATGGCCACACTTTTGTGTAATACAGACTTTTTACCACAAGAGGGTGTCGCGAATGTTCACAGAAACTTGCTAATAAACATGATTTTTTTTAATGTTGTTATATTTATGGTTTTATTTTTTGGTTTGGTTTTGTTGTGTGGAAAAGGATTCATAATAAAAATAATAATGGTTAATAATTAATAAATAATTTTTATATGTAAAAAATATTTTATATATATATAGTAATATAATAAATATAACAAAATTATTTTTTTATATAGTTAAGCTTGACCAGATAAAATTTTGTAATATATTACTTTTTTTTTTTTAATATTTCATGTCATAATAACATTAAAGTCAATTGCATTACTTGGCTGTCAAATTATTATTAAGAATTCAGTAGAATAAGGTAAAAACACAGTACAATCGATAGGTTTGATAAGGACTGTGGGATTTGAAAAAGAGATTTTATAAAAACTGAGAGTGAGAATAACTCATAATGACCTTTGAAAATGATACTCTTTGAAGCTATCTGCCACCTCCATAATCCTCAAAAGAGCAAAGTCAGGATGCAATTGTGAATAAAAGGAACTGAGCTCGCACCCCCACACACATACACATGCACATGCGCGCACTCAGTGCAAACACACATACACATGTCCTTTTCCACTCCCTCAGTTACATAACCTTAATGCAAGAGACAGCTTGACTAAGACATCCAGGGTCCATCCTGTGATCGCTGTTTACTTCAGCATGCAAGGGAATTCATCCGTTCATCCATCCGTTCATTCACTCACTCATTCATTCATTAGCATGCTGAGCTGATGACCTGCATGTCAAGAGAGACGAATCATGTGAAGAGAAAGCAGTGTCCTTGGGGCCAACCGGTGTGTGCGTGTGTGATATGTGTTTTTGGACAGGAGCTGTTGCTGCCAGTCTCAGTTCCAACCTGCTGTTTTACATTAAGTAAATCTCCAAACTTCCTCTTACTAACACAAAATATTTTTCTTGAAGCATATTCAGATTTTCAACTCTGAATATGTGCATAAGAGACTCCTCGCATACCACATGATCTGCAGATACAGCCAAGAGCTAGTTTTCGGTAGCCCCCCTGACATGTCTACTGCAGCAAAGAGGAAAAAAGTGAAGCTAGTCTTTTAACTGCGTGGCTTTTATTTTTTACCTCAGCTTAGTTTGGATAAACCAAAGCTGTTTGCATTTAGCTAAACAAATAAATAAGGCAAACAAAGCTCTAAACAAGTCACCTTTCAGTTTATAGCAGTTCTGTACCATTTTGTTTACCAAATCAAAACTCACATTGCTGCGGTCAGTTAGATATAATGTGACCTTGCTTGCAACTAAGCGTGCTCAGCCAACAGTAAGTAGTGGATTAACTAGACTCAACTCAAGTCTGATTTTGGGGCCCAGTACATAAATCCATGAACTAAAATTAGCTCCAGCTCTCCAGCTCAAACAATAACACCATATATTAGTATCATATCGTGTATTGTGTATGGGCTTCTGCGCTTAAAGGACACTTACACCTTATATATTTTATATAATTTAAGAAAATTCTACTTCTAATAATTTGACTTTAAAATGCAAGACTATACAGAGTGAGCAAGAAATAAACACTGATGCGGACCTAGGTCAGCATAAGCAGCAACAACAACAACATTATTTCTGAGAGTCTCACCTTGAAGGCTGACATGGGCAGATAGTTTTGGCAAACCTCCTGTTTTTCTTTTCTCTTCTTTGCATGATGCTTCACTTCCAAACACACACACACACACACACACACACACACTCCATAGCTAAGGGAGCAACAGGCGTTCAGGTTACTGCCTGGCAGATGCACAGTGGGATGCTCCCAGAGGCCTCTGCTGCAGAATACAGCCAGGCCCCTCTGACAGCCAGGCAGAGTCGACTGTGACAAATAGTAGTGGACTTTTTACGCCCCAGCAACTTGCACCGCCAACCCAAACACACACACACACACACACACACACACACACACACACACCCACCCTTGGCACCCCCACCTCCTCCGCCTCCATCTCTTTTCCCATCAGTGATACATATACAATAAGATTGGAGGTGCAGCACGTCAACAGCTGCTGGCTTTTTCTTTTTTCTTTTTTCTTTTTTTTTGTGTCCCGTTTGGATCTTTGGCCATCAGAATTGTTGTCTTAAGGCCAAGAAAGATGCCAAGCGGATTTATTTTACCAAGTGGATCATCATGGCCTTGCCATATTGGTCCATTTGATTGACCTTTATTATAATTATGAATTTATTTTATTTTCAGTTGCTACAAACGGGACAGACATGACTGGGGGATAGGACAGGGAGAAAGAATGAAAGAAAGAGAGGGAGAGAAAGAAAACCAAAGGGGAGAAGAGACGGTGAGAAGGGGGGGAAGAAAGAAAAAAACAAACAAACAAAAAAACAAAACACCTGGGTCACCTGTGTGGAGAAAAAAAACAGAAGAGAAAGCAAACAACAAAGAGCAACATAATAAAAAAAAAACAGCACCATCACAATAAACTAGCTAGCAGTAGATATCAGTAGATACTAAATAATAAACGATATTGTGCAGCACGCAAGATAGACAGCGCACAATGTGCTTTGAGGCAGCAGCCAAGAAAGCTGTAGTCCGCGTCTGTGAATACCCGTGTGTACACCTGTGTGCATACCTGTGTGGATCAGCATGCTTGCATTCCAAAGGTTTCTCCATGTAACGATCTGCTAGGGAGTGTGGGGGGGCCACAGCCCCGTCCTCCAGGGTATGAAGCAGGTATGGAGGAGATCAAAACTCCAGACATCCAGAGGCCCCCAGAACACAAGAGACCAAGGAAGACCAACAGAGGGGCAGCCGCGCCACTGTCCCAGTAAGAGCTGAGGAGAGTCCCAGATGAGGGCTCACCCAGCAGCCGCGGAGCAGAAGCCAGGGGGAGTTGTAGTGACGCGCCCATGAGCTCCGCCGGCAGCCAGCTGTGCCTGAGTGACCGAGCCCCAGGCCGAGAGGCTGGGGGCACCCCACCTCCGAAGTGGCCCGAGCGAGCCCCAGGCTCCAGGCCCCGATGAGCGGCCGCCAAGGAGTGAGCCGGTGTGTACCCGGACGCCCACCCCCAGACACAAAGAACCACCAACGCACCGATACCTGAGGGAGTCCGCCACTGGCAGGGGAAGTGGTGGTGGGTGCTGGCTTTTTCTACAGCGAAAGAAAAATATAAGACAACCGAAAAAAGGACGGAAAAAGGTAAAGAAAACACTGTGAAAGCAATATGCACGGTCACATCTGCGCTGATCAAAGGTGCTGGTGGTGCTATATTTTGCACACTCTAAGTTACAACTTTGCATAAATAATCTGAATCAGATTAAAGCCGCTGCTGTGACCACCTTAACCAAATTACGTTCAAATGGTGAAAGTCATTATCATCAATAAAACTGGCCTAAGAGTAACTTGATTAGCAGACCTGCAGGACTCATCGATCTAGAAATGTAACTTTATCTGATTTATGCTGATGTTATGATTTTGTGGAAGCAGCTGATGCAAAATGAAGTTGAAAAGCGTCACAGTTTAAACTGTATAAAAACATCTTAAAGTGCTTTGCATAATGTCTCTGTAAAAACAAAACAAAACAGTGTACTAATGAAATATATATATAGTTTTTTACTATTTCCTCTTGTGGGGCATACATTTATCTATGTGGGCAAAGTCCTGACAGCTCGGATGTATTTACCATCCATCAGCATCCACATGCTCCATTACCCTGATGGGCACATCAAGTGGCAAGGGTCATGTATAAAATTAGTGAGCTGACACATAAATCTAAACCCAATAATCTACTAGCAGCAGGTCGACCGATGCATCTATAGTAAATAATTATTAATGTTCACAGACAGGTACTGGAGCACAAGATACACTGAGGAGCAGAGAATATACACTAACTGGCCACTTCATTAGGTACATCTGTTCAACTGCTTGTTAAGACAAATGTCTAATCAGCCAATCGCATAACACATTTAGGCATGCAGACATAGTCAAGACAACCTGCCAAAGTTCAAACCGAGCATCAGAATGTCAAGGAAAAGTGGTTTTAGTACTTTGAGCACGGCACGTTGGTGGGGACAGACAGGCTGGTCTGAAACTGCTGATCTGCTGAGATTTTCCCACACAGCCTCTCAGCCACTCAGAATGGTCTGAAAAAGAGAAAATATCCAGCGAGCAGCAGTTCTCTGGGCAAAAATGCCTTCTTTTCATGCTCAACCCAGTATAACGGCAAAATGTGCAACAGACACGCTGGTTCAAAGTGTGAAATAGACATGCCTGCAAACACTGCAGTGAGTTGCAGCAACAGCAGAGTGAGATTTTATTTCAGTCCAACATGACAATAATCCTGGGAAAACTTTTGAAGAGACATTACGAAAACATTCACGTGGAAATACACATTAGCCACCTAGCTTAATCGTCTCTGGTGATCAAGGACCCTGGATTGTACACCATACCTTCCTTGCTCACTTGCAACTTCTTGGCCCAACACATTTAGACAAATATATTATCTCCCGCGAGGGATGGGAATTGATAAGAATTTAGCGATTCCAATTCTATTATGAATTCTCTTATCGGTCAAAGAATGCCTAGACTGCTTTGAGTTGATAGGAAGACAACGGTGACTCAAATACCACTCATTATAACCAGAGTATGCAGAACAGCATCTCTGAATACACAGAACATAGAACGTTGAAGCAGATGAGCAGCAGAAGACTACACAGACACTCACCGCTCACCAAAATTGGACAACAGAAGTTTGGAAAAATGTTGCCTGCTCTGATGAGTCTCAGTTTCTGCTGTGACACTTAGATGGTAACTTTAGAATTTGATGTAAACAACATGAAAGTATGGATCCGTCCTGCACTGTATCAACGGTTCAGGCTGGTGGTACTGCTGTAATGGTATGGGCATTGTATAAACACCTCAGCCTACCTGTGTATTATTGCTCATCATCCCCATCCTTTTATGACCACAGTGTACTCATGTTCTCATGGCTGCCTCCAACAATATGGAATGCCATGTTACACATTTATGTGTTTATAAATTAGATAATTTGCTTCAAACTAAACCATCCGAGAAGGTTAAGAGAGGAGAAACCACCAGGCAGTGAAATAGACCTTAAATGTAAGAAATAACCACTGCTATATATCCTTGGTTTTATCTTTATCAGTACCAACAACAGCAACACCAACAAAGGTTCATTTGTACAAATCTATGATAAGTTAGCAGTCAGCATGCAAAATAGGATAACCGAAATTTAAATGTTGTTACTTTATACTGATGGGTTTACCTACTGGGGTAGGCACGGGCCAGTATTAATGTGGTAAATGTTCGTTTATTGCATTACACGTGTCTAATGGCTCCAATTACTACTACCAAACTTGTACTTACATTTTAGTCACAAATGGATTAACACATAAGTACATGGTGCAGCATGCATCAGACATTTAATCCAATGGGGAACAATTCTCCCTTTTGATGTACTGAATACATGTTGTTAACATCTCTGCATTTTCATTTAATTACCACGAGGGCAGGATTTTTAAATTAAATGTATTTATATTGTTCTAATCACACGAACCACACAAGAAAATTGTGTCACAGCAACAGAGGCTTGAGGAGTAATTGTATCCGTATTTAACTTAAAATAGTGTATCATAACCGTCCATTATGTTTAAACTGAAATGTAAAAAAGCGCGACTTGTTATAGTCAACACATCCTAGCCTTGTACTTTTAGTCCTGTTAGCTTTGAGCACCTTGTTCAGTGTCAGGGTTTCAATTCAGTTTTATTTATCCAGCGCCAAATCACAACAACAGTCGCCTCAACGCACTTATACTTTAAGGTAGACCTATAATAATACAACAAACCCGATGTAGGGGTTGGGATTTGTTATACATCACCACATCCTCTCCTTGGGGTCTTAATGGTGTCCTGGGGCAGAACAGACCAAGAGGACCAGAGATCATCCGACCACCAACGAGAAAACTTATCAGAAAAACTAAGCCCCCTGCCAAGGCCAACCCTCTGTAAGAAAGTGATGCAGGTCGATAGCAACATTGAGTAAGTTCTTCTTTTATCCACACTCCCTTTCTTTACCAGGTTCCATGAAACTCGGCTTATGTTGTTAAATACTGAACCCTCTATTGGGCTTCTGGTCCCTTATGAAAAAGACATTGACATTTTCTAACCCAAACAGATACAATTCAATATTCCTAGCAAGGCACATATATTAGAATACACAGCAGCAGTTTTTTTCTCCTCTTGAATCATCCTGCACTACCTCAGATTGATTATGTGAGTGTCTGAAGTCGAACAAGCCTCCCCAATGTACGTATGGGACAACTGAATTGAAATTACAAACAGTATTTAACATCAATGGAATTATGAATGTTTAGGTATCAGATTATCATTCCTAGTGTATGTTTGCACATTTGTATAAGTACGCAATTACCTACTTAAAAATGTTTCAAGCAGGGAGAATGCCCCAGAACGTTGACTATTGTGCCAATGCTGTGCTGCATTCAGGCACCCTGAGGGGGTTCTCGTATCACTGCTGCTCAGTCAGGAAAGACCAATTAGAAAGAAAACAAAAAAAGTGTCTGCAGACTGTTACGCATTTCAGCTACACCTCAATAAAACTAGTCGTGCAGATATTTAGTAGCATCTTTCCAACGTACTCTAGTCAGTTGATATGTTTTGGTGATTCGTGTTGTGTTATCCCTTTGATGACAGCATGGACTGTATATGTATTCATTTGAAATTAGTATGATGGCTATATAGGCATCTATAGCCAATGTGCAATGGATATTTATACATTTACCATGGGTCTCTCTCCCCTTTGCCATAAGGAGCGTACAACGTGTTCCTCCTGTTCAGGTAACCACAGAATCCTCAAAACGTCAATAATAACTCAACAGATTCTGTTACAGGCCCTTCATTTCTGGACCTTTAAGTCATTCTCTAATTAGGATTTTACCTGCATGAGCACATTTCTGATGTAAAGTTAAAGATATTAAAAAATGTATCAATATTCCCATCTCGCCCATTGGCTTAATCCAAGCATGTCGATAAACATTTTATTATCCACTCCAGAAAATCTTTTAATGCACATTTAATGTCCCTGGGTGCTCTGATCAGGTGCAGCTAAGAGTCATTGACCTCAGCACTGCTGAGATGTGATCAGTTAAAGTGCAGCATTTAAAGCATTTAAACCTAAAATACACACAGCCATACCCGTGGAAAATGCCTGCTGACTCATGCTCTGTCATTAACCCTTTAATAAATGTGAGCTATTTACCCTAATTGTTAATAAAGTACGGGCAGATGTATGGTCACTGCTGTCATGCTTCAAGAAGATAAAGGAAAGTCTCATTTTCAGCTTTAGAACAGTTAGCAGTCTCTAAAAATCTGCTGCAGTTTAAGTATGGAAAAAAAAATCAATCAACGGAAAAGTATTTAATATTTGATTTTTTTTTCTAAAAGAAAAAGAACACTTTTCAGGATAAGTAATATCCCCTTTTCCTCTCTGAGATATTTATTCTAACGATGCAGTCACTTTTTCATAGCTTTCATACAAAATTTAGAATCAGGTAATAAAATCGAGTTAATTTTTACACATTAAACTGCTAAAAAGCTGTGAAAAAGGAGTGAAAATAACATTTTCACATTAAAGTTCCACTTAATTTTACATTCATTCATCAGTAGTTATGTTCTCACTCTGCATAATCAATATCTTACACTTTCAAACTTTAAACGAAGCCTATTATGTGCATTTATAGGCCTGTTTTTTTTTTTACTCTTGGACTCTACTAGAGTAGCTCATGGTTCAGAATGATCACTATTCATCATGTAGACTTCCCCCTCTGTTTGAAAGAAGTCATTTTGGCTCATTTCACGTCGTTCCCTGAGCATATCGCCCATCTATGAAACAATATAATAACATGTGGACAACAGTCATATCTACACAGTACTACTTGTGTTAAGACTGGCAGAGGAACAAAACTGCAATCAAAATCCAGATAAGCGATACCAACAAGGGAATATTTAATTGACATTTGACTGACATACAATATTATGCTGAAGTCTTGATCCGCCCCGTATTTCTTTATATTAGGAGCCAGATTTTCCTGTAAAAACCATTTGTTTTGGCACGATTTGCAGTGTGTCCTTATAAAATCTGAGGAAACTGAACAATTGGAGTAGTAGACCTAAGAAATATCTACAGCAGATAAAAAGCATCTGAAAGTTTTTAGGGAATCAGAAGTTCCATCAGAAATAATCTCAGTGGAGTGTTTTGAAATTTTTAGTTCAAATTGTCATTATATAAGGAGGCGGTCAGGAGAGCAGCACAACAGTGAGGGTACAACATCTGTACAGCACAACCAAGGTGTTTTCATGGACTGTGGCTTCATTTCAGCTGGTGGTTTGTAGGGATCTTGTCAAACTGATGGAATTATGAATTCAGACAGGTGTCTGATTTGGATCCACAATGCAGTACTGTCTGGAAAGCATTTGACTGGCAAAGGCCTTATTTTTTTAGTATGACAAACACACTGCCAGTGCAGTAAAAGCATACCTTGGCAGAAAAACACACAATGAAACCCTATCAGTCATGGACTGGAGCCTGGACCTCAACATTATTGAAGCAGTGACAGAAAACAAAACAAAAGGCAGAAACATCCAAAGAAGAGCTTTGAATGTTCTTCAAGAAGCCTGGAGAAATATTCCTAAAGAACTACTTAAAGAAATAATACTAAGAAAGCTTAAAAGAGAGTTCAGACTGTGCTGAAGAATAAAGGTGGTCAATTTGAACTGAGTTGAATTGTACAAACTCTATTTTTGCCTTATTTACTGTAATTCCACGTATGTTTGCACATGTTTCGATGAATCACTGCATCTATTTCCCATTTTCATTGCAGAATATAAAGAACTGAAGGGCAAGGCTTTTGCACAGTACTGTATTATGAAATATGGCATTTGGCCATTTTAAAGTGTTCAAAGTATAAAGGTTTGACAATGTTTAAAGTGAATTTTAAGTAAACAAAGATATAAATATGCACGTACACATGTAATCTGGACTGTAGAAATCATCTCTACACTGGAAATATGGTCCAAACTTAACAAATGACTTGTTTGGTTTAAGTTTGTGTGTTTTAAATGATGTCACACAGGTGCCGGTTGGCAGATCATACATACGTTTTTTTTCATTTGCGTGGTATATTCATTTCCAAGGCCGTGGTCTTGCAGACTCCTACTCATTCTACATGTGCAGCTGCAACCCTGATGCTATCCCTGAGGGAACATACCAAAGTTAATACCCCCACCCCCTCCAACACACAGAAACAACACAACTGCCTAGAGGAAGATCAGAAGCCAGCTGGTCAAACCACCTTGGAGAAGGTCTTACACAGGACTCAGACTTCCCTCTGCCTGAAATGGGATGTGACCCAGAAAAGGAAGAGGACAGAGCGAGCCAGATGTTGGGGTGTTATGCTTCAGGGAGCGAATCAGGGCTGAGGTGAGTGACAGGGAGTGATGTGTGCAGCGTGCATGGTACAGTATCTGAATGCAGAGGGATAAGTGTGAACTTCTTGTGAGCAAACTGGAGCTTTACCCATACGTTCATTCACGCACCCCCCCCCCACCCCCCTAACAGATGCACTAGCGACATCTCCTCAGAGCTGAGAGGCAGCTCAGTGAGAGGTTTTATTTCACGCAGCTCTTCAGTATTAGTCTGAGGGGAGCTTGAAAGCTACTGTGGCTCAGTCTCTCACTTCACTGAGCCAGTCACTCTTAAATTGGAGGAAATGTAAATGACTTACATAATCAGCACCCCCTCTACACACACACACACACACACACACACACACACACACACTAAAAAAAAAGTGTAGTCAGCATTTAGTAGAAGTGTTGATAACCTGTAAAAAGATTTTTTTTTCAAAATTTGCCAAATATAATCAGTCATGTTCAGCAAGTCAATTTACAGATTGTCCAAGTGAGCAGAACAAGCCTAATTTGTCCGGTAGCATCTTCTGCTTCATAGAGAGGCTCAAGCCTGACCCAGAGACACGATCCTCATATGAGTGGAGCTGTTCTCTTTATTAATCACACTGTATTTATCCCTTTGTGCATGTTGGGCGTTTTATTAAAGGAACATGGCTTGATTTAAAACACGCGCGGAGCGTGACTCTGCATACATTCAGGTCTGGACACAGCTATACAGCAGGAGGCAGTGAAACGGCTCTTCTGAGTGGGTTTATTTCACCATTACGTTGATGTTTTGGGGAGGTTGTTTAGTTTAGTGTTTCTTTTCGCTTTATGCTGGATTTTCAAATTAATTTCAATTTCAGTTGGCAGCCCCTGACAGCCAAAACAAAAGACTTTTTTCCATTTATTGAGACAGATTGGCCAAGAGTGTTGCTGCCATCTACAGACTCAAGATTACATTTGTTACCGCCTTCCCCCACCCCTGGCGTGCACCATCCACCAACATCACCCCCTCACCCCCACTCCCACTCTTTCATACGCACACAAAGTAAACAGCTGAAGCCCTGAATGAGAATGAACTGAGCGGAGATCTCTGCGGCAGAGATATTCAGGAACCAGAGCGTGCACATGGAAAAGGATAGAGGCACGCCATGTTTAGGCTCTCCTGTATTGACCTGTAGCAGCAGCACAGTATTAGTTGCTCGAAGTGGCTCAAAGTCACAGTCACAGCTAAAATGGTTCAGCCATGCACTGCTTTCCTAATACCACAGTCCTGTTTCACACACAAACAAGTTGTTCCTCACATATTGAGTTTGTGAAACCTTAAAAGACTGCAATGTCTATCTAGCTGCTTACCATTTAAGATCACATTTCTTCTTCTTTTTTAAAAGAGTTTTCAGTGACAAATCATCTCAAATTGTCCACAAAATCATTCAGAACACCAGCAAAGAATTGGTCATATTTTGGAAATTCTCTTTTCTTTCCCATTTTCTTTAATATCACCACTCTGAGGATCACCCTGATGTACCAGATGGAAACCTGCAGTTTATATCGCTACAGTTTGCATTCATTTCCCTGTAGGCAGCTGTAGACTGAAGCATGTTACGCACCTAACCTTGCGATTGCTGTGAAACCAAATCCAAAAGAACAAGTTATTAACCTCAGCAGTCCGAAGTTGAAAATATACAAACCATTGCCAAAATTAGACACAGGTTTCTGTACCCTTGGACTCCTTTGCCCTTGGGTGACCCTGGGAACAAATGGTTGCATATTCCTTCTTCTGTCACCAGCTGCAGACAAACTGCAGCACAGCTCCCTGCTGCCGGTTTTACCCTGTAGACTCAGGAATCGCATCACCTCCTAGGACAAAGGTGGAAGGTGAAGGGTGCACAAGCTTCTGCCACTGGACTGAAAATAGCACTCTCTGGTGGACGGGCCAAACTGGCCAAGGTGCAGCAGGTGACATGTGCATCAAATTGACAACTGCTTAGAGAGTACCGGAGGAGATATTTTGGAAATGTCATGCACTACCATTGTTAGCATACCCCTTGTGTTAGGCTGTATGAAGGCTGTCTCAGTGAGCAGGCGCAACAGGCAGGGAGGCCCGCACGGGGGGGTGGGGGGGAGGGAATTTATTATGGTTCTCATCAGCAGGACTCAATTGCTGGAGGCGCAATGGTTGTTCAGAGGGTTGTCATAATTTCTGTCATCTATTTAAAGTCAAACTCAGGTGGAGACCAAAGTCTCAGGAGCACAGGACAACTTGCATTCTGCAGATGTCTGCTCTTTGGAAAAGTGCCCTGTTAAAAATCGCCATGTGCTCAACTACTTTCACTCCATTGGAAACGTTAAATGCCAAATCCCCCCTATGAAGGTGTGGGGGGGGGTAAAAAAAAAAAAAAAAAACACGAACCCCTCCCATTTTGCCGAGGATGACTCAGCTTTCGTGAGGTGTACTGTTTAGAGCACCTTAAAGGGGTGGTGTGACAATACACACTGATTTGTGTCGTTTCATTTCGCCATGTGTGCCTGCTACACACAGGGGGAAATGTTTTTACACTGCCAGCTTCACTAACTGAGAAATGGCTTAATTTGCATTGTTAGCAGTCCCAGTGGAAACCAATTAGTAGCTGTGAGCTGACCGGTTGCCATTTGATTTCCTTTCTGCTTGTTACACAGAAGCATATTTTGGAAATAATTAATATTATGTAGAAACAGAACTGTGAGTAGGCACAGCTCACTGTCCAAGTGACATTTGTCACCATGTGCATGTTTGAAAGGCCTAATTTGCCCTTTTTGCCCCCCCGAACACTTCGGGAAACTAACAAAGCTTATAATGTCATTCTGTAATAGGAATGACTGGGAAAGTTCGGGTGGTTGTAGTGTCGGTGGGTGGGTGTGGGATGTGTGTATGTGTGTGTGTGTGTGTGTGGGGGGGGGGTGATCCTCAATAGCCTCTAGGTGTTTTACACACAGACACACTCACACACCAGCTGTTTTCATCAGTGTGATGTTGTGGTGCTGAAAGCCAGGTGAGTGCTGCCTCCCTGTGTTTGCATGCACTAACTGCTGCCACTCACCCAAATGACAAATGTCCCGCTGTTAATCTTAACATTACTAGGGTTTAAACTACCCTGCCTCGTGCCCAACAGCACGATGGCTCTCATTACAAGGCCATCTAACTGTCATCATGGTATAGGTAATACATTGTAAAAGCAGCTGTCTGGAATATGGCTCACATCCCAAATCTTCATCATCACAGTACTACAGTACAGACAATTGACTTCTGGTTAATACACTAATGCACCTGTAAGCTGGTGCCAATTTGGTAAGGGCCACTGGTCACAGGCACATGGTTTGTCTTTATACAATAATGTGAGGGCCTTTTTTTGGCAGTTTCTGTGATGACATGACTTGAGTGAACCTTTATTGTGAAGGGCATCACTCAGTATTTGTGCAATACTGCTGTTTAAAATACACCATTAACAATGCTAATGTTCTCCTATGAGAGCAAACACAGCAGAAGCAAAGCACATTTTTAATCAATGTTTATTTAAACTAAAATACATCCTGGATTACCAGGAGGACAGAAATACAGCAGATTAGCCTGGTTTTAGCTTTGAGGCACAAAGGAAAGATCATTACTAACAGTGAGAGAATATCATTTTCTACAGTGTGTATTAAATACAATAATATAGTCGCAGTTTATAGCAGAGTAAAAAAAAAATCTTCATTTACAAAAACAGAGACATCAGTATGTATAGGAATAAGGCTGGAGGAGACAGAGTAGGTCCAGTGTTACAGTTGATGACTTTGGCATCAGTGTATAAAAACAAAAGGCAATAAAATCAAAAACAAGACTCACTTTCGTTTGAACAATATCAGTGGGACTGCTCATAATCACAAACTCCCTTCAATGAGATCAGAGGTTTACACCTAAACTAGTCAAACCGTGTTTAAAGGCTGGTGTTAGGACATCAAATGGCACAGTTATGGTGCTGAGCAAGGCACTAACCTGTTCACCTTCATTCTGGCAGAAAATGTGTTCTTAGGAGACTTAAAACATGATCAGACACGTCTCAGTAAGGAGACAGATTAGGTAATAAAGGCAAAAGTATTAACAGCTCATAAGAAAGTACATATGTAAAAGAAAATAGATGATATATATATTTGTTCCCATGTTTAAAGGTCATTACAGAAGAAGATCTAAAACACAGGACTGTCTTGTTAATGTGGAAACTAAACACTACTGCAGTTGAAGAGGGCCCCAGAGGTGAGCTTGTTAAGCTATGCTGATGGAGAAAAGAAGCTGCTGTGACCAGGATTAACATTTTCCTGCAAAGTGCCAGTTTTACTCCACTGATCTTTACACCACTCTCGGGTGTAGCACCTGGTCTACACATATAAAAGTACATTGAGGGAATCCGAGTGGAAGAAAACTACAATGTTTGAGTCCCAGGGAGGCTGTCTCACACTAATTTACACAATCAGTTAAAATTCTCATCAGTTTCTCTCTGAGGCTTTTTCTCACAGTGCTGTGATCTTGAAGATGGAGCTGAGAGTGCAATTTGAGAGCCTAATTACTTCAAGAAACCTTGTAGTGGGTTTTTTTTCTACCCTTTGTTTACCAAAATGAGATGCTCAGATGTGCAATTTGATCCCTTGCCAAACAAATCCTCCCCTATGCGGAGGACAAAGAAAAGAACCTATGGGCTATTTGAGTATGGCATGCGGTGATGAAGTTACCTCCTTCACTCACACATTTTTCTTCTTTTGCTTCTCTTAGTACGGCTCTGCCTTTAGATTTCGATATAGGCAGCATGTAAACACCATCCCGATGATCTGGGGATTAAAACAGATGAAAATAAAAACGTAATTTAGAAAAGCTGTATTCTCCATAGGTGTACATACATTTATTGAGTCTCTGTGTGTAAGCACAATGCTAAAGGCATTTTCTTTATTTTTTTTGCTCACCTGTACACAAGCGATCCCAACACCGACGGCTCCAATGATCTTCAGGTGGTCCAAGATGAAATTCTCCAGTTTAGTGATGCAACCACCCTAAATGAAAAACAAAGATTGTCTTCATGTTGCATCAGTTGATGTGGGAGTGTTGCTGGAGTCTCACTGCAAACAATGTTATGTATACAGTTTGGATGTGATGGCTGTTCTTTTTTCTGCTACGCTCACGCCACACCGCCTCTATGCTGACATCTCGAGACATGAGAGAAATACAGATGAAGCCCTCCCCACCCCCACCCCCCGACACCGTTCACACACTCACCTCCACCTTGTAGATGTTGGATGGGTGGTCTCTTATACCGCACATGTTGGTGATGGTCTTACAGCAGCTGTCAGGCACCTTCCTGCCTTTTGCACCAGAGCGAATATAGACGCTCTCAGCCCAGTCAGCTGAACTGTTGCTCCCACAGCACTTGAACTGATGGAGGAGATGGAGGAAAAACACTTCACTGACAGCAGGAAAGTATAAAAGACTCAGACAAACATCCATGAAAGAACTGGTTTACACTGATAACAAATAATTAAGTGTTGCACTTCACTTGAGCAAAACTCTGCATACGTGTTCTCTTGGTTCAAAGCATTATTACGAGCATTATAAGATGATTGATTCCCCCAGTAAGGCAAACATTAGGCATCAGCAGGCAGTTTGCTTGGCTTCACGTTAAAACTGGAAATTACATTTATGTAAAACCTTAATGTGCCATTTTTATTTTTATTTTTTTTAGCGTTTAAACAAAGGGGTTTTTTATACTGCAAGTCAGTAAGTGGATTTTGTTGACTTTCGATAGAGTCAGAATAACCATTTCCCACATTCCTGTCTTTAAAGTAAACTTAAGCTGGCCTAAATAGGCTGATGATACCTTGCAGTAATCAAATCAATCATGAATTCCTCTCTCTGTACACCAAATATTCTAGAGTCAAATATGTATAATTGCTAATTGGCCAAACTGGGTCAAGCAGCAGATCAATCAGTAGCAGCAAATCTACAACTGGCTGAGCAAGGTATCAAACTGTGCATGAACGAACACCCACAAACCTCAATGACGTGAAGCAACACTGTAAAGAAGAGCGGACCAGAATTCTTCTACAACGATGTGAGAGACTGACAAGGTCACGCAGCAAATGGTTACTTTACGTTATTGTTGCTAAAGGTGGTTCTCCAAGCTACCGAGTCGTGGGATGTACTTGGTTGTGAAAACGTTCTTTTTCACATGAAGATCAAATAGTTTTGATATCAAAATCGAATTCACAATCAAATCTGATGGCAAAACTTGAAAAGCTGCACTCAAAAAGGCCCGCTGTAAAGTAAAATACAGTTGTGATTGAAATGTGAATTGTTTTGCAAATCCAAATGTTGTTTCCATATTCAACGGAGGTGCAGCTCCTGCTCAAGATTTACAACTCAGTTTGAGCCAATTGTTTTATTTTTAAAGTAAACTTTAAGATTCACATTTTCCTCATATTTACTTTGAGGGAAATGTATGTATGCATGTATACTGTAGTTCTGTTCTCATACTGATGCTATTTGAATATATGATAAAAATGACTCCATTAAAAGAACATTTACAAATTCCTTTAATAGTGCAAATTCATGTTTTTTTGGAAATTATGCAAAATGAAGTTTAGAAGAATGACTACATGTTGATGTGTGAAAGACAAGATTTTATACTCAAAAAACTAAGCAATGAGTATAAAAACTAACAGAAGTCTTAACAGCACCTCAGATTTACACATTCCTTAACGCACTGTCAGCTCGTTTGGCTAGAAGAGAAGGTAAATTACAGCAGAGAGTGCAGACCAGTCCATCATGCTTAGATGAAGTCGTGGACTGAATTGGATTTACTTTGACTCGCTCCCATCTCCAAAATCTCTAATCTGATGAGATGATAGGGTAGCATGAGGGCTGTCCAATCAACAAACCACATGTGAGTCCATGTGACTTTGGCTTGGAAGTCCAGGTTCATTTGCAATATGAAAAAGTGGATGCACGCAACAACCTAAATTCCATCCACGCTGGCCAATGTAGAAATCCAAATGTGCAAAGAAATCTCACAAAGCTGCACAACATTTGTGTCTGGACTCCTTCATCCATTGCAGACACTTACCTCCTGCTGCAGCTTGTCTACAGCCTTGGTGATGTGCTCGGAGTTTGTTTGATTATACTCGTCAGTCATGGTCTTCTTTAGGTTCTGCTTCAGCTCATCATTCAACTGTTCAGAAACACGCACACAGGTGTACATGTAGTATCAGCCAACAAAAATGGGAAGGCAGCACGACAGAGCATGACCTAAAGTGATCAATTTGTCGCTTCGACTACTGATTCTCCAGCACATCATAGCACACGGGATTTAAAATACACATCACGGAAGTACTTCTAACAACAGAGAGGCATATGAAGACGAAGCTAGTGTAAAAGCAGAGGAAGTCTGTTTTTTGGGTTTTATTTTATTTATTTTTTTGTTCTCTAGACCAGTGGCAGAAAACGCAGGAGTGGAAGGTCTGGGGGGCTCAGTTTCTATGGCAACAAGCCAGCTGGGAAACCACTGTAAATCAAAGCATGAAGGAGATATCAAGGGAATGAATGATGAAGAGAGGAAGGGAGGGCAGAGAAAGATGAGAGACGCGAGGTGAAAACAAAGAAGAGGAAAGAAGAGGAGGTGTTCAGGTTTTCATTTTACCTGTTGACAGTTTCAGAAACACTGCAGCGGTGAATGAAAACAGTCATTCACATTTTAAAGGGACTCCGTAAGTATGAGAGAGCCAGTATGGGAGTCTGCTGTTTTATTGAATACATATTCATTTAAAAGCAAGAACAGCATCATGGGTCTTTGATATACTTGAATTATGCTTTTTCTTTTGTTAGCTTGTTTTCTGTTAATGATAATAATAGGCCATACAAGGCTGGACCACCAGTTGCAATTTGCTGCTGAAGGTTGCTGGCAATCCCTGGGAAACTGTCAGCGTCAGTGACCCCCTGACAACCACTGCTTGCTATTTCTGGCTATAAGCTGTTCCAGGAGGTTGCTAGCTATCACTAGTAAGTATACGGTGCTGCACTGTATAAACCTACATGTGTTGCTAGTAGGTCGCTGTGGTTGCGAATCATTTGTATGACACATACAGACTTGTCTGCAAACAGTAGCAAACTATTCGCCAAGTCGTAGAGAAACTCTGAAAAGTGTGACGCACACTGTAAACAAAGACTGTTTACCTTCAACATAAAAGTTGCGTCTTGTGGTGAGGCACAACGTTTTCTGTTTTGCATTGCACTTTTTCAAGTTTTACTACAGTTTAGAGCAGCGGTCCCCAACCTTTTTTGCCCGACAATATTTTCACGGACCGGCCTTTAAGGTGTTGCGGATAAATACAACAAAATAAAACTAGTACCGGTACCGAAAAAAATAAGATTTATTCATAACACACGTGAAAAGACCCAGGAAAACAGAGTTAACGATAAAAAGGATAACAAAATAACGCTGAAAACTGATAAAAACCCTGAAAACCATACATTTCACACCTGAGCCTCAACTGTCGCGGCCCGATACCAAACAACTCTCGGACCGGTACCGGTCCGAGGCCTGGGGGTTGGGGACCGCTGGTTTAGAGAGTAAAATGGTGAGTGTTTGTAGACAAGTCAGCTTCATTCATCAAACTATGGGCAAGCTCAGTACTTTGCTAGTGCCCAACCCTGTCACTCTTATATTACAAAGCACAACTTTAGATCAGAAACCAGCATGAATACAACCTGTTAAAAACAGTCTATGAATAAGGTGTGTATTTTAATACATGGCATCTGTTTGAAGTCTATTAACACTTTTTTCTTTAAGATCAGACCAGCAGTGAGCTCATTTTACAATTTACTAGATATTTGCTAGAGACAAAATATAAAATGATTTTGGAAAGAACACAAAACGAGCTTTACAGGGATATCATGTTGTGTCATGGTACTTCTGTCTGAACACAGACAGAATAACCACCTCTGCATAGGTTTGACCATGTTCACTAAATCTCAGCCATTTGGGGACAGAGAGAAATTTCAAATGGCTCCTGAAAAATGAGAATTATTTTTGTAATAATAGTGAAAGTTAAATGGTGAAGGTTTGCAGACAAGTAATTCATGCAAACTATGAGCAACCTACGGAAGCAGCTCGCAAACAAAGCAATCACAAAGAGGTTTATGATCATGTCTGATTACAAAAACAAAATAAAGTCTGAGCAAATCCCTTGTGCAGAATCTGTAGCTAAAAATGGGTGCGTTTGTGAATTACAAGCATGTTACATGAGTTGTTCATCTTGGTATCGTTCTCACAACTTATTAGCAGAGAGAGTGAAAAGATTAATAACAGGGGAAGAGGCTTTAGAGACTTTAACACAACTTAATGCTTGTGAGAATATTTTGAGGCAAGTAAAGTAGACAGAGCTTTAGGAAGCGGCACACAGCCATGGACCTCAGTGGCTGCTCATGAACTGTGCATTAATGAAAGAGGCAGTTAAAGTGAAAACAGTGTACCTCTAGACTGAGAAAAGTCCTGTTCCTGAGCTACAAGCCACTTATAAGACTAAGCGGGGTGGGAGCGATGTTGGTAGAGAGCAATGTCATGTTAATATTCCTAAAGGAAAAATGCTTGTCATTTGCTCTTGTTTGCAGTGCAGTCAGTATAACTCTACAGTGGTACAGCAGAAATGTGCCGAGGGAGGCTGTCAGTTTTAGTTTAGCTTATACATTAACTACACACGAGAAAATAATCACTTGAAAACCAAACCGTGTGCATTTAGAACACAGTCTGTGGTGTTTCTACTTTTTTCAGTCATTAACCTGCCAGTAAGGTTCTTCATTCTTTAGTGGAGTGAAATGAAATAAGTTTGAAAATTCTGTGTATTTGAGTTCAAAATCAAAGCTAATGCTTTGAAATGATTCTGACACAGTGCATTCAGGCTTATTATGTGTCCTGCTGCAGGCATTTTTCATTCCATTTGGACTCAATGTACCACAAGTAATATGGGCAGTCAGATATTTGTATTTTTAATGGGCCGTCTTATACGGCCTTTCTGGAATCTCGTTTCTCACGCTGGTTTTTGTCGTGGTTAAAATTACAGCAGAGCACATGCCATGTGGGAAATGAAACAGTTGTCTGTGTATTATTACAATGCTTTTGACTACGTGCTTGGATTAGGAGACACAACACATTTGTCAAGCATGCTCTATTGAATTTTTGCACAATGCAATATATGCTACACACCTTAACATCATTTTTTAATATCAGATGATGATTTACTGTAATACAGCAGACTGGAGTCGACGCGAGATGGTAACACAGATTTACTAAAGATGCTATAATAAGTTACAAAATGCTAACCTGAGTTGAAATTACATTTTTTGTCATCTAAAATAAATATCCACTCTTGCAATATCTGCCACCTGCTCCTTCAATTTCACACATACATACATTACAAGAAAGGTGTTTTTTTTAATGATACAATGGGAATTACCTGCTGATAGTAGATATAAGCAAGGACACCGGCCAGGATCTCCAACAGGAAGATACACAGCAGCAGAATGAAGTACTGGAAACACAGAGAAGAAGGAATTACAGTTAGTGGATGGTGATAAAGCGACACGACCAGTTGGTTACAAATGTGATGTGGCAGCTTGCGGGGCTGCCTTTGACACCACTTTGACATGATTCTCTTAAGCCAGCTTGAACTATGTTTCCTTTCCAAGGCCTTGTGTCATCCTTCCTTGAGCAAGAATAATGTAATCAAACCCACTCATGCAGCAAAGTCATCCACACAGCACTGTTAGAGAGGTAGAACCAAACAGAAACAATGCAATGGCAAAGGGTTGGCTAACTTATATTAAGCTGTCTATCAGAAATACAAAAACTAGACAATGCAGAAAGTTGCACAGTCACACACCTTTGGAGGAGAAATGTTCCTGCGAGTATAAAAGTGGTGGAATGATGTGGGTAATTGTTTCAGTGAAGCAAAAGCTGTCTGTCTATCTATAATGACCAAAGAAAGAATTCTATGCAACAACCTCCCTTAGAGTATTTGATTACGCTCACGCATCATTACGCAGCATTAAATTGTCATTTTAAAAAAAGTTACACATTTAAATGACATTATTTCAAAACTGTTATGATGCTGTCTGTCAAAACAAGAATGTCTAATGTAGTAATGTACAGCTGATATAAATATTGTAAGTAGAACTCTAGAACTCTAAGGGTAGTAAATGGCAGAGCTTTACACAGACAAAAATTTCACACATTCGGGAAATTCACAAGACTGAGTGTTTATGGCATTCATGCATGTAGATATAACCCAATCCAAGGACGGTATTATATCATACAGGTGGACTTAAGAGCCTTGTAACAGTGTAAAGTAGATAAATGACTCTGCCAGAACATAAAACAGATGACAAAATTACAATAATACCGTTCTCTGCTTAATCATCCACTCTTGTTCTGCTCTTTTGCTCTGAGTAAGATTCCAGGATGAAACTGCAAAACTTTTGAGTCACTGCAGAGTGGCACATGTCACAGAGTTTATCATTTGCATCTGATTCGTGACCAAGCCCATTGGAAAATTAGGGGGAGCGTCTGCCTTTCAAGCCAAGTGAAAAGTTGAACTTCTCCTCTTCAGAATTAAAGACAAGAAGAGATTATTATCTGACCCAAACCTTGGCCTAAATTCCTCTGGACTGCTGCTTCCACAGGGGAGAAAATCAGCCCGGTAAAAAGGACTTGGGCCTTTGATTTGATAGCTGCTGCTGATTAGATCTCCGAGCAGCTCTGAGCCTGAATGCTGAGCAGACTTCAAGATGCATTTGATGCAGTGTTGAGGGTTTGAAGAGAAAGACAACACATGAAAATACAGATATAGTTTCGTTTTTTTAATCCATGCACACCTGGCATGATGTTGTTTTTACATCATTTTCCTCCCATGATTGGATTAATCTGGATTTGATACTTACCACGTGTAAAGTGATCTCATACGCGTGTATGAGGACATCTGTGGGATGACTTATAAAGGAGACACTGCAGGATTAGATACGCTTTTATCGCATTTTCAATGATATTTCACATCTAATTTCTCCTTCTTTAATTTCCGGAGACTATTGAGTTAGATAATATATTTTAGGTGTAAAATGTTCTGCTGCAAAAAGGAAAAAAAAGTCAAAACAATGATGAAAACTTGCTTAAAATGTCTCTGATGTCATCTGAAACTCTTATTAGGCAACAGGATTATTAGATTTTTCTCACTTATATTATACCCCAAATATAAATCTGTGGTTTTAGTAATAACATTCCATAGAAAAAAAACACCTTCCTCCAATTTATGATTATATATGTAAATATTTTAATATTTTATATATGTATATATTTTAAACATCAATCACAACATCACCTGCAGCCTACAGTATATACAGTTGCAATTGAACATACATAGAATTAAGGCCACTTCCCTGATACTGTGACATAACTGTGTCGTGTGGCTCTGTCTGTTCTCACTCCTTTGCACACAATCGCACGCACAGCTTTTCCAGACTGATCCCACACGGACAGTGACGTACACAGGGCGTGACAGAGAACTTGTTGTTGGCTATAGAGACGAATTACTGACTGCATCGACTTTGCGGGCCTCCTCGAGATCTCAGGCACAGTCTCTCTCATTTTACGTCTGCGCTTCCAGTCTTCTCCCGGGTGACTTAAGGGTACAGGGTAATTACTGCCAAAACGACTCTCAGCAGGTTCATATGAATAAAATGCTTTCTAAAGCACTGTGTTGGCCTCAGACTCCACTGCATCCTTTCCATGTAGGCTTTCTGACTGAACTACAGTTTTCTTTTTTCTCTCACACAGCTAACATATCAGAGTCAAATCACTCGCACATTGCTGTGGTTATTAGATAATATTTGAACAGAGTTCTTTGGCTTTTAGTGTCCTACTTTGACAGCATGTGTTTTACTCCAGAGTGTATGTAACATTTTCTCTCCTTCATCTGAATGTACCTCCGCCACAGTGAACAATATAGTGCTGCAAAGAAGAAACCCATATTTGCATGCACATCAATGTTTAACTGTGTCTCCATTTCAGGTTTTATTGGAAGCGTAGTGCTGCCTTTACAATTACTAAGCCTGGAGCAACAAAGTCATGCTGAAGGTGACTTTTAATCGTACCGATCACAGTTGGATGAGTGTTGGCCTTTCAAGGTACTGAACCAGCCACCTTTTGTAATTTAGTTGCTAGCAGGGCGTGTAATCGCCTTACTCATTAAATGCACTTTGCTTGCTGGTGAATGCAAAGGTTCAGCTGCATTTCTTAAAAATGTTGATTATTTAAAAAATATAAAATCCTCAAACTGGAGAAACTTGAATCAGAAGTCCACAACTTTCTGATAGTGGTTATTAGTTATTTAGTTTTTTGTTTATCTATTTACCCATTACCTGTAGTTTAAGTTTTTTTATTGAATTCTCTCAACAGGTAATGTGCAAAAGTCTTGAAGCAGCCCTCTTGAGCCACTTTTTCAAAAGTCTTTAAAGTAATCTTGAGCAATAGCTCTTCTGGCTTTCTAAAGGTCTTTCAAAAACCTTTGCACATGTTGTTTGTCAAGCCACTTAACACTGACCTATGATTCAATCAAGTATAAAAAGGCACCCAAGTCAAAAGATGAACCACTGTTGTGCCTACACTCAATAAATATAAGAATAATTTAGCAAAGAGCGATTTTGAAATTCTATCTTTATGCACTTTGTTTTTAAAAGACTTGGTACAATATGAAACACATATTGGTTATTAGGTAGTGATGACATGATATTTTAGGCTCTTGTTTTTTCCATGTGGACTGAAAAATTATCTTACCTGTCCAGCTCATAAAAGGTAAGTTGGAAAAAATGCATGCAGGCAATATCGCCAGCAAATGTAGCTGAATGATATTAAAAATATATAAATAAATAAGATGATCAGTCAAATTTATTATAGAAGAGGGAGACGTCAGCTGCACTTTTATGGACGATTTGAAATTCATAAATAAAAGATTCTGGATGAAGATGTCCTAATGAGTTAAAAATGCAAATGCCTCCAAGATGTAGCGACAAGATGCCATGAATTTGCTTCTTTTGATGTGCAACATAAAGTCAGGATGGCGTACACACACACACACAAACACACACACACAAAACTCCCATTATGTTCTCCATGTTTGCTCTCTCTTGCCAAGTTCATTCCTTCGCTGTGATTCATGGCCGTAATCCTAACTCTTCAAAATGCACCATGCATCAAAAAACAAGCACACAAACACAAACAGAGAGGCTATTCAAAGATGTCAAACTAAGCACCAACTCTACGATTTAGACCACAAACCGAGACCAAGCTTTACACAAAGAATTATGTATGTCATTATTTCTGCCACATTTAGATGTATTTACAGGAGTAGGAATGGCTTTAACACTAACACCAAATTTTTCTTCTAGTTTCTTGAAACCTATGAGAGATCTCAGAATCAGCTGTGTGGCTTGTCAAATGTTGACAGTGATCTTTAACCAGGTTGCAAAAACCCACCAGTTAACAGAACAGGCAGGCTGCAAGTTTAATTGAACTATAAAGTAGCCATCATTAACCTCTGCTTCTGCATGCAAAACTGTCTGCCTGTTGACTGAGATAAATATAATTCAAATGAAAGAAAGAAAAAAAAACAAATATAGGCAGATAAGAAAAAAATGATTTGAAGTAAAACCGATGATGAGAGACGGTGCGACTCAAAGTGGAATGACTGCTCCAGTTTTTCATTTGTGCTGGTATCTTTCATATCAAACACATCAATACCTTGATTATTAATAACAAATTGTAAGCAGTTTTTGTGGTCTTTCAGTTGATACACTAATGCCCTATATTGTAAATGCATTAAGAAGTCAAGGCAAACACAGAAAAGGGAGAGAAGGGCAGAGACCAAGGAACACTCGAGCTTGTAACATGTGCAGTCAAACTGCATGAAGTCAGTTTCTCCACAGGTGGATCCGGCCTCTGTTTGGACTGCTTTCCATTTGGCTCTGTCATTTGGAAAGCAAAAGTTTCTCTCTGCTTTCCCCGAGTCATTCCTTTGTTCTTTTGCTTTTCTCCAACAACACAATGAAGTTGTGTGTTTGCAGACAGATCCCAACCGACTCTTCCCACGGGACAGTTGTTCTCCTTTGTCCTTCTGACTTCTCATACTTTGCACAGAGCATACATCGCAAACATCTTTACTTACTGTCTGACAGGACCTTCGCTTTAATTAAAAGGCAACTGCAGTGACTTTGTTTAAGTCATACAGCTGCAGAATGTCCTGATGACGCCAAGGCTGGATCAGCTTTTTCTGCTGTTAGAACTTGTGACCTTTACGGTACAGGACTGTGCTGCCAATCACCGCCACTCTTGTGTACTCTCAGCAGGTACCAGGCACTCACCGCACACAAAATATAACAACAACAATTAATCCGCCTCCACCCCCCCCCCCCCCCACCCCCCGCCCTTATGCTCACCCTCTTTAACAATCTCGATAGCATCTCTCCTTGTCGACAAGTTCATTCTTTCACCGTGATTCATCGCCCTAATCTCAACTCTTCGAGTTGCACCAAGCATTTCAACCCCCCCTCCCACACACAGAAAAACGATAAGAGGTGGTGCACGCATCTCGTTATGAATCAAATAAAATGGAGAAAGTGGGTACTTCTTCATGTATTTTACACAAATCTATTAGGCTATTTAATTACATTTTGAAACATCGAAAGCCCAGATTCCCATCACTCGTTGCTCTGAGAACTACAGCCAACACCCACATTTGAGTGTATTGTTCTTCAAAATTCAATAAGGACAAAAGCAACAGACAGCTCCAAATCAATTATACTCAACAAAAAACTTTCCTAATCATCAAGATACCAATCTTGATGAGGTAACTAATCTTGTTTTTCCATTTAACTAGATCGTAATTC
Organism: Aulonocara stuartgranti; assembly: GCF_965226115.1. Classification (NCBI taxonomy): domain Eukaryota; kingdom Metazoa; phylum Chordata; class Actinopteri; order Cichliformes; family Cichlidae; genus Aulonocara; species Aulonocara stuartgranti. The sequence continues at coordinate 31,409,355 of NC_138939.1, read as the reverse complement.
CACTTGCATGTGACTGAATATTTTTCGGTTGGCTGTTTCCAGATAGGAAATTAAAGGGAGTCTTTTTCAGTAACTTTAGCCATTACAAACAGTGCTGCTCATCACTAGCACACTAATAAAATGCAAGAATAAGATAATGTATGAGCACCCTACTGGCATATGAGGCTATGCAGACAACAATACCTTTCCTGCTTCCTGTGAGGGAAGAATCAATGTCATCAATAACACATAACTTTGTTTGAAATGCTATTCTTGTACTACAGAAAATACTTACAGTAAGTGGACTTATGCCAATGAAGCAAAGCTGTTCTGGCAAAGCTTGTAACACAAACATTTAAGCTCTGCCCACAGTGGTGCGCTTGCATAAGTTTACCATGTGGAAATGTTTGGATGAGCACAGTGAGCGTTTGTGCAAGAGTGGGTTTCTATGCGTTTCTATTTTGAGCTGGTTTTAGTGCCATGCAGGTGTCTCTATTGGCAGAACCCTGTGCTGAGTCTGTGTACGACGTGTGCCAAATCAAATATGGGCACACGCTCCCATCAAGTGTTTGTTTGGTCTGAAGTGAATGCAACTGAGGCTGACACCTCAACCTCGACTGCTCTCATCATGTCTGTGTGTATGTCTGTCTGCATAGTACTGTGTACAAGTCTTGAACTACCCCTTTACATTGTATTGTCGCATTGCGCAAATATACATGGAATAAGGCAAACAGACATGTCTTATGGCCACATTTTTTTAGAAACACCGTGATCTTTAAGAATAATTCTCCAGGCTTTTTTAAGGGCATTAAAAGTGCAAAGACGCTGGCTGCCTTTTGTTCGATTCTCTATCAAGATGATTAACGATGAGGAATCGAGAACCGGTTCTTGTAGAAAACCAGTTCCAGGTAGTCCAATTCCTGGGAATTGTTAGACTGTCTGCTTATTGATACCAGTTATCGGTTCTTGCACTTCCACTACAATCTGTTGATTTCAGTTTGCATGTCAGAGGAGGAAAACACCAACACAGTCTAGAGCATGAATATGGCCATTTACTTTTATTGCACAAATGAATGAGATAAATAGTAAAGTGGAAAACTGCATCCAGGACAGAAACAGCCACATTATGCTACTAACACAACCTCGTTTCTTTACAAGCATTTACCAAGACAAAATGCTAACGCTAAGCTAGCCAAGAACCCAAAATGAAAGCTGAGTGAATGCCGAGCCCAGCAGTCAGACCCTTAACTCCAACAGGTAACAAACTGATGACCCATCAGCAGAGGTAACGCGTTACTGTAATCAGATTACTTTTTTCAAGTAACGAGTAAAGTAAGGGATTACTATTGCAAAATCGGTAATTAGATTACCGTTACTTTCCCGTAGGAACGCTGCGTTACTAAAACCGTGATTTTTTTGCGAGAACGTCTTATGACAGTGACGTAAGCAAGTGCGACGTTGATGACAACAGCTGTGTGCAGATCAACAGTGGATAATATATCGAGTGCGGGAGAGAGTATGAGCATGCGGCGTTTAAAGCGTGGAAGTACTGACCTTACTTTGAGTTTGATTCCATAAAAAGTGACAAAAACATTAGTGTCCGTTATGCGTGGGAAGAAAACTTCTTTTTACACCGAAGAAAAACCCCTAAACTTCCGAGCAAGCACCGAGTGCGCTACGACGTAATGGGAAACTCACAGAGAAACTCGCGGATTCTTCCACTGACCGCGGCACACCTGCACCAGAGCAAACCTCCGCCTACCCTATTCCTGCTTTACAGGTGAAAATAGAGCAAAAGGACCGCTAGTCTTTGATGTTATTTATTTTCTGCTGTGTTTTACTTGCATCTATTTGAAAGACTGAGTGTAAACACAAAACATATTTTATTTTATGTGCTGGAATGTGCAGAAAATAGGTTTAAATATTAAACAAATTTCTTCCAGTCAGAGAATGTTGCATATAATTAAATTTTTGCTTGATGCATAAAGTTAAAAGATTAAAACTAATAAAACAAGTTTTAAAAAAGGGACTTTTCCATTTGATTACATTTTGTATGATGGATTATGTAGAAAAAGTAGAATTGGGCTGAAAGATCTATCGCTTTATCACCTCTTCAGGTTGTAAATCGTGTTTTTAAAAAGTAACTAAGTAACTAAGTAATTAATTACTTTTGAAAATAAGTAATCAGTAAAGTAACAGGATTACTTTTTTGGGGAAGTAATCAGTAATTAGTTACTGATTACTTTTTTCAAATAACTTGACCAACACTGCCCATCAGGCTGCAGTCTCACTTTCTACCTGTTCATGTACCTTGTTTCTACTAAGAGAAAGATCTTAGAGATGTGTGTCCTCATTAAGGATTTAGTACCATGAAAGTAAAGTAACGACTAGTATAACAAATGACTTTTTCCTGGGAGTAATTAAGGAACATTACTGCATTACTTTTAAGAAAAGTGTCCAGTGTAATATGTGTAATAATGACTTTTTTGACTCATGACTCCTAATCACAACAAAGAGGGGAAATACCTCAACAAACACGCAGAAAACATTTGCACCACAGCATGCAACTAATCTGTATGAATGCAAATTCTTTACTCCTGCTTAGTATTGATGGTGGCTTTCCAAATGGAGGTGGTTACATTGTAGCACATACTGTACATACTAAGTCATAGTACATGCATACATATTTACACAGTCTGGTTCTTGAACTGATATCTATGCTTCGAAATGCCTTTTGTTCTTAGTTAACTGAATGTCCTTCCTGTTCTGTACACCAAGGCAGTTTTAGAACAATATTTGCTGTAATGTAATAAACTGACCAGTCATTAAGCAACAGAACAACAAGTTACTGTTTATGATGTTATTTTTTTATTGTTTATGAGCTAATACTGTAAAGTGCAGTTGGCTAAGAAAGTTGAACTCTCTAATTACAGATGGTAGTAGGAGGAATATACAAAATGACTTACAGCCTCTGTCATCCTATCAGTTTTTGTTTAAGCGGCACAGTTTAGCTGTTACTGTTCTACTCTGTGATATTTTCACACTCGTATGTTTTGTCTCTCTACCTTGACGTGATCTCTTACCGCTCTCAGTAGCCTTTTCTGCTCCTTGAAGGTGGCACAGCAGCCCAGCACGCCTGTTACCATGACGATGACTCCAGCCAGGACCAATATGTAGGCGGAGGCAGCGTAGGTCTTGGAGGAGAGAAGGCTGATGTAGTCGCTCTTCAGGACCAAGGTCCAAACACCCACCGCCATTACAACGCCCCCTGCCAACTGGGAGAAGAGCACATGATGAGTTCAGTTTCTGCCAGCGGCCAGCCTGGGAAACGAGAACCACGACTGTGGTGCAGAACACTGAACAACACTGAAGCTGAGAGTGATAAAAAGGTTTCAATTATTAATCTCCCAAGTCGGCTTCAGAGTGACAAAGTAGGAGCCTAAAATTAATATCTGTCAAAAATACGACCCACCGCTGCCACACAGGATCCAGACCTGAATCAGTTTCTGTTGCGAGATAACTGAAGGTTGGGGTTGTGGTGCTGTGGTGACATGTTTAAAGAGAATACAAACTCAGCCCCAGCGACAGATCAATCGTTTCTCGACAGAAAGAATTTGAAACTAAATCACGCACTTTAACTGTTTAATGATTTTCATTTAAGGAACCGCTGCTTCTTTGTTATTTATAGTTCTTTTTGGACGGTGACCAAACAAGCAAAGTAATGAAGTTCTTGGCTAGGCTCAGGCTCGAAGAATTGTGAATGACATTTGTTTGCTGTTATTAACATTTTACGCATTAAATGTCAAAAATAATTGCCTAATTTATTCAAATAAAACTATCATTAGCTGTGGCACTTCTTTAACAATTTTCAATTTCAAACATTTTTAAAGCAACCATATGGTTTACTGCCTGATTAATTAAAGAGAATTAGTCATTAAACCCAGCACGAAACTACCGCCATTGTCTCACATCTTCGGCATTACCCGAGCTAACAGTTAAAGAGAATATGAGGAGAATTAAATCAATACAATATTAGCAAGACGAGTCAGCAGATGGTGCAGCAGTGCAACAGAAATCTGTCTTCATGCCAAAGCAGTCAATCTAACTGCCTGCCTAATTTAGATTTAATTTAAAAGAGAGGATGATGGCCACAGAAACTAGACACTGACTCAGACAGAACCACACCCAGAAACAGTGGCAGTAAAACACCAAACAAAGGTGTAGCACAACAGCCTTCACTCTTCACTCGTAATCTATTTATACTGTTTACTTTTAGTGGCAATCAACCAGTAGATTATATTGATTCAGAGTGAACCATCGTTTTTAGGGTTGGGCAGTTTGGCCTAAACCATGCCATCAAAATTCCCCGCACAGCACATCAAGTCCACTGGACCCCTTTGCTTTAGGGTTCAGGTTTTTCTTTAGTTTATTACCTCTCTGTATTCAAAAGCTGTATAAAAGACATGCAAGCTTTAGTGACCCCCAGTGGCAGCAAGCGGTAATAGGGGAAGAATCTGACAGTCGAGAAGGTCTGAATAGGAAGCTTCCTCTGTCTATCTTTAACAAAGTTTAAGTTATCACTGATCCCCAAATGTTACATTTCTTTTTAATATTTCCTCCAAGGAGTAGTTTGTTTAAAGGGCAACGTACTGCATTGTAATGTAGTGTCTGTTTGTTTGTATTTAAAATATTGTAGATATAAAGCAGATGTTTGATGATATTTAAAAGGTCATATACAACACAAAATGATACAAATAGCAAATCCTTTTATGCATGAAATGTAAAATTTTTGCTCATTTTTAATCAGGGAGTGTCCTGAAAATACTGTATCAATGTCACAACTGTAAAAACTAAAACCCCAAAGATGTAATGGTCCAAAAGAACCCAAACTGATCTTGCAGTGTTTTTACTTTATGAAAAACCTGCAATGTCTGAGTAAATCTTAATCTTATTTAAAAATATTTACCTATTTTGTTCTTCACTCAATTTGAGTTCAATCTGCGTGTTCAGTTCTCTTCAAATTTGATCAAACCACGCACTTCAATAAAAACCCAGACACTGTGACCATATGTTACTCCTGGGGTAAATGGACGGCTGCCATTTAGCGAAATGCTTTATAGTGTGGCAAAGTGTTCATTTTGGTGTCTGAACTTCAGTCAAGATATTTCTGGCTGCAATGACTGTTGCTATATACCTTTTTCCAAACTGATTTAATAACCACCAGAGACCATGTAAATAACTGCAAGGCAAATTTCAAACGATTTGGTTTAGTGTGAAATATTCACACGGCTGTAACTCTGGCACTGAAGATGCTCTATTTGTCTGCCAATTTGAGAAAGATCTGATTCTTTGGCAGACAGATGATTATCACATATGGGCAGAGCTGCAAGTGTGACTTCACACCAAGAATGAGTGGGGTTCAGACAGTAAGGGTGCCACACTGATGTTTGACTCTTATTTTACACACGCATTCAGATGATGAGTTCAGAACAACACATTCTTGACATTGGAAAGTCTGAGGGAAATAAGGCTTTGAACGCATCGCCTTTGTCCTCTGTAAAAATATGCAGCTTGCCTTTGACTACATGAACTGGAATAGCAGCAGGCATTTATCTACTGCCCGAATAAAGAAGGCTTTGTTAATGTCCTCAGAGAGGGTTTTCGAGCCAATTTCTCCTATTTATATCATATTACCAAAAAGAGCTGGTTAATATGAAGGTATACTGTGTGTATGCATATTAGTGTGAAAGGAGAGAGACTCTTACACCTTTAGTTTGTTAAAGCTTGTGTGAAAACTTGTGGCTTTCAATTATTTTCCCCTCACCTGATTTGTGGGGGAATGTTGTTATAATTAATAAAATTAGCAGCTAAGCCAACAGGTAAAACATATACAATTCCATTGGATTTCTTTAAAAAAAGAAAAAGAAAAAAATACCCCTGTATTGGTGTTGTTCTTACATCATCTCACCAGCCAGAATCCACCAGAAGGGTGTAGAAGTCACACATGCTTAAGAGGCAGTACCAGCAGTGGGAGATAATATATTTAAAGCAAAGAAGATGGTCGTGACCAACGATGGTATAAAGTACATTCTAGGCCCCTTGTATGCCAGAAATTATTAAGCTAGGTGCCTGATATCTATTTACACGCAAATGTGTTAGTAATGTCTCTTTAAATGGTTCCCTGTGACTGTATTTGTGGTTGCTTAAAACAAAATATCGCCCTCTGCTGGTACTGCAGCTTACTGCAACTTGAACATCCTGTCCATTTCACGCTTACGAGAGGCAAAGCGTGACATCCACACAGTGGACCAGCATCTATTACACGCTTTGCTGTGACATTGCGTTGCATCGTAATGATGTCAGCACTGCAACTGACCAATGACACTGCCTAAGCATTCAGTTAGCATTAGCAAGAAGTTAGCTAATGCTATTAACGAACTATCACTAGCAAACTAACATTAATAACCTAAATTTGGCTAACAGCAAAACTGACTTGATAATATATTTTTATATTGCATAAATTAATAAAGAAAACACTTGAAATACTTACCAAAAGAAGTAAGTATTTCACGATAACGTGACTGGTCAGTTGCAATATTGATCCTGGACCAACATTATTATAATGATGCAGGAACAACACCACCACAGTGATATCAGATATAACAAAAAAAATCTGTCCAAAGCATTTGTGCATCTGTGCTCAATGCAAACATTTCAACAGTTAATTCCTCGGCACAGGCTCGAGGTCGCTTAAATGAAAACTTACCCAAAAGAGAAAGTTGAAAGCAAACAGCAGGTATTTCAGGCAGATGGTCCCACATGTTTCCTTTTTCTCCTCTAAGACCCCCATGCTACAAGAGACAGCAGATTTTCAGTCCGTTATAATGATTTCATAACGGAACAGCATTTTCAGTTCTGTTTATACAGTCAGTACACAAGCACTCACTACAATCTCCAGCTTTCACACATACAACTAATAACTATAAATGTGATTATAGTACAAATAAAAACGTATTTTACTACCATTAAACAAAGCCGTTATCTTACACCTTTAAAAAAACAGAGCAAATTTATTGTCTAAGCCACCGGTTGGTAACCTTTACAATCAAAAGACATTTTTGTGTAATTTTTAACCAAAAGAAATCAATGTGGAGTCACAAAACATATTTGAGCCTAACAATAAATCTTTTAACATGTGACTACTCTGCAGTCACTGCTCAAAAAAAGGGAAGAACAATGAAAAGAAAAAAAAGTTAAAGACCAACGAGAGATGAAGCATACCAGTAAGCTAACAGCTCGGGTGGTGAACAAATAAATGTGCTTACTGTTGTTTTCCATGGCAACCTTTCAATTTTTTGTTTTTCGAATCCAAAAGTAAGCAGATAAAGTGCCAGGTGATAGACTATAGCTATGACAAGCATTGTAGTTAACAAAATATTAAAACCTCTTTTTAATTTGATTATAAGTCACACAGTTTTACAACTGCAGAATGTAAAGAATTGCTAAAGAAAGTATAGAGACATAAAAATGTTAACATTCATGTTCATTTCTAAAGTTATATTAATATAGTTTTTACCAGAACCACAGGAAGCCACTGAAAATGGGCAAAAGGGTCACAGGTTTGAGACATTATGTGAACCCTTCACACACTGAAAACACAAAGTTACTACTTTGATTAAAGTCAGAATATCAATTTAAACTCTGGCTGCCATATAAATTGATATTCTGACTCACTGTGTCGTCATGTATGACAATCAAAATCTAAGAAGCTAAGACCAGAGGAACTTCCCATCACTGATTACATTTTAAACTGTGCTGGGACTGGAACACACTCTTTGGCTTGATGGTTAGACACTTTACCAGATTTCTTCTGTTAAAGTAACAAAACACAAACATACCAAAGTTAATCATATGGTTTCACAGGGTTTTGTGCTAGGGCTGATACATTTCAGGTTCTCAAGGTTGCCTTCCAGCACTCTGAAATGCCTCCAGTGTAACCAAAATGCTGCTGTACTGATGGGAAGTAGCCAGTGAGATCAGATTTCTTAATGATCAAGCTTCGTCATGTCTTAAAGACCTCGTATCCCAACAGAGCACTTTGCTCTCTGAGTGCAGGCTTACTTTTGGGACCTAGACATTCCAAAAGTAGAATGAGAGGAAATCTCCTGATAGCCAAAAGTGTTGATTGCTTAAAAAGTGAAGCAGGGTCTTGACCTTACTATCTTAAGTGCCCTGAGATGACTTATGTTGTCATTTGGTGCAATATAAATAAAACAGAAAAGGAGTGAAATATTTTAACAGGCTTTTAACAAATGAGTTGTTACAAAGCTAATGTAGTATGTGGGGGAGTGAGCACCAGATCAGCAGTGTAGGCAGAATCAGCAAGCTGAGTTATTACATGTATATGCAGAGAGATCCATGACTAAGCAGTGAGTAGGAGCTGAGCAGTAGCCAACGGCTGCAAATTATAACCACCCGCTTCTTAGTTCTTTAGTGCCTGATACCAGGATCCAACACTTGTTTAATATTATATGAATGTTTTAAACAGAGTGGATTTCATAAATCTTATTACTAATACTACAAATGAAAATCAACCTGCATTAGTGCTTAATGGCTACATTTTTTCTTTATATTTGATCCCATCTATATTTAAACACAGGCACTGTATTAAAATCTGAGAGCAGTCTCATTACAACTCCACTTCACAAAGTTTGAAGTTAAGTTTTATATATCCCATTGTCTAAAACAACATACTGCTTCCCTGTAAATCTTTGTTTCCCACATCTCCCATCCACTTTTTTTTCCACGCTACAAACTTGCAAGTCAGGCCCAGGCTTGCACTCCTCTTCTTTCCCATCTGCTTTCCCACCCCCACATACTGCAGACTACCGTCAATTTAGACATGGGCTGTGCATGAATGAGTGAGTATGTCTGGTCTCCGTTGGTTGGCCATCTGTTATGGTGGTCTCTCTCTTGGTGTGCTCCTGTTAATTAAATTTAAACAAGACATAACTGACAACTCCTCCTTTTGCTTTTCGGGGTTGGATATTAGTCTGCTGAGCCAAGAGGAGCAGTCATCTGTTTAAGTGTCTCAAAGCTTTCTTTTTAGAATGGAAAAAAGCACTACAGGAGAAACAGCACTTCTGTTAAGTGGGTTTACTTTCAAAGGGCACAATTCCACAGCTATGTGTCATGCCATCTTTGGTTTGTTTCAGGATGAGGTGTCTTTACTCATCAGGAAATTAAACAAGACTACCTCTTGGTAAATAAAGCCAACATGCACCACCTGTCTGACACACTCATGTCCATGAGCTAACAGCAGTCTTGTCTGCTGTGTGAGATTACAGTGGTGAATCACTTGGAACGGGTGCAGAAAGGATTTTTTTATCATCCACATAAGTGTACAGATTTTTTTAAAGTGCTACATATGTTGCAGGTTAGTGAAGGTTGATCAAGCATTTTGTTTGTACTTGATTTAAAGCACCAACCACCAGTTTTAAACATACATTTGATCACTGTATTTGACAGCTTTACATATGATGAGAAATGTTCTGAGAAAGGAAACTGTAAGATTTGTGAGGCCTGTCCCTCTAAGATCTCCCATATGTAACCTTCATTTGCTTTTGTTGCTGTAAACCACTCTAGTGTCACTTTCTAGTGTCATACCTATAAAATGTTGCTACTTCTAATTTATCTTTACATGCAAAAACTACATTTTAGAAATTTCCATCCAAAATGCTACAGCCTCATCCAGCATTTCCATAAAAGCATATAATGTACACAGCAACCTGTTTGTGGACATTTTAAGACCTACGTGCAACCTACTTGTGACTGATGAAAACAGAGGCCCACTGTTTTTGGGAAGCTAAACATGTTTCAAAATTTACTTTTTACTCTTTTTAAGGGGAACCCTGCTCCGTTTTGGATGACATTCACATACACAGCACTGTACGTTCGGCTTACCACAGTAGTTTAACAATACATGTGTGCAAACTGGGATCGATAAGCATAAATCCTTCATTAATGAGCTGTTATAGCTGTGCGATAGTGTCATGTTGCGTTGAGATCGGCGCAGCTTCAAACAGAAAACCTAAAGCTTCGCGATAATACCAAGATTAGCCCATTAAAGCATATTAGCCACGTTAGGTAGCATTGACCACAAGGAAAAGTCCCCCTAGCTAACCATATCTATTAAATAAAACAAATGAAATAAAAGCAATATTGTATGTTTTTTTCTGTGGTTTTTAACTTACGTTACACATCTCTTTTGCTGCTGTAGTGTAAGCTAACGCTACACTTATAAAACTGTCCTTTGCGGCTGTAAATGTTAAAACAGCCATTCTCCCACTGACGCTACGTCCAGATGAACAGAATCAACTTTGGGGTTTTACACAGCCATGTTTTCCCCTCAAAACGACCTACTTTTTTACGCTATATCATCTTAATAAAAGAGTGCATGTAAGCCAAGCTTCCATCAGAAGCAATTAAACCTTTCGCTTAGTTCACAAAATATTCCAATACCACCTCAACGGGCCACTGCGGCACCGCAGCATACGCTAACCTTTGTACGCAGACTACTTCCTGTTTCTACTTACCTGCCGTTCTTCTAGCTGCTATCGACGAAACAAATGTGTGGGTATTCCTAAAGGACGCCTTTTCCAAGGATAAAGACGTTTTTCAGATGGAAGTGAAGCTAGAGGGCAGGGAATCAAAACGCTGAGCTCACGCAGTCAGTAAGGCTGAAGCTGCTGAGTGCTGACTCCACCCCGGGCCACCTTGCACGTTTACTGAGTTTTTCACGTCCCGGGGCGATGCTTTGTGTAGTAAGAGCAGACAGTCACAGGGAGGAAAGAGGGAAGCCGAGAAAGACGGGATCTAGGATCTAAGTGCATTTGTAAGGCTTGTTAAAAATGCGGGACTAAACATTTGAGTCGCAGAAATATACTCTTGTATAAAGAGTATAAAGAAAGTTGAAGAATAATTACATAAGACTTAGCCTAGTTATTTTTCAAATATAATGATAAAACGTGAAACAAATCTAAAATTAAACACAGCAATCTGGGCTTATATCTTGCCCTATGAAGAAGTCACCTGTTGTCTCATTTCTAAGATTTAAAAAAAATTATATTTTACTAGTTGAGATTAGTATTTAGTAATTATGATTGATTCGATGCAATCTACCCGTAAAATTTTAAGTTAGATTTTATTTGATCACAAATCACAACAACAGTCAATTCAGTGTGCTTTAATATTGTAAAGACCCTACAATAACAGAGAGAAAACCCCAACAACCCTTTGAGCAAGCACTCTGCTACATCGGGAAAGAAAAACTCCCTTTTAACAGGAAGAAACCTCCAGCAGAAACAGGCTCATGGTGGAACAGCAATCTGCCACAACCAGTTGGGATGAGGGAAGGAAGACAGAGCAAAAGGCACGCTGTGGAAGCAATGATTACCAGCGATTACTAAAATCAGGGTTAATGGAATTGAAATTGAAAGAGTGTACGAAAATAAATTTCTTGGAGTGATAATTGATGATAAGCTGAGTTGGAAGTATCATATAAACCATGTGAAAACAAAAATGTCAAAAACCATTGCTATTCTCTATAAAACAAAGCATGTCCTGAACAAAAAAAAAAAAAAAAAAAAAAATCATTATACACTTTATTGTACTCTGTTGCTTCCACATATGACTTACTGTCTGGAGATATGGGGTAATGCATATAAAACGAACACACTTCCTATTTTCAAGTTACAAAAAAGAGCTATAAGAATTATAAACCAATCAAACTATATAGAACAAACTAACATTTTGTTTATTAATCTGAATACCCTGAAATTTTATGATTTAGTTGAATATGAAATGGCACAGATAATGTATAAAGCACAAAATAACTTGCTTTGCCCCAGTACTCAGAAGCTGTTCAAAGTCAGAGTCAATATGACTTAAGGGGAAAAGATTTCTTAAAAAAAAAAAAAAAAAAACCAAACACAAAAAACAAGATAAGGACAAATATAAAGCAGAGATGTGTTTCTGTTAGAGGAAAACACATCTTATCTAAGGTGGAAAGTTTTTCTTCTTGTTTGTTTTTGCTTTGTTTTATTATTTGCTTTGAGCCCTGTGTACAGGAGCTGCATGCAAAAAGATCTTTTGTTAAAAGGGTTGGCGTAATAAGCAAGTGCTTCAGCCAATACCTTTTGATTAGCCTTGTCTCATGCTTTCTTGCTTTGTGGTAGATCTTTGTTCTGTCTTCACTGAGATATTTGAATGCTAATCAATAAAATCAAATTAAAAAAATCAATTAAATGTAGAGTGGTGTATAAACACACAGTTAATGGAAAAAGGTGAGTGAAGAAGAAACAAGCTGATGGGAAGCCTTCAGTAGCCTGGGCCTGTTACGCTCCCCTGAGGGGTCTAGGCAGTGAGGGGGAAGTAACAAAAAGTGTCCAGGTCAGAAAAAAGGAGTCAAGGAGGCAAAAGGGTTAAATTAAAGAGTTTTATTAAAGTTTCTCAACTAAAAGAGACGGAAAAGCCGCTATCACCATTTAAGAAAAACAAAACTCAGGCGTTGGTCAATAAAGTAAAACGTAAGTCAAAAAGAGAGAGAGAGAGAGAAGCAGCTCACTAGCTGCAACCACCACAAACACACACACACACACAGCTCACTAGCTGCAACCACCACAAACACACACACACACACACACAGCTCACTAGCTGCAACCACCACAAACACACACACACACACACACAGCTCACTAGCTGCAACCACCACAAACACACACACACACCTCACTAGCTGCAACCACCACAAACACACACACCTCACTAGCTGCAACCACCACAAACACACACACCTCACTAGCTGCAACCACCACAAACACACACAGCTCACTAGCTGCAACCACCACAAACACACACAGCTCACTAGCTGCAACCACCACAAACACACACAGCTCACTAGCTGCAACCACCACAAACACACACAGCTCACTAGCTGCAACCACCACAAACACACACAGCTCACTAGCTGCAACCACCACAAACACACACAGCTCACTAGCTGCAACCACCACAAACACACACAGCTCACTAGCTGCAACCACCACAAACACACACAGCTCACTAGCTGCAACCACCACAAACACACACAGCTCACTAGCTGCAACCACCACAAACACACACAGCTCACTAGCTGCAACCACCACAAACACACACAGCTCACTAGCTGCAACCACCACAAACACACACAGCTCACTAGCTGCAACCACCACAAACACACACAGCTCACTAGCTGCAACCACCACAAACACACACAGCTCACTAGCTGCAACCACCACAAACACACACAGCTCACTAGCTGCAACCACCACAAACACACACAGCTCACTAGCTGCAACCACCACAAACACACACACACACAGCTCACTAGCTGCAACCACCACAAACACACACACACACAGCTCACTAGCTGCAACCACCACAAACACACACACACACAGCTCACTAGCTGCAACCACCACAAACACACAGCTCACTAGCTGCAACCACCACAAACACACAGCTCACTAGCTGCAACCACCACAAACACACACACACAGCTCACTAGCTGCAACCACCACAAACACACGGCACTCTGGCCAGAGCTCACCTTTCCCTGGGCTTAAATCTCTTTAATTACTGACAAGAGTCAGCTGCACAAAAGGGAAAAGGTGGCACCTCAGGCAGAAGAGGTAGTGGGACACGCCCACACAGGCACCTTCAGGAGGAGGCCCTGCTAGGGCCGTAACACCCCCTCCCATAAATACAAACCCGTGGTTTGTCACATGATTATGATAACCAGAACTACTAATCAAGTCCGTAACCGTCGCATCAACAAATTGCAGGCTTTCCACCTACCAAACCCCATGGCAATGGTTAGGCATTGCCTGCGGAAGCTACCAACCCCATCTCAATGGGCTCAAAATACTGAGGGTGGCCACAGACCCTCAAAACAATGTCTCATGTGCTAGCCAGGGCTTTTTTGAGCCATCACATGTGGAGAACACAGCAGGCAGTCAGAAGACCTTACTGTAACAGTTTTCAGACGATTGCTCAGGTCACGGGTACAGGTATGTTTGTTAGTCAGGGGTGCAGGTCTGAGTGGTGGTGTTATACATGATCTGTCCACCTGCAGGTAATTTTGAGGAACTGGGACATTGTCAACCAGCAGCAGCTCAGGGCTAGTTGACCTCTTACACTGACTACAGGGTGCTACTGAGCAATTTTGCGCCAAGTTTAGCCTTTAGTAGGCCTGGCAACCTTGTCGGTTTGAGAGCCACGACTGACTTTTCTCAAAGCAGGCCCTTTTTGCTTTGAGTGGGCTTTCTGTTTGCGTTTCAACTTCAAACAGTTAGCAACAAGGTGTCCAGGTTTGTGGCAGAAGAAACAAAGCTTTGTTTCGGGTCTCGAAACCACAACTTTTCCAGCCTGGTTAGCTGGCCCACTCTTACCTCTCCAAGATGTACTATGGCACAGAGGGGTATCACATTCTACAGCATTTATTTTATGACTTAGGGTGAACTCATCTGCCAGTGTGGCAGCCTGCTGCAATGTGAAAACCCTTTGTTCACTTAAATAACAAGCAACACAGTCAGGCACTGTGTTCTTAAAGTCCTCTACCAGCACAAGCTTACGTAACAACCCCAAGTCATCAACCTGGCTTGCAGAGCACCACCTATCAAAAAGCTTCGCCTTGTCCCTAGCGAAGTCAAGATAGGACTGACCCTGTGCCAACTCCAAACCTCGAAAATGCTGCCTATAGGCCTCAGGTACAAGTTCATAGGCTTGGAGGACGGCACTTTTGATCTTTTCATAAACTAGGCCGTCCTGCCTAGACAGACCAGAACAAGCTTCCTGAGCCCTACCCGTGAATTTACACAGCAACATCACCCCCCCCACACGTCTTCAGGCCACTGTAATGAAGTTGCTATGCTTTCAAACACACTGAAGAAGCTCTCAACACTGGATTCACAGAAAACGGGAACCAGGTGGATGTTATTGCCCACAAACGAGCTTCTAGACACCTGTGCATTGATAGCTGCATCATCCATTTTGGGGGCCAGAGAAGGGTTAGAAAACACACCCTAATTAAGACAACCACACTTCTCTGCCAACTCACTCAGAGACTACCCAATAATTAACCCATTAATGGAAAACTACACAACTTACTTTAACTGACCAACTTACCTCTTGCAGTATACACATTAAACAAACAACTTACGCAGTTCCTAAGCACAACAAACTTTACCTACCTATCTTCTGGAGCGTGCTGGGCTCAAGGCAACTTGAAAGGCGAAACTTCAGCGACTGGAGCCCTGAATTGCCTACCCCCAACAGGGAACTAATCCCCGCCCAGGATTACTCCAAAAATAATAAAGGCAAAATAACAAAAGAGTGCCCGAAGGAAGAACTTAAAACGAAGCTCAGCTGGACACTCACCTAACTTAACTGGGAAGTTGTAGTTCTCAAATAGGTGACAAAGCAAGATAATCAAATCCAACTTGAAGCTCCCTTTTCAAATATCCTGGACGAGCCCCCACTTGTTACTTTCCCCTGAGGGGTCTAGGCAGTGAGGGGGAAGTAACAAAAAGTGTCCAGGTCAGAAAAAGGAGTCAAGGAGGCAAAAGGGTTAAATTAAAGAGTTTTATTCAAGTTTCTCAACTAAAAGAGACGGAAAAGCCGCTATCACCATTTAAGAAAACAAACAAAACTCAGGCGTTGGTCAATAAAGTAAAACGTAAGTCAAAAAGAGAGCGCAGCTCACTAGCCACAAACAAAGAGAGCGCAGCTCACTAGCCACAAACAAAGAGAGCGCAGCTCACTAGCCACAAACAAAGAGAGCGCAGCTCACTAGCCACAAACAAAGAGAGCGCAGCTCACTAGCCACAAACAAAGAGAGCGCAGCTCACTAGCCACAAACAAAGAGAGCGCAGCTCACTAGCCACAAACAAAGAGAGCGCAGCTCACTAGCTGTAACCACTCACATGGCACTCTGGCCAGAGCTCACCTTTCCCTGGGCTTAAATCTCTTTAATTACTGACGAGAGTCAGCTGCACAAAAGGGAAAAGGTGGCACCTCAGGCAGAAGAGGTAGTGGGACACGCCCACACAGGCACCTTCAGGAGGAGGCCCTGCTAGGGCCGTAACAGGGCCAAAGGGAGGAGTCAGGGCCACCGGATGCAGGCCTAGCTATATGCTTCATCAAAAAGAAAAGTTTTAAGTCCAATCTTAAAAGTAGAGAGGGTGTCTGTCTCCCAAATCCAAAGTGGGAGCTGAAGAAAGCCTGGTCTGATTCATCTTTTTTTTCCCCAAACAATCAACAAATATGTTACAATTAAGTACATTAATTTATTATTTCATTATCAAATTGATATTGACTTCAATCTAGCTTGTTCTGCTGATTCTCTGTGGTCTGCCACTGTGTATGCAATAATACATACTTACCACTAGATGACAACAGTTTCCTAGTTGCTTGACTTTAATTATCTTTCCCAGAAGCATTACAGTAATCTTGAATGGAAATGTGATTGAAAGAGCTAGGGGAAAAAAGCTCCCACAGCATCCATTTGTAACCCGTCAACATTCACTTGCATGTGGTTGAAGAACCTGCAATCAAATTAAAAGGAAATGTGGCACAGTCACTGGGAACATTTTTCACTCTATTAATCATAGACTCATCACAGGTAATCACTAACATTTCATCCAACTGTGCTTGCACAGCTTTATTCATCATTACAATCTCAACAAGCTGTGTGTAAACAAACTCAACATGATTGGTGGCACATGACTAAACCTTTGCGCCTGTCTTTTAGAGAGCTGGAGGGATCAGACCTGTTACCAGGACAGACAAAAGCTGCCAATCTGCTGCACGCTGTGTTGATGGTGGCCACATGCGTCGTTTGGAGAGTTGCATACTTCTTCAGCCCCTGAAACCCACCTTCGTTTGCAGGTTTGTGATCCAGTTTCAGTAGCTTATGTTGTGAAACTTGAAGAATGTCATTGTTTCTGTTGTTTCTGTCTAAAGCAACAAGCTGTTGATGTTTCTAAGAAGATTAAGTGTTGCAGTACTAAGAACTACAAGCTGGTAGAACACTAACAACAACAAAGACTTTTTTTTTTAACTTACAGCACGTTTCTTTACACAGGGAAAACATTATGTCTTAGACTTATATACTTTTTTGATCATTTTGATCAATTAACAAAATAGCAGAAGTTGCTCACAGTCCATATATGTTGTTGTCCACTGCACTTAAAATTTTTTGCATTTAATACATGTTGTTATTTTCTAGTTCATACTGCTAAAGCAGTTTTTGCCAAGGGGTAGGTAGGGCTGCTAACCTAGAAACTTAGTGGGACAGCTTTCAAGAAGAAGTAGCCTCGTAGTTGATGGTTCAGGGTTTAGAAATAGTCCTAATCTTCCTCACACCTGCCAGGGCCGTGCCAAGCCATAAATACGGGGATCATAAGAGGATCAACCTGGTGTCGGTGTGAAGGATCCTGCTGGATAGTGATCCTGGCACAGGCAAAGATTTTAAAGTACCTACCTAAGAAATACACAGAGGGGTGACAACAGTAGTGAAAGGACCTGTTTCTCTATAAAAATCAAGTAAAGATGTTTTGTTTTTGTTTTCTTTTTTTCCTAATGTGATGGATAAAATGTGCTGGGAAGGAATAAATCAGAATCTGTTTTTCTGTCATCAGAAAATGAGGCTCTTTTGAGAGAGAAGCTGCTTAAAGACAAACAATTAGTCAGTTAGTTCTGATATGTTTTTTGTTTTGTTTTTTCTCATGCTTTGATTAGCGCTTTGGACACTGTCCACTCAATAAAAACTAATGACAACAAGCAGGTGGCAGAAGTCTAAACTGCATTTCAAATTTAGCTAGAAACCACTAGAAATGTAACACATTTCCCATTTATGTGAATTGACTTAGCAGTTATTCTATATTTTCCTGGCATCAGAACTCTGGGACTGCCTTAGAGCAGTGTGGGTTCCCAATAAAACTGTCACTTCTGAACAAGGTATCCCTCCCTTCAGGGTATAAAAGTGTAACTTACCTGGGGCAGTAGATGTTTTGTAGTACGAAGCAGCTGAATGAGTGTAAGGCAGTTAAATGGCAATTTGCACAATGTTTGGGTGCTTTTCTATAAAATGAGACTGGCCTTTTTTTTGTGTGCGTGTACCCTGAAGCGTTGTCGCAGAATACTAATCTGTCTCCTTCCACAGGATCTCTGCTGCATTCACTGCGGTGCTGATTACTCATCGGTTTTGATATGGAGGCCCAACAGAGACCTTTCTGTTTCAGCCACAACAAATACGGTACCGTGCTACCACACCTGCTGGTGTTGGAGCTATAAAAATCAGCACTTCTGACATGTCGACTTCCTGGCAGCTCACCCCTAAAACGGACTCCGTTCCCTCTTTTGAAAGGACATACATTTTTACCCAGTGAACAGGACTGCTTTGAACAACATATGCTTCATTTGGCATCAGTCATGTTTTAATTACATTTGGGGAATTGAGAGTGGAGACATTTGAATGCCTTACTGAGACCCCAAAACTGTAACAAAAAAAAGAACTCGATTGATGTTTGTATGTGTGTGTGTGAGGGTGCAGCGCAGCCTTGGATCCGCAGTGGAACCACAGTCCGCCCGGGCGCCCAGCCTTCGGGCCGGAGACACTCCATACCAGCAACTACTCTCTGGTGTTACTGATCCAGCTCAGCCTGCTCTCCTTTGACCTGTTTGTCAACTCCTTCAGTGAGCTGCTGAGGACTGAGCCAGCTGTGCAGCTGGTACTTTTCATGTACGTCAAACTTTTTCACTGTTTCAGCCTAACGCAGCCTCTAGCTCAAGGGGGGGAAATAATTCTCAATTTATCTGCACTGAATCTTTTGAAATGCTGAAGTAAAATGTATTTTAGACAAGACAATAATCCTGCCGACAAGCTCTTCCTGTTTTCATCATTGTTTTTTCTGCTGCTTATACTGTTTCCTTTTCTTCAACAGAATCCAGGACATTGCCATCCTGTTTAACCTGATCATCATTCTGTTGATGCTGTTCAACACCTATGTGTTCCAGGTTGGACTGGTTGCCATATTGCTGGAGCGGTTTAGAACCATGCTAATGCTATCTGCTCTTTACTTGACCTTCAGCATCATTCTCCATTCTTGGCTTATGGTACGTCGTTAAAAACAAAGGCGAAAATGCCGGATTGGAAAATTCACATTTTTATGCCACTTTTTTGGGGAGATACTGTACAACAAGCTTACAGACATTTAAAATGCTTTCATTTTGATTTTAATAACTGCCAAGAGAAAAACATCATGAGAAAGAAAAAAAGAAAGAAGATAAAACTTGGTTAAAATGTGTCATTATATGAGTCTGAGAAAATAACATCATCATTTCTCATCATTCTGGTTGTAATTGTTAAATTATCTATAATGTACAAAGTCTCTGAATTTATCACAAAGTGGCCTTTTTGTCATCCTTCTATTCCTTTCAGAATCTGCGCTGGTTAAATACAAACAGATTTATTTGGACCGACGGTCTTCAGGTGCTTTTTGTGTTCCAAAGAGCTGGTAAGATAACAAGTTCATGCAACAAATGTACCTCTTTTCATTTAGAATGTTTTCATGTAAACACTGAAGAGTATACAGTACAAAAGGTTAGGATTTTTCCACTCTATAATCTGATTATACATATTAACTTGTAAAATAAATGTTTACATTTTGACTGAATAATTAAATTTAGATTTTGCAAATGAGACAGGAGAAAATACATGGAGACAATACAAGCAGGTGAAGCAGTTCAAAACAGCAGTACAGATTTAAGCTAAAAACAACAACAACAACCCATTAATGCCCTAGTAAACTGTATGATCATTTCACCCACCTTTTTATTTTTCCTTTACCTGTCGCCTGTTGTTACTGGTTACTCTTCCAGGCAGTGACATCACATTTCATCACCATGTGGGTGCCACTTTTATACATGTATAAGCTCATAAGTGGATAAAAGCTTGCATCGTCTAGCTGGCATTACTCTCTGTAGGTGATCTGCGTATGAGAAGAGTCATGTGCTATTTGTCTTTGCTTTGTCTGCCACTTAAGACCTGTCCAGACAGCTACTCAGTGTGTAAGCACAGCCATTACCTCACTCAGTTTTAAACACTGGTGGGAATTTTCAAGTTTTCTCCCTGTTTATTTTGCAATCACATAAATCTCTTGAATAACCTTGATCACTGTGCAAACTCATTACAAAAGAGTCACTGATATGAAAATCTACATTCACATCAGTCATGTTTCTAATTTACAGACATTTGTAAATTAAATATCCGTATATTTTAAAGCCTCCTAACATAATTTCCTGTTTGCAGCTTCTGTGCTGTACTACTACTTCTACAAGAGAACCTCAGAGTATCTGGGTGACCCTCGCCTCTATGAGGATTCGCCGTGGCTGAGAGATATGTTTTCACGGGTCAGACAATGATCTCTCTGCAATAGATCACACCAACACTCAGATGCCTAGTTTAAAAACGGCATTAAAAGAATATCAAAATACAGTATGTTACAAAGAAAACCCATGCAAAACAAAGAACTGGTCACTGTAATCCATTTGGTTTTAAAGGAAATTTATTCAGGGCCCATTCTAACACATCCTTCGTGAACTATTTGACAAGCTCAAAAGAATATTTCACAACATTTCCTTTCAACACAGAGAGGATTGTGCCAAAATTTTGAAAGGTGTCTTAGAACAAAAACACCACAAAGTGTCATGAGGGCTTGTTTTCCTGCATAAATGATAACAAAAGAATGACATCAAATGTGAAATAGTAAATGTTTTATATCCTGCTGGTACCAGTCACCATATAGCCTCCTTTCTTTTCTTTGTTTTTGTATTTAAACAAAAAAACAACAACACTATATTGCAATTGATTTATATAGATTTGAGATTATGGTGTTGCTTTAACTGTGTTTGTTATGTTGATATTGATCAGAGCTTAACTTTTATGGCTCAACCGGTTACTTATCCTCACTGTCTGTGAAATCTAAGTCATCATGTACATCTGAACTCTCTGTATTTAATTTTCATACACTACACATGCTGAAAACCCAATAAAATGTTGTTTCAAATACTGGTCATTGAGATATAATGTGTACATACTTGGACATATGATTTATTCTTTTGCTTCAGTGCTTCTTTCAAAGCATGACTCCAGATGATGGAAGCGAAGCTGATTCTTCAACTTTTCAAACTCTTTGTGGAGTGACTCCATCTGTAGGTTGAACTGTGGATACCGAGAAAACAGAAAATGTTTTTTCTTTTTTAAAGAAACCAGCATCTTAATGTAAAATTCACCTTGGATAAGAGGATGCAATATTTAGTAAAAACTGATTCACTGTGACAAAATAAAGGATTACAGGGCTCTAATGTAATTTACGAGAAAATCAAGGACAGCAGGAAATCTATATCCTTAGTAATCAAATGCTACAGAGAACTCACAGAGAAGCTGTTTTTGTTGTTTTATATTCAGTATTAATGTTGCATGTCTACTTTTTCTTTTAAAAAAATCACTACTTAATATAGAATTTAAAACATGGATAATTAATAGTAAATCACTAACCGCCCCACTGATATGTTAAATTACAGTGACTGACAAAAACAACAACCAAACTCACCCGTATTGCATATTTATAAAACTTCTCTGCTTCCTCCTTTTTGCCAGACTGAAAACAAAAGGTTCATCAGTGTTAATTGAGTTGCAGACCATGTGTTTAGTTATGTAAGTAAGTAAAGTTTGTTTGTATACTCCTTTTCAAGACAAGTGCTTTACACAAATATTAAAAATACAGTCAAACGAACACACCTGAATCAAGAAAAACAACACAAAACAAAATTTTTACCAAATTGCTGGTCTGAATAGATGCATTTAGGCATTTTTTTTAAAGGAAGCCACAGAGTCATTGGTGTGCAGCAAAAGCGATAAGCTGTTCCACAGTTTTGGCACTAAAGTCTGGAAAGCAAAATCCTTCTTAGTTTTCATACGGGCATGTGGAATCACAAGGAGACCTTTATCTGCAGACAAGATTGAAAAGATTGATGATATAACTAGGGGCCTCATCTTGTAAGGTCACAGAAGTAAGAATCGAGATTTTGAACTATCTAACAATGAGTGAACTTATGAGTTTGAGTTAAAAGTGTTGAAGCAGCATTATGGACAGATTGGAAGCAATTAATAGATGCTTTAAACGGGCACAAAAACAAAGCATTGCAATAGTCTAGGCAGGTGGAGATAAAGGCATCAACGTGCATCTTCAGTAGTGGGCAGCTACCAATCCTGCACCCGGGAAGCAGTGTGTAGAGACAGTACCTTGCCCAAGGTACCTCAGGGTAGCCATTCGGTGGATTTGAACCCCTGACCGCCTCCAATCACGGGGCGAACACTCTACCTACTGAGCTATCGCTGCCCCATAACAAGGGACTTAAACCAGATCCTTGCAGAATGCCACATGGAAATGCAGCCGTTTCAAACCCAAAATTTCCCAATGAGGACAAAAGTGTTCTATAAGCAAGAAATGAAGTGACCCACTCTAAGAAAGAGCCAGAGATCCCTACCATGTAGTTTAACTGTTGGACTAAGATTTGATGGAGATTTGACATTTCAAAGGCTGAGATAAGGTCAGGCAAACCAAGGGCTGGCTGAGCAATCACCCTTATCCGCAGCCATCCAAAGATCGAAACTTTAAGGAGAGCTGTGGAGTGCAACTTCCTATAACCAGACTGAACGTTAGCAAGAATATTGTGCTTCTCCAACACCTTCGTGTCCCAACCACCTTTTATTTTTGTTTTTGTAATACTTTAGCAATTTAGGAAGTTTTGAAACAGGTCTATAGCTGGTGTTTAGTGTAAGGTCCAGATTTAGCTTTTTCAAACCTGGTTGGATAACCACCTGTTTAAAGAACTCTAGGACACAGCCTGACCACAGAGGGCCAAATGGAGTCTAAAACTTAAGACATTGGCTGAGTTTGCTGAGGGTTTAATTTGGAGTAGTGTTTGACATACATAGCTAAAGAAAGTGGGTGAAAAGATTCTACAATTTTGGGATGTGTGAGAGTTTATGATCGAAAGGGCGATCTGTGGGAGTTGTAGTCCTTATCTGAAAAACCTGGTGTACTTGGTGTTGGAGGAGAAACAATGTTATTCTCAGTGTCAAATAGAACCTTGGCATTCCCTTTTCCTATTGTAAATAGGACATTTTGTGGTTTTCCCACAGGTACTCAGTCTTAAGGCAAAGCCAACTAAAACTGCAAATAGATTTAGTGATCCAAGGAGATGATTTAGCGATGCTGTCTTTTCTAATTTGTGGAGGTGCCACTTTGTCCAGTATCTTTAAACACCGCGAATCGAAGGAAGCAGAACTCAGTTCCATGTCATGAGTCACAATCAGACTACTGATTTCTGCAGATTTTTGAATCACAGAGTCAGTAATATGTTGTGAGTACTTCACATGTGCAGAAGACAAGGTGTCAAGGTTAAAAGAGAGCTCAATTAAAATACAGTTAGTCACTAATATTAATTGATACTAATCAAAATGTCCTACTTCAAAGTCTGCATTCCTGAATTGATTTTAGCCATTTATCATATTGATCGACATGCAGCGTCTACTTGCACAAGCATTTTCCCAAATTAATTGGTGTCTCATTAAAGTGTGTTCAGTGACTAAAGCATTGGCTTTACCAAAGGGCAAAAGGATGGATGTTGGCGTTAGATTCTATGGAGGTTAGGGCTTTTTACTCTGAACCCATCCCTCATCCTGAAGAGTCATTTATTCCAAAGCTTAAACTGACTCAATTCTTACCATAACCCTAACCACTCAGCTCTTCTGACTCCTGTAGATTGTTTTTTAATTTCTAACAAAGACACGCTGTTCTGTAGTCTTCATAAAAGGGGATGTGTCAGGCCACTGTGCGCGAGATTATCTTGAAATACAGACGGAGGACATTAATAATGACATTAATAGTGTTTTATCATCACTCACCTTGAGGCAAATGAGAGACAGGTAAGCCCAGACCTCTGCATTCTGGTTGTCCAAATGGTTGGCCTCAGTCAAAGCTTCCTCAGCTGTACAAAACTCCTCCAACTAAACAGACACAGAAATGCCCACTGAAACAACAAAGGGTGACTTCCTTTCAAAACAAACAGAGTAGGGCTCCCAACTATTCTTTTAAGTTAGTATTTCAAAAGTATTTCTTTTAACAATAGAAACAGGAGTGTACTTAAAACCTTGAACCATACACTGAGTGGAATCACAGGTTTTACAATTTTATTTTATTTTCCATATAACAAAAATAATTCTGAAGGCACAACATAGAAGCTTTTTTTGAGTTTAATACGATCCTTCCCATCAATGTTCTGAAGGTAAGAGTTTTACCCGGTAACATGCACCGCCCAGGCCTAGCCAGGTCAGGCAGGATGGAGACTGTTCACAGGCCTGCAGGTACACAACCTTGGCTTCCTGAAACTGAGAGTTAAAAAAAATAAGACAGAGTTACACTGTATAACTTTGTGGTTTCACATGAGATGTTTTAAGTCACATTTGAGTTTTGCTGTTATTTTCCAAGACATATGGCTGGTCCATTTTGTTTCTTTCTTGAAAAATGCATGAGGTAAACTCTCACACAGTGAATAGATGCTAGCAGACCCAGTACACATGAGTAACTGTCTGACTGATCAGACAGTGATGCCTGTCTCAATATCTGACCTTCTCCTGCATAAAGTAGCTGGA
Source organism: Aulonocara stuartgranti (assembly GCF_965226115.1). NCBI lineage: Eukaryota > Metazoa > Chordata > Actinopteri > Cichliformes > Cichlidae > Aulonocara > Aulonocara stuartgranti. The sequence goes on along the minus strand of NC_138939.1, from coordinate 31,384,556 downwards.
TCCCAGGCGGAGCAAGACAATGTGAGAGTCTGATGGCTTCTGCTGGAATTTGAAGCTCCACTCGTAGCTCTCCTCAGCCTCATGGAACTCCCCTCGTAGATAGTGACAGTGACCATTCCAAGCCCATGCATCAGGATCCTGGTGAGAAAGTGGGCAAGACTCTTTGGGTCAATAGTCAGCAAAGTTGCTTGACGAATGCTTCTTCTAGACACATTTCTCAGTCTGGATGAAACTTATTATATAAACTGCCCAGGGTTCCAGGATTAGAAACATCAATGTTCACGTGAAAGACCACCTTATAAAGTGCTTCCAGCTGAAATGATGAGGGACAAAATTCATGCTGCTTGTTATGTGAAAAATCCGAAAGTTGCGGCTGAATTAGACAAACACAGTGAAAATCTTATGAAGTGTCAGTGTTCCCCTATGTGTTGACACAGACTGTGTGCACACAAAAGACAAAAGAAAATAGTGTTGTCAAAAATGACAATAGTGTTCCTATTTTTCTTATTTGTGTGTTGTAAACTTTATGAAAGAACTAAAAAAAACAGCACTTAATCTTTTGAGTTTGGTATATGGCGGGGCGCAGTGGACACCCAAGTTTGTAAATGCAGTAACTCAAGTACGAGGCAACATAGAATTTTCAAATCAATACCATGGTTGCATCTGCTGAAAATCTCTTTAAGGTTTAAATCTCAGGGATCTTGACTTCAAGGTCAGAGCTCAACTTTTCTAAAAAAACAAAACAAAACAAAAAACTAAGAGGATTTTCACATTTATAACACAGGTATGTCTACTAGGAGGCTAAAGGGTAGCACTATATTTAAAAAGAATTACAAACAAAAATTAGCTGATGCTTAAAGCTGCTTTATTTAATATACATCCATTTTTTTCCCCAATTTGTATCGAATTAGGTCTGATTGAAGGACTGATGTGATGGTAAGTTGTCTGCTGCTCCGCTTTGAATATTGGCAAGAACTTGACACAGGGATTACTTTAGGGATTTTAAGCAAAATTGTGGCCAAGTTCAAGACAATATCCATAGGTTGTTTTGATTTTTTTTAGGCTTTTAAAAAAGAATTTCACAAGAATTGCTAGTTCCGCTGGAGTTTTGACTACCCCAACAATCAGATGATTCCCTATGAGCAAGCAATTAGCGACAGTGGGGAGGAAATCTCCCTTCAAAGAGGAAGAACCCTCCGACAGAACCAGGCTCAGGAAGGGACAGCCATCTGCTGTGACTGGTTGGGGTGGGGGGAGTGAAAATTAAAACAAAACAAAAAAAAAGCCAAAGTGATATAAAAGCAGCTTAATTAATTCTTGCAGTGTAATTTGCTGTTAATGGCCTTTTCCAATCCCTGCTTGTGTTTTTGTCACTTTTGTCCGGGGTCAACGAAGCAATGCTGGAGATTATTTCTGTGTGAGCTTTCTCTTTTCCAACTTGAAGGCTGCTGAGAGGCCGCAAGGTTTTGTCTCCCTGTGCTACTCCCGAGAGGCCAGGGTGGAAAAGTTATGCGCTGGTTTGTATCCAAGGCCAACATTTTTTTAATTAGGCTGACAAATAAATGTTGGTCATTTTGAGGTCCTGTGGTAGCTTCCATTAGTTGTTCAAGACAACTACGTCTCATATGAAATAGTAATTAGTGTACAAGCCAGAGTCTAGAACATGATCTGGTGGCTGACCCTGCGTGTCTATGATGAATTTCAAAACATCATATTCATTTTCCACAGGGTAGAGTGGCACCCCTGTAGCAAGCTCCACAGTTACCAGCCCCAGAGACCACATGTCTATTGCTTCATTATATGTATTACCAAGCATAACCTCAGGTGCACTATAACCAACTGTCCCCACACAGTCACCAGGAGTCACTGTAGATGCCGGCTGTGTGTGTACAGCAACCATGTGTGAAAAGTGGTCAATAAAGAGATGCTGAAAAACATGTTCATGCAAGCATCATTGGGTCTGCCGTGATATCTTTACAATAGGACTTCTGCTCCTGAACCTCTGCACACAGCGTCTGCAAATCCAGGCTGTATGAAGTAACTTTGATCTTTATGCAGGACTGTAAGCTGTCGTCTGTGAGGTATGAGGGATATTTGTTTTTAACATAGTTCACGGTGGAGAATAGCTGCTCACATATGTATGTGGATCCGAAGATCAACAATCCACAAATTAGGCATACTGGTAGGCCACTCTCATCAAAAATAAATTCAAATTAATCTACGCAGGCATCATTAAATGTTCTATTTTCTTCAGATATTTTTCTTTTCTTACATTTCTCCATACTTGACCTACCTGGGGTTGAACGTCTCAATAAATGCACGGCGTTTCAGCAGGTATACCAGTATCCGCTAGTGTGGCGCTTATTTTGAGCGACGAAGAATAATGAAATATAACTTTATTTTTATATTTCAAGATCACAATAATCTTCCAATTTAGAACTACAAGTTAAAAAATAACTAACACAAATAAAATACACTTCAGTTAAATGAATATAATTTATTTTCCAAAACCATGTGGAGCCGCAGTATAAGAACAAAAGAGCCGCATGTTGCTCCAGAGCCGCAGGTTTCCGACCCCTGAACTAGAGCAATGATGCTGGAGAAGACTAGATGTTAGCTTCGGTGTATATCTGTGCTGTTAGACCAGCAGAAGGAGAATGATCTCAAGAATAAAACTAGGTCTGATTTCAATTCACTTAGATTTTGGGAATTATTTTTATAACACTCAGCTCCTTACAAATTATGTATATTATGTGTAGTAATTGATCCTACACTGGAATGTGTTGTCATGCATATCTATAGAAGGTGAGCATCAAAAAGTAACAGTGGCTGTAACTGATTACTTTGTCATATACAATAAATATGCACCTTGAAAATATAAAAATAACAAATATATTTATTTATTATTCATTTGTTTGGTGTTTAGTGAAGATAAAAAAAAGAATAGCATGATAAATTAGACAATAAATTGCAGGTTTCACACTTTACAAACAGAGCACCAAATGCTTTCTGGAAAAGTAATGCCCTACATGCAGTTGAACACTCATGTAATATTCCTCACCCAGTCGATACTCGTGTTGTAGCCAGAGGTAGTGTGGAAGTACCTGATCTGTGCTGGACAGTGCCTCTTTGAGGTTGGCAGCAGCACTGCAGTAGTCTGCTTTAAGCAGCTGCAACTGGGCCAGATGAATGAAGTAGGAAGCACTGCGACCGCCATCTGAACATAGGAGCTCCTCAGATAGAGCGACTTCTGCCATCTGACAACAGAAAACAGTCATCTCTGAACAATTTCGGCTATTGCTTTTTTCATTTGTTTTATTTTTGTTCAAACATTACTGCTCAGAGCTTTTAAAATTAGACATTTATTGTTCCCAATATTACATAAGACTTTTTTTAAAAATTGCAAAAATATAAATAAAGAGAAAAATCTAATCTTTTTTCAAAATGATAAACTGCAACTGATGCTATCATACTTTCATAAAACACATATCACTAACACATGTTTCTAAAACCAAGTGTCTTTTGAAATTGCAGATTGCCATATGTAATATGCCCCTTTTTGTGCGGTAACAGAATAAACCGATGGTCACGTTCACACAGTGCTGTACAAACCAACACGCTGGGTATGTTTTACCTGCAGTGCATTGTTCTGCAGCAGGAATTGGATGATCTGTGTGTAAATAGTAGCAGGAGCTGATTTCAAGCTGACACTCGGTGCTGGAGGCTCTTCTTTCTGCATCTCTGAATCCTGGTCAACAAGTTCTGGGTAAAGGAGAAAAATAAAGCTACACAGTCAGATAAAATCAGTTACTCCAAGGGTTTATTTTCTTCTGCCCTATGCCCTTTGGGCTGAAGTGCATGAGAGCTCTAGCAGACAGAGTAGTAACAAAAGTAGTTCCTTGACAGGGAGATGGGGCTCAGGGGAACAGAATGGGTTGAACTCATGCATAGACTGGCATTATTGCACTTGACACTGTCTTGTATATGTCTGTATTTCTGTTTTTTTGTTTTCCTCACCTTGCATAACTCTGGGAGAGTTTGTTGTTTCATCTGCCTCCTGCTTGTTCTCTTCCTCTTGGTGTTTCTCCTCCTTGTCTTTCTCCCCCTTCTCCTCGCTCTGCTCTTGCTTTTTTGCCTCTTCTGCATTCAACAGCTTTGTGGCCTCCATAAAAGCCCTCGCAGCCTGGATGGAGTCGTTCTGACCCACATGGAACAAACCTGGAGCAAACACCCAACAAGGTTACTCCACGTTCCCCAGCATGCATCCCTCTTCCACTATTGTTGTGGGTGTTTAGGTTACAGATTGTTTTATATTCATGTTTTTTTGTTTGTTCATCATTTTGTCTGTTCAGTCTGTGTCAACTCTTAAAGAGACCAGTCCAGGGTCTACCCTGTCTCTCACCCTATGACAAACTGGGCTCCACCCAACCCTAAATTGAAGATGATGGTTGGATATTTTAAAGACAGATTTACAAACCAACCTAAATCTATGAAAGTCACACACAACAGTCAAACTGTCTTGAGTAACCTGCGGGGCCTCCATTACACTGGGGGTAGACAACAAACAGTAATAGCTGCTGACAAATGAAGTTTGGTAGTATCATTTTGCTGTTCACTGATACAATAGCAGCAGGAAGCAAAACAGATCCTCATCTCACCCAGCAGTGTCCAGGCCACCACGCTGAGAGGGTCTAGGCTGGTGGCTCGCTCAAGGAAAGTCTGGGCCTCACTGTAATGCTCAAACATCACTGCCAATACCCCACACATCATCAGGCTGGAGCAAGAAGAGGATAAAGAAACATCGGTCTTGAACTCGTGAAACTGTTTGACGACCTGTTTTTTATGCTGCGGCTCGCCTCCTGACTGGCATTAGAAAGCATGCCTCTATCACGCCTGTTCTTATTGATTTGCATTGGTTACCCATAAAGTATCGCATTGAATTTAAAACATTGTTGCTCACCTTTAAAATGATAAATAATTTAGCCCCTCGTTATCTTGTCGATCTTCTTAGTCTATATGTCCCTGGGTGAGCCCTCGGGTCTTCAGCCCAATTACTCTTGGCTCAGCCTAGATCTAGACTTAAATCTAGGGGTGACCGTGCTTTTGCCCTGGTTGCACCTAATCTGTGGAACAACCTTCCTATCACTATCCGTGCGTCAGACTCCATTTTATCTTTTAAATCCCATTTAAAAACTCACTTATTCAACATAGCTTTTCCATCTAGTTAGTGTCCCTATTTTATATTTGGTTCAATTTTTTATTTATGTACTTTATCTTTTAGCTATATCTCTTCTTAGTAACTTTGTTACATAGTTCTTATATTCCCTACTTTGTTAATAGTCTATTATTTAATCATGTCTTAATTTTCCTGTTTTTATTGTAAAGCACTTTGGTGTACCGCTGGTCTTTTAAACGTGCTATACAAATAAAGTTGTATTGTAAGTAACCACTGAACCATGTTCCAATAAAAGATAAAACACGAGCAGGTAGGTTCATTGCTTGTGACGTCAGAAAATACAGTGGAGATGAAGAATACTGTGACAGGAAGTAACTCTAAATATCTCTCTTCCTCTGTCAAATAATAATATACAAATAATATACCATCATGATTTAGAATTGAGCTGATTGCTAGACTATACTTATACACTCTATAATATTTAGATATATATATAATATGCAGGCTAAAATAATTATTCAATAATTAATCTCTTATTAAATTAATGATTTGCTTAAAGTGAAGATCAATATTGTAAGGAGTGCATTTCTAACCTGGGTTGGTGCACTTGGTCGATAGACACAGCATCATGATAACACTCTTTTGCCTTCAGGTAGTCTCCGGTCAGCATGTACAGGCCCCCCCACTCAAACATATAGGTGGGCTCATTTGGGTGCCTGACCACTAGCTGCAGGTTAATAAAAAAATATCAGAAACCACTTCATCTATTTTAACAACCATTATCATTATTCAGTGCTGCAATGTGACTTGTGTCCACTTGACGAAACAAAAGAAAAACATTCAAACATAACATTATTATAAATATTCTTGAGAATAATAGACAAATATAACCCAGTCTTTATATGACATTCTGACAAGTAATTAAATCTGTCCGGCAAATAGTTGTCTGTCAACCTTATTCTGTTTTTTTTTTTACATAAATCTTCCTGATTATTTTTTTTTTCGCAATGAGCTTTAGAGCATTGTTATTATACCTCTTTCCAGTAATATGCAGCCTGCTCGTAATTCCCAGTAAGCTGTGCCTCTCTGGCAAAATGTGAGAGCTGAGAACAGTGTAACTGGATGTTATCTGGGTAGCCCTCAACAGCATCTGGAGAATAAATCTGTTAAGGAAGTAAGGATAAAACAAAAAAGTCAAAAGATGTCCTCACAGACTGTATATGAAAGTGTGTGTTTGGTACCTTGCTCATAGCAACGTGCATCTCATCAACCAGGTAGACATAGAGTTTGCTGGCAAATTCCTTCAGCTGTTGATCATCCGTGAACGGCTCTGTCCGCCTCATCTTGTCACGTACGATCCTCACCACCGCATGCTACAAACCAGAAATATACACAAGCCGTTGTGGAGAAATAATGACACTAATGTAGAAGAAAAATATGACCAGAACCATTAGATCGATCCCTAAAAATAGTTTCAGTGTCCTTGTAAATTTCATTAATCCATCATAGATGTGGGCAGTTGGTCTGACCTTCATTTGTTCCTTGAAGACAAAGTATCTCCCAGAGTCATTGAGCGCTCCTATCACCTGAATCTTCATTTTCTCCAAGCTGTCGTCTTGGGGAATTTCACAACTTGTTCCAAATAGTTCCTCACACTGTTCTGAAACATGGGACACCGTGTTTGCTACCTGCCTGTGGAAGTCCAGCACAGCCTGCAGGAGCACACAGAAGGAGAGAATACATCAAGCATGCAAATCTCCTCGATTGGGCAATTCATTGTGTGTGTGTGTGTGTGTGTGTGTGTGTGTGTGTGTGTGTGTGTGTGTGTGTGTGTGTGTGCCTGTGGAAGTCCAGCACAGCCTGCAGGAGCACACAGAAGGAGAGAATACATCAAGCATGCAAATCTCCTCGATTGGGCAATTCATTGTGTGTGTGTGTGTGTGTGTGTGTGTGTGTGTGTGTGTGTGTGTGTGTGTGTGTGTGTGTGTGTGTGTGTGTGCTTTACTCTTTCTGCTCTACTAGGACCAGCTGGACGTTTAGGTTTGGGAGGGATCAATGCCGTCACCCTGCAAGAAACACAAAAACATCTCAATACACTCACTCATTTGTGTTTCACAGTCAGTCAGAAACAGAGGGGGCAACTACTAAATTTAACACTTACGTGTGTGTGAAAGTGTTGATAAATGTATAACTCTATCTCGGTGCTACAATCTAATAATGGAGCCAAAAGAAGCAGGTCAGACTCAGTCACCACATGGTTTAATTAGCACATTACCTTTGGGCTAGCTCTTCTGGTGATGGTTTTGGTACCAGCGGTTTCTCCAAGGCTATCTCAATGATAATATAAGTTCTGGCCTCCACATACATCTGCCATTAACACAAGTGAAGAGTTAAAGTTTTCCAAATTTCTGCTTAAACAGAAAACACATCAGCTAAATACGACTTTATAATATATTGCAGTAATAAGGATGTGCAGTAAGTTTGAGCATCTACTGCTGCTGATCTCTGCTCAGCTGTACTAAATTGCAACTGGTACTGGAGTCTCCAGTAAATTCTCCTAATCAATGTTCGCTCTACTTATTCATGTTTCTGAGCGAACGCACAAACTCCCTGAGCGATCCCTTGGACCACTGTGAGCAACATCAGACGTGTGCACTGCGGTCACACCAGCATCGAATCCATCCAAGTTACATGGTTTATTAAAATAATCAAATTACAGCATTTACATTTATGTTAGACTACTTTTAATTAACTGCTTTAGCCCACTTACAATGAAAATTTAAACAAATCTTGTTCATGACCTGTGTAGTATCTTAACACTATTGGAAGTAAAAATAACTTAAACCCCAATTTTGAAGACACAACTTTTTTTTGTTTAGTTTTTTTGTTTTGTTTTTTTGTTTATAAAGCTCTGACTTGTATTATGAGTATGAGTCTGTGGTCTGGGGGAGAGTCCTGTAACTCTCTGTCTGCAAAATACAGTATATACCAGTGTTGGGCAATGAATTATATAGTTACTTCTTCAAAAAAGTAACTGAGTTATGCAAACAACAAAGTTTTTTGCAGCTGTTTACCTAAAAATGCAGCCAAGGCATTTTTTTTAAATAAACATTTCAAATTATTTACAGAACAATCAGCTGTTCTGCATCAAATTTGATGCCACACAAATTATTTGTGCCACCCCAAAAATAATTTCAGTCCACTACGAGATAAAGGAGAACAACAACCTGATACCTGCAGGCCTGACAACAGGAGATGCATCACTGCTGTAACACCTGTAACATTCAGCAGTTGTTCTGACACACACAACAAAACTATTGACTGCAATACACACTAACTATACAAGATTTGCGCTAAACGTCGCCACGCCGCTTTGCTAGCTAAAACACCGGTGTCGGCACATAAGGACGCTGTCATAGCCTGTCAACGACATTGATTAGCTGCGTACAGTATATACGAATGTGAATCGCATTATTGGCTGGATCCCATATGGGAGCAGCCAGTCATTTACTGACTAACACTGCAAAACAGAATTGTTAAAGTATTGATTTTAATTTCAATTCAGGTTAGATTTTTTTGTGTGTGTGCGCAACGCAGATTTTCTGTGCGCAGAGACCGTGCCAGCAGTGCGCAATTGCGCACACGCGCAGCTTAGAGGGAACACTGATAATTTTATTGATTTCTTCGCTAATGCTGTGCAGAGTTATGTTGATGTTTACATGGAGCTTAGGGTTCCCTCGGCATTGACTTGTGGCTCAGGTTCATATAAATCACTGCAGGCCAGCTGCAGTTAATGGCACAGCTCCTTCACTGTGATTTGCATGTTGCTGATATAATTAAAAAAAACTTTATGTTATGGTCTAAATTCTTATAACTGAAGTCAGGTTTAATTGTTTGAGGGGGGAAAAGGAACTGTTGGACTTTGCTTATGCTGGAAAACTTATAAAAACTCTAAAGAATTATTCACTTGTGACCATCAAAACTTTTCTGACCTTTTTGCCTTGCTCATTGGAATCTGTGGGTCCCTTGTTGCTTCCATTCATGTTCTTTCCTGCTTTGTTAGAGCTGACAATATCTTTGGCCTGGCTGGCAGCTTCCTTAGCTTTTTCCTTTAAAACACTGATGCTTCGCTTGGCCTTTGAGTGCAAGAGAGGTTAAACAATTCACATAGCAATTTAACAGCCCTATTTAAATAAAGGCAATATCAACTGCAACCCCAGAGTTGGAACACTGTGTAAATTGTATTTATAAAGAGAGTAAAATTATTTCCAAAATTCATAAACCCATATTTTACGCATAAATATACATTCTCAGTTTTAATATTTGATTTGTTTTCTGATTTTTACTGTGAATAAAATATTGGTTTGTGAGATTAACTAAGTACTCCATTCTGTTTTTATTTATATTTTACAAGGAAACCAAATTTAAAGCAAATGAGTGATGTGTGTGTGTTACTGGAACCTTATTCAGCAAATCTTCCTCAGAGAAAGGCTGAACGCTGTATGCTCCTCGGATTCGCTGGACTCCAGGATACAGCAGCTGCCCAAAGTCTATAAATGCCAAACCATGGTAGGGGATTTCTGAGTCCTCAGCACCTAACTACACACAAACACACACAGGTCTGGTCTGGTCTCCATCTCAGTTAGACTTAAAATCACATGTTGTTTTTTCTAAGCTTATTGCATATGATATCCTAAATACTGGAAATCCAAACACCAAAGAAGAGAGAATAAAAAGGAATACTAACCTTTGATAATGGAGCCAATGACCTCATGATCTCCACTGGCCACAATCTGCTCTTAGTTATCCTTTGCTTCAGCCTGAAATTATAATCAGTACTGATACACACATTTTTATATTCTCTCTTTGTGTTTTCCATCATCCTAGAGCAATTCACCAAAGGCATGGAGGGTGCAGCCCAGGGGACATCCCATTCCCACCTCCCAACCCAGAAGCACCCATTCAACCTATATCGGCTTACACTGACATGACTGCCTTGATCTTTTTTTGTTATATTAAAAGCTTGCTATATTTTTGGTAACCCTAATCTTGTGTGATGTAATAACAAAACACTGTGAGATGCGAATCCCACTTTAATCATGTTTAACCTACCCTTTCATGTGTATTACAGTTGTTTTATATTATTATTTTTTTCCTTTCTTTATTCCTTTGTTTTATTTTTGTTTCCTAATGTGTTGCAAAGACAATGTCATTAGTTGGCCGACAACATGAGAGATGGGGCACAGTGGATGGAGGTCCAGGACCACCCCGAGGTACCACCACAGCCCAAACCCACCTAGTGAGCAACTCCAGATCCCACCAGTCCCAAGGTCACATATTAAATTGTTCTGGCAAAATAAACAACAACAACAATTGGGGCGATCGTGGCTCAAGAGTTGGGAGTTTGCCTTGTAATCGGAAGGTTGCCGGTTCGAGCCCCGACTTGAACAGTCTCGGTCGTTGTGTCCTTGGGCAAGACACTTCACCCGTTGCCTACTGGTGGTGGTCAGAGGGCCCGGTGGCACCAGTGTCCGACAGCCTCACCTCTGTCAGTGTACCCCAGGGTGGCTGTGGCTGCAATGTAGCTTGCCATCACCAGTGTGTGTGAATGAGTACTCCCATATATCATTGTGAATATTGATGTGACAATAAAAGTGATTTGATTTGATTTGATTTGAATGGGTGGATGACTGGATTTGTAAAGCGCTTTGGGGTCCTTAGGGACTAGTAAAGCGCTATACAAATACAGGCCATTTACCATTAAACAACAACAATGATAATAATAATCAACATGATTAATTCAGAAAATGGGTTTAAAATGTTGATAAATACAGCTCTATTGTCTTTTTGCAAGAATGTCATGGTTTCTAAATGTGTGTCTTCAATGAGAAGGTTTGTCTGGATGTTAATATGTAACTATTTCTTTGATTTCCAGTTAAGAACTATTGTTGTCTTGGCGATACTTAGAGAAACAAGGAGTGGATTCATGTATTTGTTTGAGAGAGTTTCAACTTCAGTGCTACTGCCAAGCAAACAAAGGGTTGGTAAAACAGACTAGATTTCTTTCACTGAGGAAAAAAGGTGTCATTTTGGAGAATGTTGACTAAACTGTGATAAAAAAAAATTAAATTTTTACTATGGATATTTCACATTTTCGTTGTCTAGCTGTAACATCTACTCTTACCAGTAGCGTTTTATAGTGATACAGTTAATATTGAGCATAATAACTGAGTTCAGCTTATTGGTGCAGCCCTTCACAACAGTCCCAATTTCTCATGTGGGCCTTTGTGAAAACCACTGCACTAGTTGTTTTTTCTTTCATACATTTGACCTTTACTCTAAGCATTAAGCCTATTTACTTACTGTATACTTGCACAGATCACATGCTCACTGTGTGCCTAAAATCAGTGATAAGATCAAATTCCTTTTTCATTACTTTCTGATTTCCTTGCATGCCTGAAATGTTCTGAATAAGGAAATCCTGCTCTTAGACTCTGCTATAACATGTGTTCTGTAACAAAGAAACTGGTGACTGACTTTCCCTTTCTAGATTAAATTCGTAAAATTGTAGCCAGCAGGTAGCATGGTGGTCCGGTACACAGAGAAATAAAGGAGTGATTTGCATGCTCAGCCTCCAACCTTGTAGTTCCCCCTGCGTCCAGAAAGCAGTACATCTCTGTGTCCCAGCTCACTCTGTTCTTCGTGGTCTCTGCCTCATCACGAAATGCCCGGTCCTGTGGGAACATTTACACCACAAGCCCGTAAATAAGCTTTCACATGCTGTTATCTTCAATGGAATTGTGGTTTTTGGATTATCTGTGGTTTTCTGAGATTTCTGAGTTTTTGTCTTCCTTTGAGTTTATCGACATTGATTCTTGGGTTTTATTATTTTCCTCAGTTCTTGATTTGTTGAGTGGACAAATATATAAAGAGGGAGCTGTCAAGCAGGAGGAAAAGAGTAAGACCTCAGAGGAGGTTCATGGATATAGTGAATAAGGATATGAATAAGGAAGCAGAGTCTGGGGATGAGGGGAATGACCCGCGAGGTCACTGAGGCAGTTAAACAACTCCTTGGTGGCAGAGCCCCTGGTGTTGATGAGGTCCGCCCCGAGTTCCTGAAGGCTCTGGACGTTGTAGGGCTGTCCTGGTTGACACGCCTCTGCAATGTTGCGTGGAGATCAGGGGCAGTACCTGTGGACTGGCAGACCGGGGTGGTGGTCCCCATGTTTAAGAAGGGGGTCCGGAGGGTGTGTTCCAACTACAGGGGGATCACACTCCTCAGCCTCCCTTTTTTTTTTTTTTTTTTTGCCTGTCCCGTTTGGCTCTTTTGCCATCAGAATTGTTGTCTAAAGGCAAACAAAGATGCCCAACGGATTTACTTTACCAAATTGACCATCCCAGCCTTGCCGTAATGGTCCATTTGATTCACCTTTTATTGTTTATTTTATTTTCACTTACTGAATACGGGACAGACTTGACTGGGGGAAAGAAGGGGAGAAAGAAAGAGGGAAAGAGAAACAGCTGAGAAGAGGGATGGGGGAGAAGGGCAAAAAACATAAACCAACAGAACGGGCAGAGAAAAAAAATGCATATATCAATCACCTGAATCACCTGCTGAGAAAGAAAAAAGAAAACAAGCAGAAGAGAACAAGAGTAATAGAATAAACAACATCACAATGATATATGGGAATATGACAGTAAATACTAAATATTAAACATTATTGTGCAGCACATAAGATCAACAGAACACAGTGTGCTTTGAGGTAGGAGCCAAAAAGGGTGTAGTTTGTGGGTGTGATCACCCGTGTGTACACCTGTGAGCATGGACGCGCTTGTTTTTTTTGTTTTTTTTAAAGGTTCCTTCATGTAATAATCTGCTAGAGGGTGTGGGGAGCCACAGCCCCATCCTCCAGGGCATGAAGCAGGTATGGAGGAGATCAAAACTCCAGACATCCAGAGGCCCCCAGAACACAAGAGACCAAGGAAGACCAACAGAGGGGCAGCCGCGCCACTGTCCCAGAAAGAGCTGAGGAGAGTCCCAGATGAGGGCTCACTCAGCAGCCGCAGAGCAGAAGCCAGGGGGAGTTGCAGTGACGCGCCCGTGAGCTCCGCCGGCAGCCAGCCGTGCCTGAGTGACCGAGCCCCAGGCCGAGAGGCCGGGGGCACCCCACCTCCGAAGTGGCCCGAGCGAGCCCCAGGCTCCAGGCCCCGATAAGCGGCCGCCAAGGAGTGAGCCGGTGTGTACCTGGACGCCCATCCCCGGACACAAAGAACCACCAACGCACCGATGTCTGAGGGGGTCCACCACTGGCAGGGGAAGTGGTGGTAGGGGGAGATAGGCCTCCAAACCTTGGAGGGCCTGAGATGTCCCCAGAGAGGTGGCGCCTGACACCCAACCTGACATATAGACACAGACGTACAGGCACACACAGATACAAACATCCATTCCCACCCTCATGCTCTCATATGCACTTACTCCACACTCAACCAACGTGGAGACAGACATAAAGAGACGCTGTACACACGATCACACTCCCCAAGCGTACTCTACAAACCGGGTCTAGGTACCCTTGCCCCTGGAGGGGGGAACTGCACCTAGACCCAGGTGGTGTTACCCTTTTCCCTGCGGTGGGGGGAGGCAGACCGCCCCGACTCCGCAGCAGCAGGAAGGCCCCACACTCCAGACCGCAGTCGGACGGCCAACTCCTCCTCCTAGCCCCCCCGCTCCAGCAGGTCGCAGAGAATGGGGGTGAGAGAAGACTCCAAACCTCCCTCCACCCGCTCATTGTAGTGTTGATGCATGTGTGTTCTAAGGTGCATTTAAAACCCAGGAGGGCATGGAGCTACCTGCCAGAGAGCAGCAGGTAAGCGCATGGTCCCTCCTGCTAGCCCTCAATGTCTACGTGTATTTAAAATTGAGAGGTGGGCAACGACGCCAGGGGTGGGGTGTACACCCTGATGGTACTTTGGATTCCGTGTATCGTGCCCACCCCCAAGATCCTATATGTATGTGTAATGAGAGTGTGAGTAATGTGAATGTCTAAGTTGTGGGATAAAATTGAGGCAGAGGTAGCCAGAAGGGGACAGAGGGGGGGTAGCCTCCTCTGCACCCTGGTGACATACCCCTACTCCAAGGTCCTGCATGTGTGGGTGGTTGTGGTGGAGCGGGAAGAGGGAGGCAGCTGGAGATGGGGAGGGAAGGAAGGGAGGGGCAAGTGACCCCTCCCTGGGGCCAGCTCCCCCGCTGACCCCAGTAGGCACCCCCGCGACCCGCCAGGGAAAGGGGGCCCAGGCCCATCCAGACCGGGGCCCAGTGCAGCAGCGCCTCCCGGCCCCACAGAGCCCGGGACAGTCCACCCAACCCCACCACAGAGAAAACTGCACCCACCCCACCATCCACTCATCTTCCAGACTACATAAGACAATAAACACCCAGGCTGAGATCTTCCTCCACCTCTCCTGTATCTCCCCCTCCTGCAGAGGGAGCTCCTGAGGAGAGGAAAGCTCCTGCAAGATGCTACAATCTCCCCCACCAGTTGAAGAGCCCCCCAGGTGGCTCGATGCACCGGCGGCACCCTGCTCCAGGGCTGGGCCCCCATGCACCCACCCGCCCACAACCCCGGCAACACACCAACCAGGACCCAAGCCCCCAAGGCCCGGGTCCCAGCCCAGAGACGGAGCGCCCCCAGAACCTCACGCCCATCCTGGACCCACCCAGGGGCAGCCAGGCTACCAGGTCAGTAACCCACGTCCGTCAGCACAGACCCTCCCCTAGCCCCGCTGCACACAGCCACGAGGAAACAGTCACCTCAGAGCCAACAGAGCCCCTAACCGGACATGACCGTTACCCCGGGTTGAGCCCCCCAAGGAAGATGCCTCCGGGGAACCCCCCGACGGCATCAGGGGCAGTACCTGTGGACTGGCAGACCGGGGTGGTGGACCGGAGGGTGTGTTCCAACTACAGGGGGATCACACTCCTCAGCCTCCCTGGGAAAGTCTATGCCAGGGTGCTGGAAAGGAGAGTTCGTCCGCTAGTCGAACCTTGGATACAGGAGGAGCAATGCGGTTTTTGTCTTGGTCGCGGAACACTGGACCAGCTCTTTATCCTCTCGAGGATACTTGAAGGTGCATGGGAGTTTGCCCAACCAGTCTACATGTGTTTTGTGGACTTGGAGAAGGCATTCGACTGTGTCCCTCGGGGTGTCCTGTGGGAGGTGTTGCGGGAGTATGGGGTGTCTGGCCCATTGCTACGGGCCATTCGATCCCTATATAACCGTTGCAAGAGCTTGGTTCGCATTGTCGGCAATAAGTCGGACTCGTTCCCGGTGGGTGATGGGCTCCGCCAGGGCTGCCCTTTGTCTCCGGTTCTGTTCATAATTTTTATGGACAGGATTTCTAGGCACAGCCAAGTGGCGAAGGGCTTTCGCTTTGGTGGCCTCAGAATCTCATCTCTGATTTTTGCGGATGATGTGGTTCTGTTGGCTTCATCGGGTGAGGGCCTCCAGCTCGCACTGGAACGGTTCGCAGCCGAATGTGAAGCAGCGGGGATGAGGATCAGCACCTCCAAATCTGAGGCCATGGTTCTCAGCCGGAAAAGGGTGGAGTGCCCACTCCGGGTCGGGGATGAGTTCCTGCCCCAAGTGGAGGAGTTCAAGTATCTTGGGGTCTTGTTCGCGAGTGATGGGAGAAGGGAGCCGGAGATCGACAGACGGATTGGGGCTGCAGCTGCAGTAATGTGGACGCTGCACCGGTCCGTCGTGGTGAAGAGGGAGCTGAGTGTAAAAGCAAAGCTCTCAATTTACCGGTCGATCTACGTCCCTACCCTCACCTATGGCCACGAGCTGTGGGTAGTGACCGAAAGAACGAGATCGCGGATACAAGCGGCAGAAATGAGCTTCCTCCGAAAGGTGGCTGGCCTCTCCCTTAGAGATAGGGTGAGAAGTTCGGTCATCCGGGAGGGGCTCAGAGTAGAGCCGCTGCTGCTCCACATCGAAAGGAGCCAGCTGAGGTGGTTCGGGCATCTGACAAGGATGCCCCCTGGGCGCCTCCTGGGTGAGGTGTTCCAGGCATGTCCCACCGGGAGGAGGCCCCGGGGCAGACCCAGGACACGCTGGAGAGATTATATCTCTCGGCTGGCCTGGGAACGCCTTGGTGTTCCCCCGGATAAGCTGGAGGAGGTGGCTGGGGAGAGGGAGGTCTGGGCCTCTTTGCTTAGGCTGCTGCCCCCGCGGCCCGGCCTCGGATAAAGCGGATGAAGATGGATGGATGGATGGATGGATGGATGGATGGATGGATATGCTAAAGGTTGGTGTCCCTGTTAGGGACAGGGATAGTTAGAATCTGATCCAGTTCATCTGATCCTTATTACCCATCTTTGTTAGTTTTTGTGTCTGTCTAACCCTGTAATGACACGTATATCACATTTGATGGATGAAAATTTGTCTGTTTTTCAGAATTCTACATCAGTGTGATGTAGTGGATGTAGCAAATACGATAAAATCCCAATCTAAAATTCCATGTGTCTCATATGTGCAAATTAATACTTGATTTCCTTCTTTTTAAAAGGGAAATAAATGGCACGGTCTGTAGTACGGATATGGACATTACATTTATTTTTATTGCACAAAAGGACAAGAGCACAATCGTAAAGTGCAAACCGCATCCAGGAACTTGTGTTAGCATTATGCTGCTTTGCAAGCATCTGTACAGACAGAATGGTAATGCTAAGCAGGCCGAGAACCCAGGGCGATGTTAAAGCTGAGTGAATGTTGACACCACCTCAGCAGGCACACCCTGAACTTCAACAGGTAAGAAACTGATGAACAAAACTGATTATCAAATCTCGAGGTCACTTTAAGAGTGTTTTTAACTTTCTTTCTTTCTTTTTTTTTGCAACATTCCAGCTAATATTATTGGTAGTATCTGCAAGCTGCATTTGTATTTACCTCTCGAGCAGTCAGCTCACCATCCTCCTGATCAATTTCCTCTGGCTTGAAAAAGACTCCAGGCAGGAAGTGGTTCTCTGGAGCTAGTGTGTCCCTATGGGGCCTCTTCTTCTGACGTTCCTTTTCTTCTCCCTGCCCCCCTGCCTTCAGCTGCCCTTCAGGGAACACTAGCACTTGGTCTTGCTGGGAGCAAAGCAGTAGTAAAGCTACATTTGTCAAAAACGCATCACCCTTGGAAAGATTGACATTTTAAGCTAGTGTGAATAGAGCAGTATGCCTTAAGAGGCCACATAAAAAGCACAGTATAACACTCACGTCTGCAGTAAGAGGGATCTCTAGGGCAGCAGTGTATGTGAAGGTAGTGGGAGCAGGGCCGGATGGCAGCATCCATGAGTCTGGGACAGAGTAGGCTGTCTCCAAAGTTACCTTTAGTAGATTAGAGGCTGAGAGGTCAGCCTCGGACAGTATT
The DNA here is from genome assembly GCF_965226115.1 of Aulonocara stuartgranti. Lineage (NCBI taxonomy): Eukaryota > Metazoa > Chordata > Actinopteri > Cichliformes > Cichlidae > Aulonocara > Aulonocara stuartgranti. The sequence continues at coordinate 31,366,966 of NC_138939.1, read as the reverse complement.
GGATCCAACACACTGACACTCACATCGAGGGTAGGCACCTAAAAAGCAGAGCAGTTTATATTTTTCATTGATATACTGCTTTAACCATACTGAATACAAATCCTTAGGTCCTAAGTGCTTTTCAAACCATAATACACAACACTAAACAATTTCCTGAGTGCAATGAAAGCTCATTTTATCATTATATGTAAATTCACATATTTAACATATAATACATGTAAGTGGCTGTTTTTTTCTCGTTTATCATAACCCAGCAAAAAAATACTTATGTTTAACAACACCTTAAAACGAACATGTTCCTCAATAACAAATAACAAAATAAACCAACAAAAACATATTGCCACTGAAAAGGATAAGAGGACTCACTAACAGTTTATACAGCTTAGTTTGTTTTTTTCTGGCCTGTTGCACTTTTTATCTGTTGTATTTCTATCTGTATTTTATTTGATGCACATCACATTTTATTTGTAATCTAACAACAAGGTTGTTTAGTATTAGGAGTTGAACCTTGCTAGCATAGCATTTCACATGATAAATGAAATGAAGTGCCGGTCTTTGGCTTTCTCACCATGAATGTGTTAATTAGAAAAGCTGTTGGTTAATTTATAATACCGCAATACCACATTTAAAGTGAGAGGTATTTCTCAAAGTCCAACTTGCATGGGCACCAGAGTTAATACCCTCCGATGTCATGCTCGTTGCTGCATGGATGAAGCTACTGTTAGCTGAATTATTAAACTGATTTTGAGCAGCAACTTACCTGTGATGTTGGTATTTTACTTTTTCTTTACCAAACTCTATGACTAATTTGGACTTCTAGTCATAAATCTGTAGAATTCAACTAAGGGGGCGCAGGGACTTTTAGATAGACCTGAACCCCTGAAGGCTCATCTGAGGGATATTTTATTTATGCTTACTATAACTGTCCCTGTAGAGTAATGGGATTACCTTCATTTTCCATTTAAAAACTGCTTGGCTGGATCCTTGCTTCATTCTGGTTGCACTCCTATCTTTGTTGGGGAACTGTGGGCAATATGGATACACTCTTAAAACAATGTAAAAAAAACTTAAATTGTGAATTCTATTTTTCAACTGTCCATTATCTTTCTATTGTTTCTAGTTGTTATTTTACACATTTCATATATAACTAAAGTGTCTACATGTCTGGAATTAGTATTGATTTAACAAAACACACTGTGTGCTTCTTAGGCTTTGCCAAATGTGTTGAATGCATTATTTTAAAATGTCTGCAAAACTAATATTTGGAATCTCTTTTTATATACTTGTCAGAGGATTTTTATTAAATACAAATCATTGAGTGTAATCAAGTAAAAACAAATATGCTTTTTATTCAAATGCAATATAACCAAGTATGCCTTATAACCGAGTGTTCATATATTTTCACATAACCAAGCTTATTGTTAAAAGAGAACACAATGCATTCCTTGCTTAAGTGTTTAAGATGTTTTGACAAGACATGATATATTTCTGTATCCTTACTTTAAGCGTGAAAGATCAGATAAGCATGATATATTTCTGTATTCTTATTTTAGTGTGTGAAAGATCAGATAAGCTGACTCTATGTCTGAACTTTATGTCTGAACTTTATGTCTGAACTCTCCTCTTTTCTGGTAAAAGAGGAAGTACTGTTACCCATTTTTTGCCTTATAAATAAAGCAAGCAGCCTGTACTCGGTGTGTGTCTGTCTTCTCAGAGGCATTCACCCGTGTACACGTTCTTAAACTCTGAGTCGGTCTGCAGTGTCTTATTTCACTTACTTGTGTTTGAAAAAGTGTCTAACCCCTGACAATACTCAACCCAACCTGTCAGTGGGTTAAAAATACTAAATACTAAACTTTTTTTTTTTTTTTTTTTACCAGATACCGCTTGAGCCTGGGAGCCTTATTTTTGACCAGACAATAAATAGTCTCAAATTGTGGCATTTGTTTTGGTTTAAAATTGTACTTTAGCTGTAACCATCGAAAAAAGGCAATAGATGCTAAATAATTGTAGAGTCTGTGTTGGTAATCTAGACTTAATAATATAATAAGAAATAATTGTTTAATTGTTAATTCACTTTTTCAGTCAGAACTATATGCAAGCATGTCTGATCAGTGCTGTTTTTAAGTGCATTTAAAGATGTTCAATCTTTTGTCAATATTAAAAATACACAAAAACACTTGTAATTTATTTGGGTTACTTTGCTATGTAAAAATAGCAGAGAGTGTAGTCCAGGGGTCAGCAACCTTTAACACCCAAAGAGCCATTTGGAGCCGGTTTCCATGCAAACAAAAACGCTGGGAGCCGCAAATACTTTTTGACATCTAAAATGAAGATAACACTGTATATATTGTTTTTTACCTTTATGCTTTGTGTGAACAACTAAGGTGTGTTGCTTATGAAATCCATGAAGTGCTACAGAGAAAGTTACATTTTATTTATGTAATTAACACATTTTTAAATCTTAAAGAAATATAACAAAAGGAAAGACACCCAGCTGAACTAAAATGATCCAGCAAACAAAAGATGCTGTGAGCCGCCACCCTTATATCACCTTTGGGATTTTGGAGCCTTGACCTGACTTTTAAAAAATAATTGGAAAAAAAGCACTATGCTGCTAAAAAATGAAAAATAGATATTTGCAAAATTCTGTCTAAATATGTATTTTACCAGGTTATGGTGTGTGGCGGGGCGTGGTCTGCAGCGCCGCTGCAGGGGAGGCGGACGCACCTGAGCGGCACCCGGAATCACGCCTCGCCGCCTTAAAGTCTGTGCTATCTGTGCTGTTGTGTTGGTGTGTGTCGGGCTGTGAGCTGAAAAGCTACAGCCGGCTGTATGCATACAGCAACCATGTGTGAAAAGTGAGACATGCTGAAAAGCATGTTCATACAAACATCGTTGGGTCTCCAAGAGAATGACTGCAGAGTCCTCAACTGACCTTGAGGCCGGTGTCCTGGGCAGATTTGGCCCGGAGGTTGGGCACCGAATTGACAGAGACTGTGGATGAGAAACTGCACTGACCTGAAGACAAAGAGAAAATCACTCTAACAAATGAAAGTTCTGCTCTGCTAAGAAAAGCTCTCTGAAATGAATTTTTGCTTTTCTGACCTCCATACAAAGCAGCTGTTAGCTGGGACGATATGCTGACTATATCAGAAACCAATTTTGAAAAGGGATCACTGCTAGAACATGAGCCCGGTATCAGAAATTAAGAAAATGTAGATACTGTAGGTACACTGATGCTAAAGGTTGGTTAGAGAAAAAAAAAACTGCCAAATTAAAACTAGATTTTGCATTTGGAGTGTTATACTCTAAGTGAGGGAAAATAAAATTACTTGTTTTCAGTTTATAATAGAGCTTAAATTTGTTTTTGCAGCTTTGAAGGTTTCATATGGCTAGCTCCAACAGTTATGAAGTTAGGGGCTCAAAAATGTACCACATTTCAACCCACCTTCCAGGGCCTTTAATTCAGAAACTTGTCATAGTATGAATTTACATTTTTTCATGAGCAATAAATAAGTCATCTGATTATGAAGAAGCCAGGTGGGAACTTTTGTCAGATCTGACTGATCTGGTATGGAAAGACCGGATAGCTATAGCTGTACCTTGTAACAGTGGTAGAAGGTCAACAACAGCCTGGCCCAGAGGCACTTGTCTTGGTTCATCATTCTTCTCCTCAGCCAGGACTTCTATCACTGTCACTGACCACCACAAAACCATATACATTAAACACAACAGTGGACATTTTTAGCAAGTTTGGTTATCAAGGAGATTCCTGTCACCAATTACACAAGGTATTCACAACAAAAATGTAATAAAAAAAAAAAAAAGCAACAAAAAAAGTGTTGATCAAACTGAAAGAAAATAGAATGAAATGAAATGTTTCAGCTGCTGGTTAGTGCCATTTTCAGTTTCATCATATTATCAGAGACAGGAGAATATTTCAAATCTCGACTTACATACAATGGGTTTTTGGGCAATGTCACTGAGAGCCTGAGCGTCGTTTGGCCAGCGGAAGATGCAGGTAAATTTATAGTCAATAAAGTCCTGCATGGGGTTACCCTGCTTCGCATCTGACTCTCCCAGCAATGTTCCATCAAACTCAACCCGCACCAAACTCTGAAAGCTGTCTCCTTTTTTTGATTGCTAAAAAGAAAAGTAAAGAAATACATAGCAAGCTGTAAACATTTACTTAAGATTATATCACATTTTAAAATAAAGCTTTAATTACATTAAATTTACTTAGATACTTGTTGAAGAAGTAAAATGTAGTTAGCATAACATCAAAAGTATATTCCACCAGTCTCCATGTAAGCTATTAGTACCGCATGCTACCAAAGCCTTCTAAGACCTATAACTCGGGAAGTTGTTTGCTTTTATGTCTCTCTTTGGATAAGTCAATGTGAATTGAAACTAGAAAAGAAGACTGTGTGCTAAAAGCAGTTTTGCTGATAAGAAAACAACTGTTTATGAGATATGGGACTGAAAATATAGAGCGAGCTGACCTGCCCAAATACACATAAGCTAACTTTGAGTTTTCTAATTAGATCAATGATGGATGGTCAATGATGAGAATGAAAACTGACTGACATTTTACTATGACATTATTAAAATAGAATTTTAACTTCAGTGCTTTACATAACTGCTTACAATCTTGAACGAAATAATCTTGAACCAAGTGCTACTTGTGTTAAATTTTACTTTGATATTTGCCCATTTACTTGAGTATTTTTTTTTATATATTTGGTGGTAAGTGGTGGTAAAAGTTATGTAACAATACAAGGAGAAAGAAAAAGAATAGCCACCTAAAATATTTGCAATTTTCTTTTTTTAACAAACACAATTCTAATTTCATGTAATGATAAAAAACCGAACCAATTAAAGATAACAAGTTCATTGGGAAGCTCTAAAAAGCTTATTGAGAAGTCTTAAAACAATTAAACAGATATCCAGATATAGATATCCAGCAGCTCCATTTAAAAAGCAAACATTCCTCCAGTCATAAATAAATAAAGTTCAAAAGAGGGATACACAATACAATACAATAAAAGATTGCAAATGGACTGGTTCTTACATAACACATTTCTACTCTACTTGCCATGTGCCTCATTCATACAAGCGCTTTTTAAAAATACTTTTTCCTCAAACTAACACGCACACACTGATGGATGATGGACTTTGGCTTCAATGCCTTTCCCAAGAACACTTTGGCATGCAGACTGGAACATCCAGGAATTGAACTACCAACATTCCAAGTACTAGATTACTTGCTCACTGTTTTAATGGACTGATAACTAATAAATGGGTGGGGGGTGAGAGGACAGAGGGTACCTGCCAGCCATCAGAACGTGGAGAGGGTTTCTACTGTTGTCCATTATAGATGACTTCCTCTTCTCTATAAATTACATTCTCTATATATTTCATCCCTACATATATATGTACTGTACTGAATCGCACGAACATAAGGATGATGAAATCTACTGCAACAAAATTATAGCTACATATATAGCATGCTATATTCCTATACTGCACTCCAGGTTCTATGAATAAAGGAATATTACAGCTCTCTTAAGGTGAGCTATAATCTTTTACTGTCAAACAATAACAGCTTAGAAGTGAACACCTCAAAGTTTCTTTCGGAACTGCTGGACGGTAATGTTGGGTTATCAAGGTAATTTGTTGCTTCGTGAATTTTAAGGTAAAAAAAACTTCATACACAACACGTACCTAGACTTCCGTTAGACTGTTATGCCGCAGTGTTAGCAAATTTCACAGGTTTATGGGGATCATTTCTAAGTAACGGCAAGTTGACTTACCAGGTCATTTCCACGGTTTATATGTATTTTTATACTCATGCTGTGTCTTTTCGTGTTTCCTGGAGCCTCCATTAAAAGTCAGTTTGTCGCACGGGGACGCGTTTCCATGGCAACGATACCTCTCGTCGCTCACAGGCGGCGGCTCTGATATGGTGGGTTCAACGTGAACTCGAAAATGCTGAACAATATACAACAAGAAGGGCAAAATTAACTTCAGATTCAAGTTTACTGTTACCAGTTCAGCGACGCGGTTGATAGGAATCTGTCCTAATGTGCTCATATATACCACAACACACAACAAAGCACAGCATGATACATGGATACATGTACTCAATCAACTCATAAAAGTAGTGCCCTGTTTCACTGTACCTGTCTTCAAAGTGCTTTTTTGTGAGAGGTTCAGCTAATATTATAATATTATAGTACATGAATAGCCTATTATGCATGTCATTACATGAATGCAGCGTCATTCAACGCAGATATCTTATTCTTCTGCAAAGATATATTCAAAAACAAATATTAAAGAAATATCTTTCGTATTACAGGCAAATACTGCTTTTCACCCTCGGTGCATTACACATGTGAGAGAATCGATTTTGTACTCGCTTTTATTCAGGAAAACATTTAGGAAACATTTTGTTCTGTAATAGTACTAGTGAGACAGCAGGGGTCACTGCTCACTACAGGGGAAACATCCTGGTGGCGCACTCGTTTTTAAGCTGTTGTGTGTGAAATACCTTGAGGCATTGGGAGTTTAATTTGCTTTTTCTGTGTTCTTCCCATAAAACTGCAAAAATTTAATATCTCGAGCAGGATGTATCAAAAGAGACCGTTTTATATAGTTTTTGCAACATTAAAAAAAATATCAACACCATTTTGTTGCAGCGTTACAGCTCTTTATATAAGCTAAATTACTGATCACCTAAGTGGTCAGAGTTGTACTTTCATTTTATTTATTTATTTGTACATTTCATATGAATATATTTTCTTTTAGCGATTGACTAATGCTTTTCCCGTTTAATGTAACGCACCGCGTATTTCGTTGGACAAATAAATAAAATCATTGCCTTGCTGGTAGTCCTCCGCGTCGCTAGCGGCGCTCAATCTCAGACCTCTACAGAGCTCAGCTTTCTACTTCCGGAAGCTTTATTATCAATGATTTTGTCACTTGAGAGAGATTAAACACTATTCTGGTGTTTGTCTTTTGTTTTTGTCAAAAATGTCCTACAATTACGTTGTAACAGCCCAGAAACCTACGGCGGTTAACGCCTGCATCACAGGTAAATCCGCGCTGTTTTTCGCCGTTGTGCAGTAAGGAAACATTTGCCACCTGCATGTTAGCTTTGCTCCCGCGCTACAACTAAAGTGCTCCAAACGGGCCTGTAGTAGCCGCTAGCTCTTGTTTTGCTATGTCAACGGTTTACTTGTCACATAGGTTCTGCTCGTTTGTATGCGTGTCTCAACACACACATCTCTTGTCACGTCTGCTTTAACATACACACGGCAGACGTTTTTTTTCTTGCTTCTTCTTTTTGATGTAACGTTAGCTGTGTCCTGCACGTCAGTTGCAGCGGATCAAAATGCGCTTCCTCTGCTCACAAACATTAGCATATCACACAGACTTAGTGCCCCACTTAAAACGAGTTAAGCTAGATTACGTTTTCGTTCATTTGACTCACAAAAACCGTGATGCATTAAAGCTCATAGAGACGCTTATGCTGCTGTCTTTTTGTATTTCAGGCTAGACCAATAGGAATTCTGTCACATTAAAGTTACAGTTTGACATGCACTCATGAAATGGCTGCGTAGGATGCATCATCTCTTCATGTTCACTCTCTTTTTATTTTTCATGGCGATAGTAGAGACCTCGAGATGATATGAGGTGACGAATTGAGATGAATGCTCACGTGTAATAGTCTAGACGTGAAATCTACTTACAAGTTACTTTTATTGTTAAGCAATCTGATAATTGATACTGCCAAGTGCAATCAGAGTGTAAAGATGTTTAAAGAACTTGCGAAATTACTACTTTTCATGGTAGGTCGTTGATTGTAGCACTGACTCTGACACAGTTACATTTGTTGGAGTAGATAATGGAATGAACCAGTTTGGCCAAGATATATTATTTTAGACCATTTTGAACACAAGTAACCGTTTGCGATTTTCCTTATTGTGATAAATTAGAACACTTAAGGAAGTTGGATAATTTCCTTGTAAGTTGTTTTTAAGCTGCTAAAGACTAAAGAAGACATTAAAAATCAGCAGTTAAGCTGATATGTAAATGTATTTGAGAAGCACCAGAATATTTATGCCCCAATTTAGTGATATTTGTGGACATTTTTAATTTCTCTGTGTGCCCACTACTCTCACATTAAAACCAGTGTATTGAACATAATGTAACCATTGTTTTTCTGCAGGTCACTTCACCTCTGCTGAAGACCTCAATTTGCTCATAGCTAAAAACACACGTTTGGAAATCTATGTGGTCACAGCAGAGGGCCTGAGGCCCGTCAAAGAAGTGGGCATGTATGGCAGAATTGCTGTTATGGAGCTCTTCAGGCCCAAGGTAAGGGGTTTTGTGTGCAGTCGGCAACACTTTGAATTATTTTTCCTGCTCGACTAGTTAGTGGTCTGGTTATTTAATATATATTTAACTGCACCATAAATGATTTGTACTGTGGTGTGTTTCTCAATCATCTACAAAGTAGGGTGCAAATTTTGCCTCTCAAAAATAGTGAAAGTCTGCACATTACAAATAGGATATGACACATGCAGGCACTGTCTTCTAATCGGGCTCACAGAGGCTGATCAGGTGTATAACATGTAACTCTGGTGCCTTTTTCCTCCTCATTCTTCAGGGTGAGAGCAAAGACCTGCTGTTCATTCTTACATCTAAGTACAACGCCTGCATCCTAGAATACAAACAGACCGGGGAGAGCATTGACATCATCACCCGAGCCCATGGCAATGTCCAGGTGAGACAACAACACTAATATTGTTATAGACATGAGCCACATTGTAAGGACATTCTATTTGTTATGGTGTGTTCATATGAAGGGCAGTATGTATTTTGTTCTTCTTGGTTGAATGCAGCAGTTCACTCTTTTTTAGCTCCACTACATTCATATTAATAAATCTTAATTTAGACTGTTTTAAATTATCCATTTGCCATTTAAATTGGTAAACACCGTTAGGTAACATTTCAGAATTCTTGTATTCTTTAATGTGGTTTATATCAGTGACATTTTGGACTTCTTAGACTATAACAGCTGGAAAAATGTAACTAGCTATGTGCTACATAATGTGATGCTTTCTCATACACTCCCAGTGCTAAACAGTTCCTAACCCAATGCTCTTTTGCAGGATCGTATTGGGCGTCCGTCAGAGACGGGTATCATCGGAATTGTAGACCCAGAATGCCGCATGATTGGCCTGCGGCTGTATGACGGCTTGTTTAAGGTGATCCCATTGGACAGGGACAACCGTGAGCTCAAAGCTTTCAACATCAGACTGGAGGAGCTCCAGGTCATCGACGTTCACTTTCTGTATGGCTGCCAGGCTCCAACTGTTTGTTTCATCTACCAGGTACATGAGCAGTACAGAATGTGGGAATGTGCCTTTAATGAAATGGGAAAAAAAGAATATGTTGAAAAATTCACATATCCGGGACATTTCTATTTAATTTATTTATTCCGGGAGAATGGTTTCAAGCTTATGGTAACTAAGCAATGCACAGTAGCAAAGTGCAATTAGTGACCAGTTTTATTCCATGTGTTGTGTTTCATAGGACCCTCAGGGACGCCATGTGAAGACCTATGAGGTTTCTCTGAGGGAGAAGGAGTTTAACAAAGGCCCCTGGAAACAGGAGAATGTGGAGGCTGAGGCTTCAATGGTGATCCCAGGTACTTCAACTATTTAACTCAACATATAGCCGTGATAATAACGAAAACTGCTGTGTGAAAACACAAGGATGTGAGCTATGAATTGCTAGTTCATAAGTGTGTAAGTTTAGTTTACAAGTCATGAATAATTTCAATTGTTGAATACATTTAACCCACAGCACTACTGATAACTGGTAATGCAGAGGATATTAGCTTCTGTGCTGTAAACATCTCCAAAATAGCAGAAACTTCCCAGAATAATCACTCTGTCTGTGTTCTTGTATTTTAGTCCCTGAGCCATTTGGTGGAGCTATAATCATAGGACAAGAGTCTATCACCTACCACAATGGAGACAAATACTTGGCCATTGCACCACCCACTATCAAGGTAATGATAACAGATAGCACACTTCTGCTTTAGATATTTTGATCGTTCAGCTGTTCAAAAGAAGCTAGGTAAACATTTAAGTTGCAATAATGTAGAATTGAGTTAGACTGTGGCTGTTAGAAGCCTAAGCACTGTAAGTCTCAGCAAATAGACTATTTCTGTACCAGGGGCAGTCAAAATAGAGTTAGTTGGTGAAGTCACTTGCAGAGTGGGTAGTAGTGCCCTATCACAAGTAAGTATCCTATATCTAATTCAGTGATGCATCAAAATAGCTGTTAGTATTGGGCTGATGGAAGCAAACTAATTAAATCGAGCTTGTCTGGGAACATGAGCCCAAATCTGAAGCTTGTGTATAAAACGGTGTGAAATCAAGAGTGTGATTGTAGAGCTGTCTTCAGAATCACACTTTGTAAGCATGATTGTTTTGTTATATTTTTTAAACCCTAAGGTGTACATGTGCTTTCTTTTGTTATGACTCTTATCGGTGCTAAGCTTCCAATACCTCAGGGTTTTAGTATTATCAAGATTTAGTTGTAGTCTTTCTACTGGCATTTAAAAGAGCTCAAGGCCCAAGAGCCCCTCAACGGTTTCTCGCTTCTATAATTAGAGGTTGTTCTTTCCTCCCTCGCTGCTCTTTAGAAGAACATTTTCATGAATTACGAAAAGAAAATTCGAAATCATTCAGATTAGGAATCTTCTAATTACACTGTTTTCATTATCTTCATTTTAAAACAAATATCTTTGCTAGACCTGTTGACTATCCTAATAATTAACTTATCTCCCCAATTTAAGGATGATTGATTATTGACTTTTCAGGGTTCATTAATGATTCAAACTTTTGATGAATTCACCCATTTGGAAACAGGAAAGCTTGTTTGTCTTAAAAGTATATAGGTAATCACTTGATCATATATCTGCTGTAGATAGTCAGGGAATTTGTGATACATTAATAAGGAAGATGTACCAGCTATCGAAATATTAACATATATTTATCTCGTTATAGGTTAGGAATTTCACAGTGGGCTCACGTGTGGGCCCTTTTTAAAAAAAAAACAAAAAAAAAACAAAACCCAAAAAACCCAGGAGTAATACAATAAGGCACACGTAGTCAGTAGTTGACCATGACAGTGGGCATTTTTAACATTATCTCTGTTCAATTTGACTTCATTTATATAGCGCCAAACCACAACAACAGTCTTCCCAAGGGACTTTATATTGTAAGGGGAAGACCCTACAATAAAACAGAGAAAGCCCCACAAACAATCAGACAAATCCCTATGAGCAAGCACTTTGTGACCGTGGGAAGGGGAAAACTCCCCTTTTAACTGGATAAAACCTCTGGCTGAACCAGGCTTAGTCTTTAGTCGGTGGCTCCTTATCCAGCCACTTCCCTATTATTTCCTTTTTACTGTCAATAAGTAATACTTTCGTAAAATATTTGTTTTGAATGTAATAATCAGGGAGTATATTACTTAAATATACAATAACACAACTATTGTCAATCTCAAAACCTGATATGGTTGTGTTACTGTTTGTCATATCTGCTATTTTGTAGGAATTTTCTTTTTGGAGCAATAAAACATAAAATTCTTTCATGAATATTCTCTCCACTAGCTGGCATTTAATTCACATATTTAATCGATCGTCAACTATTGGCGTGACATTTGCCTTCTTCTCCCATTTGATTTTGATGTATAAGGTGGAATATTTCATGAGAAATTGTATTCATGTATAAATTGTAGATACCTGTTTCTTGTGGATAGTGCCCCAAATAATAACAGTGCTCTTATCAGATTCCCCAATAGTTTTAGCATTTCTATAAAAGTGTTGCTTCACCTGTAAGTATCTAAACAAATCATGTATGTCTAAATTGTAGTTTTCACTGAGATGTTGGAAATTTTCCAACAAAGTCCCCAAGAAAGTTTGAAGTTTGCATCATATTTTACCCAACTAATTACCTAGATATTCATCTTCGGTATAGAACTTTTACATTTATTAAATCATATTAAATTACATCACTATTAAGTCAAATTTTAGTTTTATTTCTTTTTTTGATGTGGCCATAATTTAAAGAGTTTTTTAGATTCTTTGGGATATTAGCCCCCAGGTACATCATATTATTGGTATTCCATTTTAAATAATATTTTTATTTACATTTTTTTTTTTTGATGAATAATCTGATTAAGATAGGCTTTGTACAGCGTCATGGGCCCTTTGTAGATTAAGAGTGCTGGCCAGTGACTTTGAACCACTATTGCTCATGATATCAACAAGTTGCAGTGCTCGCCTTACATTGTCTTGCGTGAAAATCCTGTTTTTGTTTTTTGTTTCCAGAATCTGTCAAATATTTTCTGGTCTTTTTGGAATTATTCAAGTAAATATTCTATAATATGTGATCTAGAAATGGGTCTGTATGACCTACTCTGTTCCCTCTTTCCCCTTCTTTGATCGCTGATATTATGGCCTGTTTCCATAATGATGGGTTGTTTCTACCATTCTTCTACAACTGAGCATTGCCACTCCGCTTGGAAGTTTGTTTGTTTTATTTCAAAATGTGTTTTTCTTTTTTTACCAAGTTTACTATTTTTACTGGATTTTGTAGTCTGTTAACATCTATTTGTATAATAACACAACATTTTAAAGGTATAGGATCAAAGTGAAGGAGGAAAAAAAACTACAGTGGTCCCTCACTATAACACGGTTTTGCTGTTTCACAGATTTTTTTTTGTGCAATTTCGCATGCTTTTTTTTTTCTCAGGGGGTTTTAACAGCGCATTGTGTTCTGCGTCCTGATTGGCTGTAGACCATTGTCAATCAATCTCCTCCGTGCTGTGTCTCCTGTACAGTACAGAATGAGTTCAGCTTGTCAAATTTACATAAATCTTCGATCACTAGCAGTGTGACTCTGAAGTGCTGTACTGTATGCTGAAGTTTTCTCCCCAACAAACACAACAATGTCGACGAAACGTTTTGCACCATCTAAGGCACGTGCAGTAGCACCCAAAAGGCAGAGGAAGATGAGGTAGAACTTACCGTATTTTTCGGAGCATAAGGTGCACCAGATTATAAGGCGCATTAGTAAAACAAAACAGTCAGATAAGTCCAACTTTACTCCACTCATTCTTTTTGCTTCCTCTACTTCTGTACCATTGATTCATTAATGTTGAATTCTCTGGCAGCTGCTCTATTCCCATGTTCTGGACCTGAAAACAGGGTTTGATCTTTGGTTTCATTCTATTTCTGGACTTATTTTTCTACGAAGGTTTGAACTTTGAGAGAGTTTAAACAAGAGAGATTGTGGGAAAATGTTCCCGCCTGTTTGAGAAAAGTGTATAAAGTGTGTAGTGAGGGGTTTTACAGCCTTAAAACATCTATAATAATTGTAAAAAATAAAGCTGGCTACTTCGCAGATTTCACCTATCGCAGGTTATTTTTATAACGTAACTCCTGAGATAAATAAGGGACCACTGTACTTCCAATTCTCCCTGAGAAAAGGTCCCGCTGTACAGCAGAAATCCTGGAGCTCTCTCTGGATACTTTCTTGGTGTTCCTGGCCCTGGTGTGTCATCTCACCCATGATGGCATGAGCCTCATTTCTGGTATTGTCCTCTATCACTCCCCTTTTCCTGACATTTTCTTGTTTTTAATTGCATTGCTTGGCGCTTATTAGCTGCAGCGCTATCACTGGGATACACTTTACTATCATATTCATAACTAACCAACATTGTTCAAAGTATGCTGTCCCTTTAGCTTTTTTCCCCTTGATTATTTAGTTGATGTCGGATTATAATAGAAGCAAAAATGGAAAAAGAAGTAGTAACTGTATCAGTACCACCACAGACATTTTAAGAGAGAAATTTAGTCATATAATCCTTTGGTGAAAATGATAACATCTAGGAGAAAAGGGTTTTTTAAAGCAATATTTTTAACAAAGGACAGGAAACATTTAAATCAGTTTTTCATGTTATAGAGGAATCAAAGTTCATGTAATTCATTCTTCAAAATAACTGCTCAAATAAGTCCGTGGGTTTGTTTCAGGATGGATTCCTTGTTGCAAAATCTGCCTCTAAAAGGACTTTGGAACCATATGAAAATAAAGTTAACACCTCAAATGAAAATGCAACACAATGGTGGCTTCAAACACAGATTCCTCTCATGTCTTATCAATAGCTCAAAACATCCTCCAGACCTACTGATCTGTCAGGGTTTTTTCCCTCTCTAATTCAAGCTCTCGTGTCTTCATTACTACAACTGCACGGTAGCATTGTCCAGCTTTTCTAGTGTTTGAATAGGAACAGGTAATAGGAAAGTTGTTAAGTGATCATTGAAGCCACATTTTTTTTTAATTTGTTTTTTTTTTTTCACCTAATATGTTATTTGTATTCAGTTCAAACACACTCCTTTCAAAAGTATCAAGAAAACACAGAGGCTTATCCTTTGATGTATAACAGAACTGTTTTGGCAGCTAATTAATAAATTGTCACTCTGGAGCACCAAAGTGAAAAATGAATGTGGAACACCAAAGCTTCTGCCAACACGGAGGTCTGCTGAAAATGTCTCAGCTCATCTAGGGCATTACAGTAGCTGGTGAGGAAGTAGACTGGTTTCACATGTCAGAGCTAACCAGCTAATTACCTGCCATTCAGTCAAGAGGAGTCCACAAGTTTGCAAAGCTGTGAAAATAAAAGTTTTTGACAAAAGTTTTAAGTAATGCTACAGGCTGGGTGATTGCGAAAATGAGTTTTGTAAAGGTTTGATCAAGTGAGAAATTGACTCTGCATATACAGCAGTCATTGACAATAATAATATCTCCTTTTGAAAGAAAGTAACAAACTCTGTCACACTATGGGAGTTAAATGCCAGCTTTAATCTGGAGTATTATTTGAATCTCCTAACATGTTTTGGTGCTGCTCAGTTTTGTTTAGAGTAAGAATTTTTGAAAAGCTCAATGCTGAAAGCTGAAAGCGAGCCTCAAAGTGAAGGTACTGTAAAATATTTTACAACAGCCTCAGTTGATAGTCCTTTCCTATACCTTTTCAAAGTTTAGAAAGCATATTTTAAACAGCATGATACATTATGACAGCAAACACTGATAAGACAATATAAGAGTGGCATTACATTATTGTACGAATGGCTGATAAATCAGTCTGCTTCAGATTACTCCTGGGGAATATTAGCATATCAAAAATACATCAGTGACATGATATTTCTCTACAAGCATACAAAATATGTGTTTAGAAATACTGTTGCTATTGCAAAGTTTGTCCAACAGAGAGCACTGACAACTTAGTTTTCCAGCTTCCTTCTCTGCACATGTATTGCTGTGCACCCACATGCAATTTAAAAGATCTTTTAAAGTAACATGAAAGGTTTTTGCAATGTACCTAAAATGGTGTACACATAATACTGAATTCTTTAATACTCCAAGAAGTGCTTTGGTGGTGGAGCACTGCTACTTCCCTGCACACACAAATATAAATAGTTGACTAATGGTTGATTTGCTAAAGCGTGGACCCTATTAGAATCAAGCTTTTATAGGTGTTGGCTGACCACTGTTGGTCATATTGTGTTTGATGTGTTTGTGTCTTGCTCTCGCTTACAGCAAAGCACCATTGTCTGCCACAACCGCGTGGACCCCAATGGCTCACGGTACCTGCTCGGTGACATGGAGGGACGTCTCTTTATGCTGCTGTTGGAGAAGGAGGAGCTAATGGACGGCACAGTGGTGCTCAAAGACCTGCATGTGGAGCTGCTTGGAGAGGTCTTTCATTTCTCTTTTTCTTTAGGCCGAGGTATTGCTGGCTGTCTTCCATCTGTTTATCCACCTGCCTTTCCTCGGGCATTTCTCCCATCGCTTTCTCACTTCCTGGCTCAACGACCCTCTCTGTTTCTTTCTGATTTTCTTACCGCTGCTTTTTGTTCTCATCATCTCTGTGCTGTCTTTTGTTACAATTGACTTTTTAGTGGTTTATGCCCCTGAGCTAATGGATCTGTCTACACTTGCACAGAAGATAAGAACAAATTATCTCACCTCTTTGTTGCTTGCTTGCCAGGCTGTCACTTATCCCTTTAAAGTTGATTTAGGTAATGATTGTATTTCAATACTGTGCTTGAAGCTAAGGCTCATGTTCAAGGCAGACGACATTTGGTTTGTAGCACCTTTCTTTAATTACTTTCTGAGGAGTTTAGAGATGGAAAAGGCTTTCCTGCTAGTCTTCTAGTTTTACTCTAGTAGTGCTTTTGAGTTGGGAGCTGTTTGCTTTTTAGATTATTATAAAGTCTACTGCTATTAGGACAAGTCTGTTCAATAAACACGTAGGAACAGCTGTATGTTAAAATGTCAGACAGAACGCTTTATTAAGTCAATATGTCTAAAATCATGTACACAGTGATGGGTAAATTTAATAACAAACATTGTTTGTTTTTACATTACTTAGATTTACTGACATTTAATTATGAAATACAATAATTCAATTTTTAAAATCTTTTCTATTTACACTTTACATGAATAACTTTTGTCTGCCAAAGTTATTTTAATTTTCTAGCTGAACAGTCGTGCGTTAGGTGACCTTTCTGATTCTCCTGTTAGAGGATTATACTTGGAAAAAAAGGGTTTTTTATCATCAGGTTAATTCTTTTTTATTAATGATTTAATGTATAAAAGGTCAAAATCTTTAATTTCAGATGGAAAAAAAAAATCATTATATTTGTGACTTTTCTTTTCTTTTCTTTTTTCAAACTAAGTTCTGACAATTATTGGTAGAGGATTAATCAGCAAAGTCATTTTCATATTGATTAAAATGTAACTGATTGTAAATTGCAGCCCCACTGTGCTATGATCAAGAGGCTGAAATGTTTGTGTGTCCCTTCACTGACAGACATCTATTGCTGAATGTCTGACCTACTTGGACAACGGTGTTGTGTT
Organism: Aulonocara stuartgranti; assembly: GCF_965226115.1. Lineage (NCBI taxonomy): Eukaryota > Metazoa > Chordata > Actinopteri > Cichliformes > Cichlidae > Aulonocara > Aulonocara stuartgranti. Next base: position 31,349,957 of record NC_138939.1, on the reverse strand, counting down.
TGTGGGCTCTAGATTAGGCGACTCCCAGTTAGTAAAGGTAAGCAGAAAGAGTCTTGTTTTTTTTTTTTTTTGTTATTGAAAATAACTTTAAACACACTGGGTTTTTTTCCTCTGGTTAAAAAAAAAAAAAAAAGGTAAACTAAGTTAAAAGAAGTTAAACTTTTAGTAGATGTGTGTAGAAATGTGTGATAAATCCTGCAGTGTTTTTCATACCTTGTTTTAAACAATGGAAATACTTAATGAACTGATTCAGAAATTAATTTTGAAAATTAATTTTTTTCCCTCGGTTCTTCATTATTCTGCTCTATTATTTTTATGTTTGCATTTTGGTTTACTAAATTTAAATATAATAAGCAAGTATAGTAAATAGTGAATTAATAACCTCCAAGATCATCGTAATTTGACATACCGTGTGTGATTTTCAGAGAAATTGTACAGATTACATCCTTTGTAAAGACAATTTTGTTTATTTGCAGCTCAACGTGGACAGCAATGAGCAAGGCTCATACGTGGCTGTGATGGAGACATTCACCAATCTGGGCCCTATTGTGGATATGTGTGTGGTTGACCTTGAGAGGCAAGGCCAAGGCCAGGTAAAATCCACATGCTTAATCCTTTATTTCTAGAAAAAACAGAGCTTCAGAGCAAATAAAGGCTACATCACATATTCAGTAACAAAATCAAATTAATTTTTTTTGGGTGGGGGTGTTTGCTAGAGAGTTTATATGTGACATGGTGATTACTGAAAACCCTTCAAGCAGACACTGGATACACTTGCCTTATGTTGAGTCTCCCTCTGAGTTTTCCTCCTTATTATCATCTTTGTCACAGCCTTCAGGGAGTCTCGGCTTATACCACCAATGCAGCGATTTCGAGGGCCATGTTAACAGTGTTCTTCTCAGCAGAATTGAGCTTGTAATGCCTCAGAGCACAAACTTGCAAAAGCCAGAAAATCTGCGTACAGTGCACTCAGGAGATTCCTGTGAGCTTTGTATGTAATGTGGTTGTTCTTCTTATGTATGGTGCCTTTTTTCACCTAGCCGAGTCTAGATGTTGGTTAGCTAGTCTGCAGTTACACTGGATGTTAAAATGCACCTCTGCTACACAAACCTAAATTGGTTTTCTTATTCCATTGCACAAAGCCAGATTGCTGTGAATGTAATTTCCTCTAATAATATTTACACCCTTTCAAACTGACGGTGAAGACCCTGTCCCTGTCTGCATGTATCCCAACAATCCATCATCTTCAGCACTTGTGTGTGCTTAGTTCTGTTTACCTTGAGCAGATATCAAACCATTTGTATTCAGGATACAATGTGATCTAGCTTGTACTGCATGGTAATGCCAGATTTAAAATGGAGCCACAAATCCAGAAAATGTTATCTTATTTCTCAAAATATAATGCTTATGTTAAAATGCAACCATCTTTTGGCATGTTCTTCAACACATAACTGCAGGTATCTGCTACAAAAAAAAACACAAAAAACCCCCCCAATTTCTAATTTGAACATTTGTCCTCCTTTGTGTTGAATCACTGGGGCACAGGGAGATGCAGAAGGTTTTGTTGGCAGAGTTTGACACCAGGCCTCAGGGTATTTGATGTGGTTCCAAAGGCAGTGGTCCACTAGAGCACTGAGCCACTCTACTGGGTACAGACGAGCGCAGCATCAGCCACTGCCTGCATTCATCCATTCTCTCTAATTCAAGGGCCAGAAATAAATCCAGTCACAATTGTTTTAATTTGCCATTAGCTGCAAATCTGGAAAACATTTGACCCTGATTAATTAATGCAAACACATTGCAACGCAGTTAAGATGTCAGAGGATTGACGCACATGGCGCAGGAGAAAATATAACACGACCTCCCTCAGATAAATCATAATAGGGGTTGTGCTCATGGATGTGCAACAGAAGAAAAGGCAGTCGGCCCCATGAGAGTGTGGCTTAGTGTGTGAGGGCATTCGAAAACATGCTCAAGGGAGCGAGGTGGGTTGCCAAGATCATCATGACTGTTTCTATTGGGAGGAAACTGTTGGGTGGCAGGTGGTAGACGCTGAGATTATGCAGGCTCTGGTATTAATCCTGTTAGTGTACCATGACTGGATGCATAAATAACATTCTGGTGCTCTCCAGTCATACTGTACAGGCAGTTATTTACCTTGAGGCTGCTGGATCTCAACAGCGTGATGTTTATAATGGCAGTCTCAGAGACGCTCTACTGTGAGCCAGTTCACAATTTCTACAAACTACATTTTAGTTGTATTGATGTCTGCTTTACTATCGAAACCGTATAAGAAGGATTTCTGCACTTTTATGACTTTTTATGACAAGTACTTAAACTAGGTCTTTTAGCATTAATGATAATAATGTGTCTGACTGAATTTTAACCAAAATACTAACATTTTGGGGGCTTGTTTGTTTGTTTTAAACTGCTTTCTCTTGGCACTGAAGCACTCATTTAGTACAAAATCTTTAAGCTATGAAATTGTTATTTTTTGTTTTTGTGTTTCTGCCCATTAATACCGTATTCACAAAGAACAAAAGTATTTAACTATTTCAGAGTCTTTTATGTCTTCATTACACTGAATTTGAACCTTTAGCTACCACAGCAGCAGATGGATATCTTTTACTGACTACTAATTGGCTCATAACATTCAGCACACCCAGTATTAGCCAATCCCAACTTAAGGCTGATATATCTGTGCATCCCTAATGTTATCACGTTTTACAGTTTGGAAACTAATGGAGAAAATTAATCGCTGATTAACTGAATAGTTATAACAACAATGCAGTGAGCAAGTTAATTGCTGGGGTCTTTGAAACATGAAGACATCGCTACAACATAGCCATATTATTTAAATGACTTCATTTGGGAGTAAAATGGTATGACTGACTGCTCATGTTTCTTGTCCCATTAGTCATGTCCTTGAGTTCAGATCTTTGCAGTTTTTGCTCACTCCCTTGTGATTAGTGACTGTAATGGACAGTTTTGTTACAGATGTGAATGATGTGTTAGAATATATAAAAAGTTATAGATTGTGTGAAAGGATTTATTCTTTACAAAAACATAATAGTTGGTTGGAAGCAGAAATAAGGTGTTGTTTAATTGACAAAAAGGGGGAGGAAAGCGACATATCTCAATCTTTGTCTTAATGTCTCTCTTTGGTGCTTTCAGCTGGTGACATGCTCAGGTGCATTTAAAGAGGGCTCTCTTCGGATAATCCGCAATGGCATTGGAATTCATGAGCATGCCAGCATTGACCTGCCAGGAATCAAAGGTTTGTGTGTTTTGTGTGTGTAAGTCTGTGTCTCATCAGCCATCTCCCTCTCGAGCCTTGACTTTATTTGGACCTTAATATTCTACTGACTTCAGAGTAGAGCCACTTCACCCCGCACATCTGTTTGCCTCTGCTGGCCAAGATGCCAGCTGTTGCTCATTCAGGTTTGGCACCTGAACAGGAACAGATGGCTCCGATGTCATAGGTCTTCCCTCTGCACTTTCTAAATAACAGGAACATTGCCAAGGTTTGGTTTGGAGGCATTTGTTTTAATTTAGAAAATCAAAGTGCTCTGCAGTGTCTGCTATGGTAAGCAGACAATTTTAGGAAGCTCGTCAGGTTTTAACGACAGCAGACACCTCTTAATCCCAGAAAATTAGGTGTCTCTCAAAGGACTCTTCTCCGGTGCTTGAATGAGACACACAGGCCAGTTAAGGTCTGCTCACACTTGTTAGTTTATAGCTCTTTATCGACCATCTATGCCCTAAAAGAGTTAGCTGCTGGCTCTTGCCCCTGGCCTCTTTTATGAGAGGCAATTATTTACTTAGGTAATCAATGGCTCCTCAAGAGTGATTTGCAACCTGTACATCCTCCAACATGTTAACATTTGACAAATGGAATAGTTTAACATTGGGCACCGTCTTGATATTGCATTTCTTTTATTTCTTTGCAAATTGGTGCTGAAAGTAACTTTTTCAGTCTAACACTCTCAAATTCCCTTCAAGGTCTGTGGCCTCTCCGCTCTGAGGCAGGCAGAGAGACAGATGACATGCTGGTGCTGTCTTTTGTGGGTCAGACACGGTGAGCGTTTGTGCAGAATGCCAGATAAGGACAGGGTCAATTTTGAAAATGCGCATCTTATCTCAAGAGTATGTTTTCCCCCCAGAGTGTTGATGCTGAGTGGTGAGGAAGTTGAGGAGACTGAGCTTCCAGGCTTTGTTGACAACCAGCAGACATTTTACTGTGGAAATGTGGCACACCAACAACTTATTCAGGTTTGTATGCACACATGCACATATCTGTTATATATAAAGTACGGGGTCTGTTCATGCTTTGGAAAGTAAGAATTCGTTTCACAAATTCTAAATTAATTATTCAGCTGTGGCCTTGTGCCATTTAATAACATATCCTTTGGCGGAGCTGAATCATGCATGATTAAAAGGGCCAGTTCTGAATGTGAAGAGTTCAAAAAGACTTCATGTATTTTATACTTAATATAAATATTTTACTTAATTTAATCTCAAGTTTCATCCTCCCTTTTGGAAATGTGGATGAATCCTGCTGGGAATTCTGCCAAATGTTACAACCTCAATCATTAATCTTTAGGTTATGAAAACTCTGCTCATATTTCAGTGCTGGGGTTTTTTACTAACTCGTACACTTCATGTGTTTATATTGAATACATTTTGACGTTATTATCTGACTGAGTGTTGCTACGCCACTCATTGTTTTGGCCCTTCAGTTGAGTTTTCCTTACGTTTGCATTAAAGCCACCAGTGATAGAGGGGTTGTCCCGAAAGGACACTACAGCATAGTATTAGATGGCACTGGTGACATGAGACATGAGAACACTAAAGACTGTGTTAATTTTTAGTGGTAGTGTCCAAATTTGAAAGTTTGTAAAATTCACATTAAATATTGCTGTAATAGGAAATTGTCAACATAGGATTATTATTTACCTAATTACTCGGTGTGCCATGAACATGCTCATAGCACTAAACTCAGAATGAATGGCTGACTTGGTACCTATTTGCAGCTTTTAGCCTTATTTTTAGCTCATTAGTTTTGGTTCAACATCCTGCACATAGGCCATGTGCTTCGCTGCTCTAATTAATGTCACAATAAAAGCTCTAGGCAGCTGATTCCAGTAAACAAGCTCAGACAAGCCAACTATGCACTACCATACTTACACGAAACTGCAAAAAGTCTGAAAAAGGAGCTGGTAAACAATGCTGATATTTCTCTCAGAAGCAGTAAAACACCACATAAACACCTACAAGTGGCAACAAACACAGTTTCAGAGGGATGCTTATGTTGTCTATTTGCCATTGCAAACACCAGTATGATTAACCATCATATCATACATAGGTAGTTTCCAAAGGGGTGCACTACAAAGCAAGACTGGGTTAGCGAGCTTTGTCAATCTTAAAGTCAGATTTTCTGTGTTACAAAAGTGGCTCTCCTTATACGTGGATGAACCACCGCTGTAACTTGTGCCTAATTCATAATTTGGTTGGATAGCTTTGTCTCACGCTTTCGTAGATTATTTGCAGCATGTTTTAAGGTCAGTAAAGATTCTCTTCATTTTATTTGTCCAAGTTGTTGAGCTGTACATTACTAACATCACATGAAGCTCAACCGTGAAGTTACAACAGTGCAAACTTTGCATTATTCTCTCACTGGAATGTCCTTTTAGTTCATTAGGTAATTTTAAACAAAGTCTAAATGTTGTTATACTTGATGCTAATCTACTGCAATTCCAAAAGTTCCACTTGGAAGTGCAGATGCTATAACACAGAATACACAGCTCTCTAATGTGCAACCATCACATTAGTAATAAACAGCAGCACTGAGCACACTTAAAATGAGCATAAAATAATTCACTTATATACTGTTCCGTGCACTAAATCCCAACATTATTTTCTGCAGCATTAATTTGCCGTTGTATTTACAACAGTGTTGCATTTTACTGCCGTGCATGATTTATTTATTTATTTTTTCTTCTCTTTTTCTTATCAAACTGTATTTGTGCTGCAGCGTGAGGTTTTGCATTGTCTAAACGGTGCACTACCTTCACTTAATGTTTATACCTGCTGCAGTCTGTAATTAGGGCTTCTTCAGCGCCTTTGTCCTGTCTTGCTTTTTCACTGCTGTATAGTAGTACTTAGAGCAGGGCGATATGGCCAAAAATATTTATCACGATATATATTTGAAAATTTGCGATAACGATATAACCGACGATATAATTGATGCGAGACAAAATACAACTCCACAACATTACTAGCGCAAAAAGACAACCTTCCATTTATTTTCACTTAAACAAGAAGCTGGTTTTTATGTACATTAAAGCTTTATAAAAATGTAACAGTGCAAATGCAAATTCCTTGCTGAAAGTTTAACCAAAAGGCATTTCCAGTAGAAATGGGCTGACATATCCTGAGCATAACCATGTATAATATCCACTGAAGTTAAAAAGAGGTGCTTTGCAACATTAAACTGCAGTGTGCAGTACGTATTTTTCGGACCATAAGGTGCACGGGATTATAAGGCACATTAAGCGAAACAAAGCAGTCCGATAAATCAAACTTTATTAAACTCATTCTTCTTGCTTCCTCCACTTCTGTACCATTGATTCATTAATGTTGAATTCTCTGGCAGCTGCTCTATTCCCATGTTGCTGCAGTATATTAATGACTAACCTCGTATTGTGGATGGATTATCTCAGTTGTTCTCCTGACTGAAGTTTGGTCCGTTTACAGCATCCTGCCATGCGATTGCATTTGTCTCTAACCATGAAGAACCTTCACGTTAACTTTTATAAGTAGAAAAGTGTTAGTGTTGGTCCTCCAGCTTCACTGTTTATGTTATGCTAACATAGCTGTGTCGCTAGCGATCACGTAGCACATCATTATATACCAGGTAGCCCAACTTCAGTAACCCTACAAACGTCACTGCTGTTTAGTTTCCTGTCTTCATTTATGTTGGAAGTGATAGCAGAGCTGTACGTTTGATTTTTTTTCAGAAATCTCTCAGTCAGAACATGCAATATCATGCTTAGGTAACTAGCGAAACTAGCGAGCTAACTTCCGCTAGCTTCCTGCTAACTTCTAACTCCGTTAAATGTAATAACTTTTGTTTTCATGGATGCCTGGAAGTTAAACTTTATAGTTACACCTGGTAAAGCAGCAATGCTGATCGTTTTATTAAAGATGAAAGAATTTAGACAGTTTTTAACTCTAAGTGATGCTGCAGTGTTGTTTGACATGAAAAAGACGGAGTTTAGGACCCAGATTACTCCCAGATTTAAGAGCATCTTAGTCCGACAAATACGACAATAACAACGGCCGCTTGCATGTTCTGCAAAAAAATGTGCTTTGTTGTGTATCTGACGGACAAACACCAAACCAGTTCCACATCACGGAAGTTGCACCATTTTTACAAACCAATTCTGGTTCATCTGTTTCACTCAACAATCGGCCATGTGCGTATGAAAACAAAGGCACTGCGCATGCGCGTTTTACTCCCATTCTATCGCGATATTTCATTTTCCTATCGTTGCCTAACATTATACCGGTATTACCGTGAACGGTATAATATGGCCCAGCCCTAGTAGTACTCCCCTTTTACAATACACCATTATATTTTAAACATTGCATTTGTCTTGCTACCTAACCTCAGGGACTTTTGTGGGATGTGAAATACAAATGCAATGAAATGAACCGTTACAACAATAGTAATATCATTACTATATGTTACAGTGACATTTGGTTTTGTTGTTTCACAAAAGTGATTTCTGGGAGCAAACAAATGGCAGCCATTCATCCTTCATGTTTCTTTTAATCATACTATATTTCTTGACATTTGTATTGTAGTTAAACTGCTTTATTTTCTACAAAATGATTTTGCTTTATTTTCTAATAAGCATGTTACTGAAGCCTTTGCTTTGTCTTCATTTGTTTTTATCTTGCTTTTATCTTTTATCTTTAAGTCTAGCATCAGCTCTATAAGTATGAATGGAAGTGTTTTAAAGCAGTCTTAGCATCTGATATGTTAACGGTGCTAAATCAGTGGAATTCATTAGATGGGAAATTTTATGTAAAAAATTAGAGGAAGGATGAAACCTCTTTGGTTTTTCATAGATTAAGATATTCTGTGCAATAAGATATTCTTTAAAATACTTTCTAGCTCACAGTTTCTTTGTCATCTGTGGAAACACCAAATAACAAATAATGTTTCTCCAGATCACATCAGGCTCTGTGCGCCTGGTGCTTCAGGACAGCAAGACGTTGGTGAGTGAATGGAAGGAGCCACAGGGCAGGAACATCAGTGTGGCTGCGTGCAACCACACCCAAGTGGTGCTTGCTGTGGGCCGAGCCCTCTACTACCTGCAGATCCTAGCTGGAGAGCTCAAACAGATCAGGTAGGACAAAAATGGGGACTTATTAACATTTTTTTATTCACTGTTAAAACCCACTTCCCACTGCGCATCTGTAACCGGAAGGCCGCCGGTTCGATCCCCGGGCTCTCTGTCCTGGTCGTTGTGTCCTTGGGCAAGACACTTTACCCTACCACCTACTGCTGTTGGCCAGAGGGGCCGATGGCGCGATATGGCAGCCTCGCTTCTGTCAGTCTGCCCCAGGGCAGCTGTGGCTACAACCATAGCTTGCCTCCACCAGTGTGTGAATGTGAGAGTGAATGAATAGTGGTATTGTAAAGCGCTTTTGGTGCCTTGAAAAGCACTATATAAATCCAATCCATTATTATTATTATTATTACTTCCAGTCTTTCCACAAAGCCAACTGGCTGCTCACTTAGCTGCATAATTATCATGGAAAGCCTTAGTGAGCAAATATGAGCAGCTTGCGAGTTCACAAGCATGTCCAATGTCCAATCTCATCATTTTCACTGGGACCTCGATACAGATTCACTTGAGCAATAAAGCTATATACTGCAGTTAATGCTATTCAGTTATCTGAGTGCAGAGACTTAAATCTTGTCCTATTAATAAAAAGTGAACTCTTAATTCAGGATGTTGGGCTCAAATGTTTCGTAAAGAAATTTCTATATAACTATTAGACTACTTTCACGTTATTTGAATATTCAATATGATACATTTGACTGCATATGCAATGCCCAACAGAACAGAGGTATGGAAGCTTATTAACAAAGGTTAATTAACTCTATCCCCAGTAGTTCATTAGTCTCACAGTTATGTTTTTTTTATTTTTTTATTTAATACATGTTGCAGGAGGATAGTGGAGTTACTTTTTATTGTTCTTTCACGTTGCTGCTCTGGTTTCCTTGTATGACTGTCTTTTGGCCCTTTTGCAGTAATGTATGTACTATTTCACAGTAGTTTAGAAGAGAAGGATGCACAGTTGTAAAGCTTGCCACCAGGGCTGCTTGAGGAACACTGTGTTTGTTTGCAGTGGGTGTTCGTAAATGATGAAACGGAGACAGAGGGAAGAGTCTTAAACGGAGGCTTTGAAATAATGTTTGGGCTGCATCAATAAGCAGCTGGTTTGCTGTGTGCATCACAAAAATCTGTGTAAACCAGAAAGTCACTGTTGGCTTAAAGGTGTGTACAGGACTCTAATGCTCTCCTCTAATATAATTAAAGTGCGAGTACTCACCTTGGACAGTGATTATCCATTATATTTGCATTGTTGAGTAGCCTTGTTCCATTACAATGCAGTTCATTGGCCATTTTAATTAAAAAGTGAAAAGCTTCTTTTCTTGTCATTTTATTCAAAGCTTTCTTTGTAGTAATGACCAATTTAGATGTTTGACCTTCGTTGTACAGATTGATGTGTGATACTAAAAGACTGTTTTTTTAAAATCATTTTAATGACAGTGAATTAAAGATTTTATACCAGGGCATTTAACTTGATGTCCTTTATAATTTAAAGCTTAGAATATTTTCCATCTTCAAAATTGTTTCTATGTTTAGATCTGCTTATCAAGTTTAGCAATAGACATTTTAAAATGATTTAAAGAAAAGGCCTCTTGTGGCATCTGTAATTTTATATTTCCACATTGATGCTGTATGTCCTGATGTTGTGTTTTTACTCAGCAAGCATACTAATGGGGTTTGTCGTTAAAGATATATATTTTCAGCAGAGCATAAACAAGGAAGGTAAACTGTATGACTGACACTCATCTTTGAGAAGGAAGTTTTGTTGTTGGAGTTCACCCCATGTCTGCAAAGTTGGGTATTCCAACTTTCTCCTCCAGTCCAAAGGCATGCATGTTAGGTTAATTTGTGATTGTGAATGGGGTGCCTTGAAAAGCGCTATATAAATCCAATCCATTATTATTATTATTATTATTATTATTATTATTGACCTGGTCAAAATGTACACTGCCTCTTCCTCTACATCACCAACCATTACTCTGAATTGAATAAGGTTGGTTGTTTGGTTGTCTGGCAATTTTAGCTGGTGTTAAACTGACTCATACTTATCAGTGTAACATTTCTCAGTTTGTATCTCACATTGAGGAAAAATTGATTAGAACTCCTTCTCCGTGTCAGTAACACAATTATCCCATTAGCTATTTTAGTCAGGTGTTTTTGTGTGTGTGTGTGTGTGTGTGTGTGTGTGTGTGTGTGTGTGTGTGTGTGTGTGTGTGCGCGCGCGCGCAAATTTGGTCACACTTCTTTTCACAATTTGCAGGGCAGCTTGCTACTGTTTTCTCAAATCCTCCTCACCTTTCTCAGTACCACAGAAATGGAGCATGAGGTCGCCTGCTTGGACATCACACCTCTCGGGGAGGGTGGCGGTGAGTCACCGCTCTGTGCTGTGGGACTCTGGACTGACATCTCAGCCCGTGTGCTCAAACTACCCTGTTTCACAGCCCTGCACAAGGAAATGCTCGGTGGAGGTGAGAGAAATGAGAATGAGATTACCCAGACAAGAGCAGTGGAAAGCTGTTAGTGGCTTGTGGAGAGAGATGTCGATGGAAATAATGTCATTCAAGTATATTTGTGTTGCACAGTAGTGCATACATGGTCCGCACAATTGTACAAAAGCAGCAATTCCTGAACCGTTCTCAGAAAGTATGAATAACATGAACTTTGAGGTCTCAATATCACTGTGACCACAGTAATTTACTAACATGAGTGTTGTAAAATTATTAAGCAAAAGCCTAATCCCAATAAGATTTGATAGCAAAAATAATATTAAGAATACTGAAACAGGAACAAACTTCATTTGAGGAAGCTGTTTTTACAGAATTTCTCAAACATACCTGCCACAGAAAAGGCAAACAATATAAAATACTTTGGTTCACATTGATCTACTGAACTGGTTCCATTTTTTTATGTGCATGGTTTATTTGAAGAGATGTGGAACTCTCTCTAAATAAAAAAGCTTACATTTCTTCAATTTAGGTCTGTGATGGTTGGGGGGAAAAGTCAAATCCAACAAACAGTTAGGGCTGCTCGATTATGGCAAAAATGATAATCACGATTATTTTCACTGAAATTGAGATCACGATTATTTGACGATATTTATTTAACCCTTTAAGACCTACTATAGAACCAAGTCCACCAGAGCTTATATTATTTTTTTTACATGCTGTAGTGCCATTTGTGGGAGCATTTCAAGTTGCTATACATCAATACAACTGTTATAGCCCATATTTTAATAATATGTATGCATTAAGTCCATAGTAATTACATAAATTGCAAAAAAGTGCAATAAACTACAAAAAAAATTGAAAATCACTTTTGTTTTGTTTACATATATTTCTACTTGGAGAAATTTAAGAGGTTTATCCCTCAAAACTTTAAATACAATAAAGTTGCAAAAAATAGTTTACAACAACAGGAAATTTATTTTGAGTGTCTTCATAGTTTTATTTTGGAGATACAGCAATTTTTATATATTGCAGGAAAAACAAAAAACAATCCTATGATGCAAATTTGCAAAGAAAACAGCATGTGCATCATTTCACTGTGGGAAGTGTTACGAACAGCTGATAGGAACGGCAAAACGTGTTTCTGGAATATTATGTTTTTGTTCCTGCAAGCGCTTTTTATGCAATTTTTGCAAAGCTATATGTGGAACGAAACCGTGACTGAGGACAAGCTGATGGCATCAGATGTAAGTACAACTCCTCCGGTTTCATATGCAAAACAAATTATTGCGCTAGCTTACACGGTTCAGGTTCTACAGGGATTTAACAATAGTTACGCAGAACGGAGCGTGCTGCTCTGACCGGCTTTAAAGGGTTAACAATGACTTTAAAAAATAATATAAAATAGTGTGCAACACCACTGAAGTTTTTTTTTTTTTAAACTCTCTTTTCAACCAACGGCAGTCACTCTCCAAATAACTTCTGCTTAGCTTTCCGAGCTTCCCTCGGGTCCTCTTAATCAGCGGTCTCCAACCTTTTTTGCGCCACGGACCGGTTTATGCCCGACAATATTTTCACGGACCGGCCTTTAAGGTGTCGCGGATAAATGAGGGAGGGGCTAATAATCGGCTCAGTCATTTTTAATGATCGTTGGAAGCCCAGATCGTAATCGTGATTAAAATTCGATTAATTGAGCAGCCCTACAAACAGTTGAGTTAGATACTAAGCTTACCATGGGAGAAAATGATAGCCTGGCTTTGTCAAATGGTAAAACAAAATATGCCTACTAGCACCTTTTAAAAGTTCAGGAATGAACTTTTAATATTAAGGTTTTTTTTTATATGAGAGCAGTAGCTCTTCTCTTGTTGCCTTCAACTGCTCCCAGCTAAGAAATACTCCTACAGAAACTGACCTCTGAAACAGCTAGTTGTTGGTTTTTGTGCTCAAAAATAAGCAGACTGAAACATGTTGATTTGTGACCGGACAGAACTGGACAAAACAAAAAAAATAGTGAAACTATTGCTTTAAGAATTTTAATAAATCACTCCAAGGCATGGGTCCATAATAGTGCAGTAATGGCTTCAGTGAAATGGATTGTATCTCCAGTTTCCAGTTTAATAGATGTAAATGGCATCTCACATGAAGCAGCTCATTTTAGCAAGTACTTGATGAGTGCTTAAGCATTAAATATGCTGCTAATCTAAATGCATTTAGTGCACCACTTATACACTTGAGAAGAATTTAAACTTTGAATGTTTAAAGTATGCAAGAGAGGACTTGAATACTTTTTGGGTTGAACTTATGAAAAAGTCAGCAGTTACTGGGAAAAAAAAAATTCATAACAGTGAACTGGCACTGGCAGGCCTCTTACTTTCCACAAAGAACAACTCCACAGTCTTTCCCACAGTGTCACACTTTAGTCTTGAGCCACCCCTCATTATTGGTGTTCTTTAAAGATCCAGTGTTGTTTCCAGACGTAACGGACAATTTGACAGAATTAGATTCATATTGTATCTTTAGCCACTTTGTTACTAGCATCCTGTTGCAAAAACTCTTAATTTGTTCCTTTTTCTTTTTTTCTTTTTTTAGTTGAATCTATGAAAAATGCCAACGATAGCAGAGTTAGATAATCAGATTCTAAAGAACTATTAACTGAAAACTTTGCTTATCTCAGCATGGTTTGCAGCGTGTCCTCATAAAATTCTGGAAATGTAGTCAAGAAGTTGTTCCAGGCCTAAAATCTACAATCAGTTGATCCATCTGCTGTTCACTGCAGCTTCATCAGGAATGGTCTCAGGGCTGGTGTGAAGAAACTATTCTTATGGAAGGCAAACAAAGAGAAAATGCTGACAGGAACACAAGAATTGAAAATCTGTGACAAAGGTGTTATGGAGTGACAAATCCCAATTTGAAATGTTGGTTCAAATCATTTTCATTAATATGAGCAGGTCAGAAGAGAGGTGCAAAAGTATCTGCAGCGATGGTTAGGAGCTACCTTTCAGCCAGTGATGTTTGAGATATTAATATTAATGGAACTGATGGTAGAAAGGTGCTTTATTGTATGTGTACAATGACAATAAAGGGCCATTCTGAAAAGTAAAAGTATGTCTAAAAAGAAAAACACACAGTGGAACAGTGAGTCATGGACTGGCCTCCCCAGAGCCCAGACCACAACTTCTTTGAAGCAGTGTGGAATCATCTCAAGAAAGCCTTTATTTGTCACATGCAAGTTGCCCTGCAGCGAAATGGGACACCCCCCCCCCCGACCTTACATACACAACACAGACATCACATGGGGAGACAGGTCAGAGATATATATATATATATATATATATATATATATATATATATATATATATATATATATATATATATATATATATATTTGTGTATATTTTGTAGCCTTTTCTTTTTTTCTTTAGGTCACGAGCAGTTGTCTAAGCATTTCACTGCATATCGTACTGTGTATGACTGTGTACGTGACAAATAAAATTTGAATTTGATTTGATACTTGAAGGAAGCTTGTGCAAGAGAGAGTGCAGGTTTTGTTGAAGAATAGAGGTAGTTTTGCCACTATTTTTGCCTTAATACTGTCTTTCCATTTATGTTTGGACATGTTTCAATAAATCATTGCACATATTTTCCTAGCATCCCATAAAGAAATAAGGCGTGGCTTGAGATGTCTGCACAGTACTGTAATACTCAACATGTTGACATTTTTAGATCTGTCAGTGGAAGCAGAATTTCAATACTTCGTCCCACTCCTGCCCTTAAGCTATGTTAGCTTTGTTACATTGATTGTGTTTTAGACCTTCTATGCATGTCCTTCAGAGTACATCTTCATGTTTGAACTTTAATAATTTGTCCTGCTCAGCTAAAAATAATTGATGTACATTTCCATGGAAATATGTCCCCCTTTTCATTTTGTACACTTCTATCTGAACAGTGGTGCTTTTTGGTGAGTCAGCCAGTAAGTACTTAATCATAGCCAAAGTTGTTTTGATGTAACTGGCCTGCAGTCAAAGAAACCGGTGTTTGGGAAACTGAGCAAAACTGAACTCTTTATATTTATCCTGAAGCATTCAAATGTTGTTTCTTTTAAAGTTACCACAGAGTCTGAATAAACTTGATTGATTTTTCTGACGGAGGTATTTTTACAAACATTTATCACTTTAGTATAGAACCAGTGACTCTAGAGTACAGCAAAAATAAATCACTTGTTTGTGTGTGTCCTCAGAAATCATTCCTCGCTCTATCCTAATGACCACCTTTGAAGGGAGCTACTACTTGCTGTGTGCCCTGGGAGATGGAGCACTCTTCTACTTTGGTCTGGATCTGCAGACTGGTAGGTCCTTCTCACTGTTACCGCTACAATCTTTAGACGAGAGCTTCTCAGACGTCTCCAGACTGATGAGGACCTTCAGGCTGGGCCACAGGCTGCTGTCTGTGAGCATTTTCATTTTTAGTTTATCATTTCTTGTCGACTTGCGTAACTGCCAGCACTATATTTGGATGTGTTGGTTCAGAAACTCTACTGCCTGAAGAAAGCTGTGTTATAAGTTTGATTGAAAGGCTGTCATTGAACTGTTAAAGATTTTCAATGTGGTAAAGGCAGAAAAAAGCAGCAGTTTCACAGACAGGACCAAGGCAGCCTACATCAAGGCCAAATGTGGCCAGAAGAATAGAAATATTAAAGGGTCTCTGACATGAGATGGATATATTTAAATGGAATTGTAAAAGGAGGACTTGAGAGTGAGACAATAAATGCTTTTCTGTGTTTAACCGTCTGCTTTTTGGTCCTGAAAAGATGCTGTGCAGTTCAGTAAAGTCCAGTGAGTGTTTATATGTGCATTAGCTAATGTTACGCACTGAGGACTAGCAAAGACTTTCCACTAATTACCTCGGTTTTCATTTAGTATGCTGCATCATTCACATCAGATCAAACGAATTTGACCATGTTATAGAGAAAGGGCTCTCTGGTAGCTTGCTTAACATTAATGTAGTATTTCTGATATTGCTAGTTAAAATAAAAGCTGCTTAGGCTGGTAACCTCTGGATTTTAGGTCTCAGGCTTCATGACCACTTCATCATCCTGCACTTTCAACATGTTAGTATTTCCTTCTAATAAACAACTGTTATCACAGGCGGTGCAGTCATTTGATGCAAATGTAGTTGAATAGTCCTGAACTGCTGCCAGACGAAACTAAAACCGATTTTCAGGTGTCTGTTTTTGAATTTTAAATAGCTGCATGCATTATCACTGTCTGATTTACCCAAACACATCTGGCAGTGTTTTACAGCGATCTTTGTAAGTTTTTGATTCTTATTCTTTATTACTGTATTAGAATGAATGTTATGTAAGTCACAACCAATCAGAACATTTAAATCCATTAATGCCTCTTAATCAAGACTTAATCTGTTCTGCCTCTACAGTGAAATGTAGGCATGTGCTGAGATGTAGTCCAATGGGGAGGCCAGTTTGTTAACGTGTTCATTACTGATTGTGGAAATTATGAGGTCCATTAAAGTACAAAGATACATTTTCTAATTGCTCGTTTTGTCAGACCAGCAGTTCAAAGATGCCATATTTCATTTACAAACACATCACAAAGATTCCCCTGGGTCACCTGATCCAGGCCTAATTTTAAGCTTTGTTAAAAAGGACAGTTTTAAGCCTAATGTTTCCACAGAGGAGGGGCGTAAAAGATGAAGGCTCTACCCTCCATTATAGTCTTATGAAATTTGAACTACAAATAAGCCAGTAGTTTGAAAGTGAAGTACTCTGTTAGGATAACAAGGTACTATGAGGTCTTTAAGATATGATGGGGTCAGGATTTTGCATGTGAGGAAGATTTTCTATTCTTAATTTAACAGGGAGCCAAGGCAGAGACGCTAAAATGGGAGAAAAATATGCTCTCCCTCTCTCTCTAGTCCCAGTTAGTACAATCACTGTAACTTTCTGAATCAGCTGATGGCTTTTCAAGCTTTTAGAGTGACCAGATAATAATGATTTACAACAGTCTGGAGCTAATCAATGTATAAACTAGCTTTTCAGCCTTACTTTAAGACAAGATTTTTCAGATTTTATCTCTACGCAAATTAATAAATAATTTATGTGTGTTCATATAAATATGGTTCAGTAATTCAGTCAAATTAAAGGCCAACGCCTGTGCAGGTTATTCTCTGTATACTGCTGTTATAACTACTGGCTGTACAAAAGATAAAGAATAAACTGAATGGAGCGGTGAAACGTAATTAAAGCAGATGCTTTTATTCAGACCTCATGGGGCCACTGAATGGTTTGGTGAGCATTAAAAGCAACGTATACAAGGAGAACACAAGGGCAAAGCATTAATACTTAATGCCAGCGAGATCAACAAAAACTACCAAGTTGAATTTCGTGAACCCCCTGATAGAGCATTTGCTTTGGCAGAGGATCTGCTCTCAGTGCGTCTTTCTGGGTGGCTTAAAGGAACTTGGCAAAAGGCTCTTTTGACCCAAATACGGATGTAGACCCATTTCTCAAGCTGTTTCAAGTCTGTGGTTTGATCTCGTTTCCTTTTCCTAGGTGCCCTAAGCGAGCGTAAGAAGGTCACTCTTGGTACACAGCCCACTGTGCTGAGGACCTTCAGATCCCTGTCCACTTCCAATGTCTTTGCCTGCTCTGACCGACCCACTGTTATCTATTCCTCCAACCACAAGCTGGTGTTCTCCAATGTCAACCTCAAGGAGGTCAATTATATGTGCCCACTCAACTCTGAGGGCTACCCCGACAGGTCAGCAGCAGAACTTTTCTTCCCTATCATATTTTATCAGTGTGTGGTTTTATGGGAAATTCATCTGTTTTCTTTTCTGTGCTCTGAAGAGTTGGTAGCCGTAAGCCCTTAACGTCTTTTGTTTTGATCCTCTAGCTGACAGAGCTGACTCAGATGTAGTCTCTTTTGATTACAGATGCATACAATCCCACTTTTTGATTTGCAGATAGTGGGTGTATTTTGCCTCTTTTCTCGCCCCTTACTAATGCTGCGTTTTTCATCACAGTTTGGCTCTGGCCAACAACAGCACTCTGACTATTGGAACCATCGATGAGATTCAGAAACTCCACATTCGCACTGTTCCCCTGTATGAATCTCCAAGGTCAGTCAAATATTGAGTTAGAACTGAACTTGAAATGAGCATTTCACATCCATCATCTGTACAAATAATGCTGTTTGTTCTTCATGTTTGCAGTGCCCATTTGTTCTAACCACTTTCTCACACTGGTTTTGTTACATACGCTGGATCAATTTTTGTCATTCTTTTTTCCCCAATCTTTTAAGTGATAGCCATGGCTTAATATCATTTGATAAAGGCTATCAGGTTAGGTTATTGATAAGGTTATGTTATCAAGTTAGAAAACACAAAGCAGGCTCCCCTAGGGGCTTTTTTTTCATCCTGTTTACCCATTTGCTGTTTTCATATTCGCTAACGTGTTTCTATCACTGTCTTTTCTCACTCAGACGGATCTGTTACCAGGAGGTTTCCCAGTGTTTCGGAGTTCTGTCCAGCAGAGTGGAGATTCAGGATGTGAGCGGCACCACATCTGCTGTACGACCCAGCGCGAGCACTCAGGTGCGGTACCTCCCTGTTGTTTGGATGATAAACACCACAGGGCTTGTTTGTTCTGCACTCTTATCTAGCCAGGCACACTGACTGAGAATATTGTTCATAAAATGAATCTGTGAGCTGTCAAGACACCAAATGTTTTGTCTTGTTTGTTACCTGTGAGGACCACTGCAGCCCAAATTTCTCAGCTAGGAGTCTAAAATCTGACTCCTGTGGTATTCAGTGTTACACTTTGCTTAATCACAACCTGATAATTGTAATCTGAGCGTAACTGAAGCTGTTACAGTAAAAGGTTTCCTGTTCAGAGATTAACAATACTGTATGCAAGTTTTAAAAGGTTCGAAATGTTGCTATGTGGAGTTTAGAGAAGTCAGAAAGTAAATGTGTTTTTTTTCTTCTCATGTTTTGATCACATCTATTTATTTTAGAATGCATTAATGGGAGCTGTTAATTAAACACTAACCTAATAGCATAATTGAAGTAATCAACTACTGAGCCATTGTCAGGTTTGTCATAGAAATTTTTAGCATTTTAAATATACAAATTAGATAACAACGGGTTGTTTCTGGCTTTCAGTGTGAAGAGAAAGCATGTTGTACTGGCTGGAGAACAGCAAATCATGGTATCTATGTTCAAATGTGATGGTAAAACGGTATAATTCCATTACATTTGCCTTGAGAAGAAATAAACTTGTCAGTAATTTTTTTTGGCGGTGGTGGTGGTTCACATGAGTAAAAAGAAACAGCAGGTGTTTAGTATAGAGTGCAAGCTTTAAGTCAACATGTAACACATCTCAGAAGGGAATTTGTCCCACTCCTCTTTAGAAAAACTCTCTAAATCCTGCAGGTTTCGTGACTGCCACTTGGCAACTCGAAGCTTTAGCTCCTTCCTACTTTTCTATAACATTATGGTCTGGTCACTGGCTAGGCCTCTAGACCTTAATGTCTTTTTGCTTTAGCCACTCCTTTGTTCCTGTGGTGGTATGTTTTAGGTCCTTGTCACGGTGAAAGAAAAAGGTTCTCGTCCTTGATTTTACAGTTCGTAGCCCCATCCATTGGCTACTCAGTGTACTGAAGTTATCCTGTAAACTTATGAGATAAACAGCCCTGAAGCATAATGTTTCCACCTCTGTGCTTGACTGTGGGAATGTTATTCTTTAGCTCATAATCAGTATTTCCTCACAGCAGGTTGAGCTGGATTTTGATTTCATCTGTCCGCAGCACTTCATTCAATCAGATCAATTTAAAATTTGTTTTTTGTGTTTCATTTTTGGTTGATATTCTGTCTCGCCCCATTAAAATAAAACTCCCTGTATGTAGTGGCAGTGACCATATAGGCGCTAGGGCATGCATTTAACTACGCATCTCATAAAAATAAAGGTGACAAAAATAATGTAGTAGCAATAAGAGTAAATGTATGATGTCTAAATGATGATTAATAGGTTATTTTCTAAGTCTAATATAAAAACATTAATTTTTATTTTCAAATGGTGCAGGAACCCTGAAGGATTACAATTATTGTTAGAACATTTGTCCTGTAAAGCCATTTAGAAAGCAGCAGAGTGAATGAATGAGGAAGGATTAGGGCATTTGCTTTATTCCATTGTCATCTCTTACTATTGCTCACAGTCAAGCTCAATTTATCTGGTTAGAGTTTAGAGTTCACATCAAATTTTAACAACAGGGAACATAGTCAGCTTTTGTTTAATTTGTTGACACGAAATGCAGATGACGACTTTTTAGCTGACAAGAAAGAAAGAAAAAAATAGTAGAATGAGACTTTCAAAGGGATTCTCACATGGAGAGCTAATCAGAAACGTCCACACTGGCAGTATGTGTTATGCCCGCTCAGCATGGCTCTTTATCTTCTCCAAGGGGACAGGTGTATACTTTTATTTGTGTTTGCATTTACTGCCAGAGCGCCTCTCACATGTGATGACCAGAATGATGTTTACCTGATTTTAAAATGCTGCACATCTGCTGCCACAGATGGTGCCGACTGCGCTGTTCACACAGCTCATGTTGAAATGGGGATTTGAATTGTTTTATAAACCTGTGTTTGGCTTTGTCTGCCCTTCTCTTGCTTGTTCCATCTCATAAATCTGCATCCTTCTAGGCTCTCTCTAGCAGTGTGAGCTCCAGCAAGCTCTTCCCCAGCAGCACTTCTCCCCACGAGACTTCCTTCGGGGAAGAGGTGGAGGTTCACAATCTGCTGGTTGTGGATCAACACACCTTTGAAGGTGAGACAGCAGAATATATATTTCCATTTGAACTAGGAGCATATGATAGTAAAGTAATGTAAAATTGTTGGCAATATGGTGCATGGTCATCATTTGCTAATAAAAGTTGCTGTTTTCTTTTATTTAATCTTATTTTCTGCTTAAATATTTGTGTTTTTATGGTGGGTTTTTTGTGTTCTATGATTGTAAAAAGGTTCATAAAACATAAATGTTTTGGCATTCTGTATCTAAAGCAAACCTCTGGCTCTTTATTAAATAACTGAATGATTTTTGGGAGTCATGCAAACAGTTCAAGCTGAATCCCAGGCAGGATTTCCTTCAGTCTGTTTTGCATTGCAGATTTTACTGCACCAAGCCTTTTTTTTTTTTTTTTTTTTTTAAATACCCAGGCATGACCATCCCCACATAAATTAGTGTATGTTATATGTTAATAATATGTAAATAAGGGACTGGCTCAGTACACTGTGTCCACATCCCATTCTGCTTTATTAATGTGCAATCAGATAACTGCTTATTTAGATGTTGTGAGTTTTCCATCAGATATGGAGACACATTTTGATGCATTAGGGTGCAGATCCTGATTTGTATGCAGTTATATTTTATTAATTACCTCCACCTACACTGCCTAGGTTAATGAGCAAAAGCAGCAATAAAATTGAAAAATTTCCTCTCTAGACAGGTGCAATAAAACTAAAAAGAGAGCGAGGGAGGTTAGAAATTATGCCTGTCTTCATAGTATACAGATGCAGGGGATCAGCCCGGTTTGCTACATAATTCTGAAAATCTTGTTCAGCGTCACACATCGAAATTGGCATTAAACACAAATGGGGGAGAAAAAAAAGTACAATGGGCCAAGAACAATCAAACAGACCTGTATACAAGCTGTAGGCAATCCTCCATCTTGGCTATAAGATATTTGGATGAGAAGACAAAAGCATGCTGTCTAATTATGAAGCCATCCATTAACAACGAATGGAGAGCTGAACTGGGCGAATAATTACCAGACGATGTGTAGGACATGTGTCTAAAATAGCTCTACTAATGAATGTATTGTGCAGTGTTATACAATTACTGCACGACATTGAGTCCAGTGTAATGTGCTGCTGAGATTGCAATATTCAGATAAACCTGAGCTCTCACCTCAACGAGATAAATCTGATTCAAAAGAAGCAACGTGAGAGGATGGTAGAGGGAGATCTGGGCAGGTGTGGTGTGTTTGTTGATTTTCTGTTGTTTATACAGTATCCAGCGGCACTGCTTTTCAATTAGATTGTGAACTGAAAAGAGGTTCACATCATGGATATTATCTGTAGATTTTTAGATACTAACAATACTAATAACGTCTTAAATAATTTTAAAATAATATTTCTTAACTGTTCAAGTGGACATTGTGTGTTGTGAAAGGACATTATAACAGCGATTGCAGTAGTTTTTCCTCTATAGTGTAGTTAAAAACCTGCTTGGCCACTCATGCTTGCCTTGTCCGACTTTTATTGCAATGTTACAGTGTTTCCATTTGTGAAGAGATTCATTCTTCAACTATTAACAAAAACTTTAAATTCAAGTAACATTCTCCTTGTTTTACATTTCTAACAAAGTCATTTGTATTTTGTGTATTTGTCAGTTCTGCATGCCCATCAGTTCCTCCCCAGTGAGTATGCTCTCAGCCTGGTGTCTTGTCGCCTGGGAAAAGACCCGTCTGTGTATTTTATCGTCGGCACCGCCATGGTGTACCCAGAGGAGGCTGAGCCCAAGCAAGGACGCATCATTGTCTTCCACTACACCGACGGTCAGTACCCAAACATTCTTCAGGTTTCTCCATTTGCAGCAAATAAACCTAAAATCACTTTTCTGTCTTGTTCTTCAACCTTTATCCCATTTGCCTTCTCAGCCCGGCTCATTTCGCCTTGCTCTCTTCATCCTTCACCTGTTTTCATTTTCTCCTCTCCACCCTCTGTCCTATATTTCACGCACGAACACTTTGTCCTGCCACGCTCCTGTTTCCCTCCTCACTTAATCATTTTCTTATCACTTCTTATCAGACGTTCCTCCTCTCGACACTACTGATTCTTCTCATTTCCTTTCACACTGCGCCCCTCTCAAGGTGCATTGCATGCCTTTCGTTTATCCTCCTGCAACTCTTCATTTTGCCTATCCTCATTCTGAACGCATCCGTCTTCCTTTCTTCACTTTTTCCCACATCTCTCAGTAATTAAGCAGTAGTCACTTTTTTTTGTAGGAGCTAGTTTAACTCAACCTTTCATGTCTAATGCTTTGAAAGTTAACACAAGATTGACTGGGAGACACTCTGCTTTTTCCTCCAGGTAAGCTCCAAACCGTTGCTGAAAAGGAGGTGAAAGGAGCTGTCTACTCTATGGTAGAGTTCAATGGCAAATTCCTGGCCAGCATAAATAGCACAGTAAGTGGACATTAGTATTTTTAGCTGGTCTTTGAAAAATCTTGACTTTTTCTTATAGTCATGCTTGAAGACCTGAAGAAAAAGTGCAGCTTGAAGGTTAAATTGTTTTAATTTGTCAGATTCTATTTTTTTTTCTTTTACTGAAAAAACTTGCTTGCATAATTAAATCTTTACTTTCGGCCCTTGGGAAGGTGCCTGAGTCAAGTGCACCTCCATCACAATTGCTTTTCACTGCACACGTCACAATTTACCATGTAGTCCAGAGATTAAAAGCAGCACCTCTCTATTTTGCTTCAGTTTTCTCACCATGTGTCGAGGAAACTGAGTTATGAAAAAACTGTGTTTACTTGGATCCTTCATTTCACCTTAACGTGAAGAATAGCTGCATATTCTCTTCCAAATAGTATGTGAATATATAACATTTACACTCTAAAGTGTTTATTCCTTAAGCGTACTTTTGTAAAACTTCTTTGTATTGTGCTGGAGAGACATCAACTGAAGGTGACCTGGGACCAGGCTGTACTTTCATATAATATGAATTTGTAGCACAAGATGGAGCATTGAATTAATATAACATTTATGTAGGCGACCAAAATAACACATTCTCATGTCCGACGTTGGAATGAGGAAATGAGAATAGACCTAAAGATAAACATTTAAAATAAAACAAAACCAGCACAACACAACCATGGATATAATGCTGTCCCCTAGTGGTGAACGTTTTAAATTTGCAGAGGTTAGACAGTGGTGTGAAAAAGTGTTCGCCCCCTTCCTGAGTTCCTTTTTAATATTTGTCACACTTTTGAGAATTTTGTTTTACTCCACTGTGTCAGGCAGGTCCTAATTTAAGTGATTTCTTGATTGATAACTGGTGTGGCAGTAATCAGGCCTGGGTGTGGCTGGAGTTGATTTATGTTAAAACAAGGGGGTTAACTGTTTTGCACAGGGCCATGTAGGTGTGAATTTTTTGGCCCTCAATAAAGACCTTCATTAAGAAATGGCATTTTGTTTTTATTATCTTTTTCTTATATTTAATTTGTTTGATGATCTGAAAAATTTAAGTGTGACAAATATACAAAACAAATACTTTTTCAGTCAGACTGCTCAGTGTGCTTCATTTAGTCCACTTTCAAGTGATTTGCATGTTTTGACTTTCTTTGATTGTGACAGGAAATGACAAAAACTACCTCCTTAGCAGTTTTTCTTCAATATCTAAATCATTTGATCCCACATGGATGCGAAAGAAACAGCCTCACTCCCCACTCTTTTGTAATATCACACTCATTCACACTAAGATATAGATAGATTAAAAGCTAGAAAGTCATGTTTATCCAAAGATTTAGTGATGGGTTTCAGATATCTGAAACTCATCACTCACTGCAGCTAACTTTCCACATCTAGCTCCCAAAGATAAACAGTGATTAAAGGGTAATCAATCCTGGAAGCAGTATTAATTTTTCTTTATGGTGACAACCTCAGTAGAGCATTATGCAAAATGTTTGGGATTTTTTTACTGGACAATTTTTCTTATTTTTTCTTATCTTTTTTTGTTTGTTTGTTTGTTTGTTTTTAAACTACAGAGTTTTACACTTGGATCTTTCTTTCTGCACCTTAGTGTCTTTTAAGCACAACACTCTTTATTTCTGCTCAAACTTGATATGGACAAACAAATAATTTAAATTTTTTCTGGAAATTTAAGAAATTCCTGACTAAAGTAGAAATGTTGTTCTTATATTGGACTACAAGCTGAGTGGAGTCCCCTACTGCAAAGACAAACAGTCAAGAGTCATTACTGATTCAGATTGATTGCAGCGTAGGAATACAAAATAGATTGAAGTGAGACCGTGATTGTTTAGAGACGAGTGACCTGTGCAATCACCTTGTGATCAAAATTGGTGACCCAGAGGTTGAGGATATTGCATGGTGATTGCAGCTACTTTGATGTAATCACTGGGCAACCATCTTTTTTTGGTTTTCTTTTTTTGGTTTTTCTTTTTTCTTTTGTTTGTTTGTTTGTTTTCTCCCCCTTAGTAACTCTAGTACAGCTGAGTAAATAAAGTTTATTACATTTTTAAATTATACTCAACTATAAAAACAAAGAGAAAAATAGATCCGAAAGTAAAACAAAAAGACGTCATTAAATGAATAAAGGATGAAGTTGTTTTGTTTTTGTTGGTTTTCTTTGTTGTTGTTGTAATGTAAACTTTGTACATGTAGTTACATTTTTTGAAATAATAATAACAATAGATGATGACTATAATGATAATAATAATCATTCCAAATAAAACCGGCTAGTCTTTGTTCTATTGAGTTTACCGTCATGAGTAGAAATTTGGTCTACCTTGATTTTTTTTGTTTTGTCAATTGCTTGACTCAAATTAATTAAAAAAAAGTTGTTAGCTGGTGCAGACAGCATGAAACTGCGAGTGTAATTAGCCGTTTAATGTTCATTAATGTTGCAGCTTATAATTCACATACTCAATCAGCACCTCGCCTTCATGCTCACACACACAATCTGGAGTGATAGCATTGTGGAAGTAAAATGTCATACACTTCATCAAACATGGCTAAAGCTAATCACTGCTGCTTTTATCTTTGGCAGCTTGACAACCAACAATTATACACACTTCTTGTTTGTTTAAGGTCCGTCTGTACGAGTGGACGGCCGAGAAGGAGCTGAGGACCGAGTGTAACCACTACAACAATATTATGGCCCTTTACCTGAAGACCAAAGGAGATTTCATTCTGGTGGGAGACTTGATGAGGTCCGTCCTGCTGCTGGCATACAAATCCATGGAGGGCAACTTTGAAGAGGTAAGAAGAGAAGGTTTAATATATCAAACAAGTTGGTTTGTCTGTACTGAAAACAGCTGTGAAAACACAAATTAACCTTGAGTTTCATTTAAGGCTGCTGGTTTTGAAAGAATTTGATTTTATTTTTAAAGACTTTGGTTTAGTGTCTGTTTACCCACATTTGCATGTTGTCACTCTTCAGGGTATAAATGTTGTTGTTGTTGTTTTTTAATGTCTACCACGCATAGCCTCATACCTCCCAGCCTTCTGATGAGCAAAGTGTTCAAATTGATTTGTGGAAGAAAGATACAGAGATTTGATGATGAGTCACGCATCCTATTGTGTGCGTGTTGTGTTGTTATGCTCAGTGTAATAAGTCCTGGAGACCAAAAGGGCTTGAATTTATTTAGAAACAAAATATACCTTCAAGTGCCTTAAAATTTTAGATGGAAAATATTATCTACTTACATACCAAAGCAAGTATAATCAATATTTTACATTAAAAATAGATAAAGTGTTGCACCTAAAAAAAAAACTAAAAAAAAACAAGTACTAAACTCTGTAGTTTGCTGTTGGGAGATAGAAAATCTTTAATTTTCTCTGCCAGCAGCTTTGGTTCAGTGCAACAGGCTGTTTGTTTTAGTGTACAGTGCTGTATATTTCTCTATCTGGCCATCAGGACTCTAACATCATTCACAATAACACAATCAATTTGATATGTGATATTAAAATGTCGTATTGTGATATCATTGCTATAGCTGTGGCATACATTTACACTCTAGTGCATGGACTAACGAGACAAGCCAAGGCGTGTGTGAGAGCAACAGCCACACCTGTCAGCCTGCAATGACGATTTAGTATGTAAAACAGGAGCTACTTATACAACCCAGCGCGACAACATGCAAGAAAACCATTCATGCAAAACGAGGAAACAACAAATGTGTTTCAACACTTTAGGTCAAAGCTGTCCAGTGCAGCTTGGCTACAAAGAAGTAGATGCTTGCAGTTGATGATGTGGGATGTTTTTATGTGATGGTGTTGGGCCGCTCCTGATAAGTTAAGCAATTTAACATTGTAACTTATCAGGAGCTGCCCAACACCATCTGCTACTAGGGCTGTGCGATATGACCAAAATCTCATATCCCGATATAAGAGCGTCCTTTAACCGGAGTCGAGTGTTTTAACCGATGCATGAAACTACACATTTTTAGACATAAGTTGTAACGGCCGCCGTTTTCTTTGTATTTATTACATGGCGTGCTGTGGGTTGCCTGTTCTAACATTTGAGTCTAAGGTTTATTTTTTAGCACCTGGCGGCTCTAATCTGCTCTTTCACGTGATTCAGTTTATTTTGAAAAGTCTCAGCAGGATCTTGAGCTTTATTGTGAAAGGTTTATGTGGAACATAAACAAGCGGACATGCAAAGGTGCTACCGTCGCTGTTGCTAACCACAAGGCATAAAAACAGGCGCTTGTCCATCAGTAGTGTGGTTATATTAAATATATATATATATATATATATATATATATATATATATATATATATATATATATATATATATATATATAAGAGAAAGAGAGAACTTACGAGAGAAATTAATATAATTAATTTAGCCACTACAGTGATCATCAGAACGATGAAAAAATATTGCCGTAAACAGTTTATTTTGCGACACCATGAAACAAACGATAACGTAAAATGAAACGATAGACGTTTTTATATCGTCATCCAATATATATCGTTATATCGAACAGCCCTATCTGCTACCATGTTAAATTACTTAGTGTTAAGCATTTACTTTATTTTCAACGATTTCCTGGGAAAACTAGCTACTCAAACTACTTTGGTGCTACACCTGATTTATGTTGTGTCACTACTGTTGCACTATATTGTTCCTCCTGCTAACAACTTGTTTCAGTAGATTCACACTTCAAATTAGGAAGTGTGTCATCAGGGACAGTAGCTCATTGGAAGAGGCTGGAAAATGTCCTTCATTTATTTACACTTATAAGTGCTGCTTCAGTTCAGTATTTTTTTTTCTACATTGCCAGAAATATCATTATCACACCTTTCCTGAAATATTTCAAGATAGATATTACAGTATAACCCCTACTGCTCAACACCAAACAGAAAGCAGAGATAGTTTGCAACTAGCTTTTGAATGTAATGACACATTCAACAGATAAACAGCTAGATATTTACCTTAGAAGATAAACAAGATTAAAAGTAAATATTGGCCTTATATTTATCTGTAGTCATGTGAACCTGTATTCTTTGTAATGATCAATAGGGGTCATCTTAATGTGTTTATCATCTCAAACACTAATTTTCAGTCATCTTTAATACAGCACGGTGATCTACTTTGCCAATTAGACTCCTATTAACAGTAAAATAGATGATAAAGCATTGTTTGGCTTATTGCTGGAGTTGTACATGATCTAGCATCCTTCATTTAAAATAAGCCAGTGAGCTCACAGTGCAAATACTTTGAGTTATATATAGTGTCCATCATAGACCCAGTTCAGGATCCTCTATGCGCATAATCAGCATGAATAGAACAGATTTGAAAAGCATTTTTCATGCCTTTGTATTCAAGGACATTTCATGTTGCTCGGGGCTTGAAACATAAAAGCAGTATGTTTGGAGTCAGCACTTCTTAGCTCATAGATAATGCAGTATCTACTTGGAGACAAGTACCACCTTTGTTTTGCCCAGGACCTCTCTGGTGTTTACTGTTTTCTCTGACATATCTTACGTTTGTTTGTTTTGTTTTTTTATTATTTGCTTTAGATTGCCCGTGACTTCAATCCTAACTGGATGAGTGCAGTGGAAATTCTGGATGACGACAACTTCCTGGGGGCGGAGAACGCCTTCAATCTGTTTGTCTGCCAAAAGGACAGGTGAGGAGGAGCAGTATAAACGGTGCCGTGAGTAGTTTTGCACATTAACGTGAATGATTCCTGTAAGCATTACGGCCCCATTACATTTTCCATTGAAGTCAACCATCAAAAAGTTTGTGTTAACTCCAACAATTATTCACTGAAAGCAGTATCATCTTATTAGGAGGGTGTTTTTTACCGTGAGTTGCACGGTACTTTGTAGAGCACCATCACTGGAGTGAATGTGATGCAGCAGCAATTGTCCTTGCATTTGTTTTGGAAGTTATCTCAGCGGTGAACTTTTAGTCACTCTGCTGCCTTTCTCTCTTTAGTAATTCTGCTATAAAACAAGTGTTGACTTTAAGGAAAAGTAAGAAAGATGTGATCTGGAAGTGAGTGTGCTACATTTATGTCCCAGCTTATTATCCGCCTTCTACATCAAGCTGGACCTCTCAATGCTTTTGACCTTTATTTTTGTGTCACATGTCTCTTCCTGTTGCTCTCCCCCGTTTCTCACCCTTTTATCCATTACTTCTCTATCATTCTCTGACCTTTTCTAACGCTTTTAATATCTCTGCCCCCCTTGTTTTTTGTTTTGTTTAATCGATCAAGTCTGTCCCCCAATAATTTATTCTCCCTTAACATAATTTTCTCTTTGTTTTTGCACTTTATTTTTTCTCTCCTGTTTGCTCATACATCAACTCTTTTTCTCACATGTTTTATTCTTTATTGTTTGTAATCCCTCACTCTCCACCTTTTGCATTTCTCTCCCACCGTCCTTTCTCCGGTCAGTGCGGCCACCACAGACGAGGAGCGTCAGCACCTGCAGGAAGTGGGGCTGTTTCACCTTGGGGAGTTTGTAAATGTCTTCTGCCATGGTTCGCTGGTGCTGCAGAACCTCGGCGAGAGCTCCACACCCACCCAGGGCTCAGTGCTCTTTGGCACGGTTAATGGCATGATTGGTAAGTGCACTGATGACAAATGACAAATTGCTGTAAGCCTACAGCCAGTATTAGTTAGCATAGTTTAGCTTAGCCAGTATTAGTTAGCTTAGCTTCCCAAGACTGAGAAGAGGTGGAAACTACATGCCAAGTGACAAAGGTAACAATATTTAGTTCCCACTGCCTCTCAGTCTACACAAAGACAAACGGTGCACTGTTTCTTGGCTGGTAGTAGGAACTTCCTACTGTCCACTGGTTTCCTTGAACTGAGTGGAGGCTCCCAGCCAAGTAACTTTTCAGCATGTAGCACTCCAAAACTTTACTTTCACCTTGGCTTTTGTCCTGGTCAGACAAATGAGAGATAATTTGTTAATTAGTGGAAGTGACGGGAGGTAGATAGTTTTCAGAGCCAGGCAAGATTTATCCCCGCCCTCCTTGTTTTTCAGCCTTTGTGCAAAGATGCACTGAGAAGTCAGGGGCTCCAGTCATCTAACTGTTGGCTAAATCTGATTTTTAACTGCTGAAATTTCTCTTTTAGCGTTACTTCACCTAAATGGCAAAAATATGAATATTTTCCCACTCATTAGTAATGTCCAGTTTTATAGATTAGCATGGATTTATTTGTAGTAGCCACTGCTGAGAGTTTCCATCGTTATTCAATAGAGGATTGATAGCAGGAGTTATTCTGTGGTGTAAGATGTAAATAGAACAAGCTCATTTTAACCCTGTGTTTAATTTTAAAAGATAATAAAATGAAACTGTTTTTGGAAATACAGTTCATTTTAAATTTAATGCTGTCAAAGGTTAGATGTTGAGCACTTTATTGAATCTCCCTCTTCTTCTTCTTCTTGCTACGCTCTTTATTGATGAACTGAGGAGTTGCTGTAGGTTTAAGAGAGAAATCTTCTCTCTTACTGGCTCAGGTGACTGGTCTGGACAGGCCAGTTTATAGCACCCAGGCTCTTTTCTTTTCAAGCAGTAAGGCATGCATCATGAAATGCGCCAGGAAAGGACACAGTCTAAGAGGCAGCTTTTTTTTCTTTCTTTTTGTTTTTAACCAGTTCTAGTGAGATTGTCAATTTTGATCTTTTCACCTCTGTGTTTTCTGTGTTTTTGCTGATCAGCATATGTAGATGAATAATGAGAAGAATTATACAAGTCTTTAGAGTTTTAATTTAAAAAACCTGGTTTCTCTTTCTTACTTCTTTCTAGTGTTTTGAAATGTGATATGATATGATATACCTTTATTAGTCCCACAAGGGGAAATTTCATGAGGCTGCCGACCTATTGCACGCAGTGGCGTCGCCGTGATATTTAAGACAATAGCAGATTATTACAGCCAGGTGGTTTTTATGTTTTACAGAGCTGCATATTTTTTGTTGATCAAAAGCTTCAAAACGCTGCCTCCATTGCTCAGGATAAACCACAGGTATCTCTGTGAACAGTTTTCTAACAGATTAGGTAGGAAATTTAAAAAGAAAAAAAAAAAAATCCGGTGAAAAATCTCACAATGACAGTCCTTTAGCAAATGACTGCTCTGCAGTGCTACAGTCACTGTCAGTGTTTTCATATTCCTCAGGCTAATTAGACGGTGCACAAATGTCTCCAAAGCCATTTCTTTAAAACTAATGTTTCCATTTGAGAAAGGAATAAGAAAGGAAAAGAAATCACAGTTTACACCTCATTACTCAGATTAAAACTAGTAACTTTCATCCTGGCAGTAATGAAGGCAGGGATGAAAAACGCGGAGGACACAACATTCAGACACAGCAGTATTTCACCCCTTGGTCTCCCAGAGCACATAATTTCCCCTCAGCACTCTCTCTGTGACTCCTGAAAAAGTGTCAGAAGAAAGTTTAACAGGATACGAGAATTTCCATTGTACGCTCCAGTTAAAGGTTTCCACAGGAGCTGGTAAACTAAAATGAGCTTCAGTGTCTAATGAAGATAAATACCTCTGCCAGGGTTATTGCTCTGAGATGTTTTGATTTATTAGACATTACTGGAAAGAAGCTGCAAGGCCGCAAGATTATTCCAGCCAGATAGCAACAAACAAGCAGATAAACTTGCAATAAACTTGTTGAAAACGGATAGTAGGTAATCTTAGATGGGAAGATTATTGTGATCGATTGAAGTAACGCGGGAGAGTCCATTATTTGGGAAAGGCAGAGCTTTAGGAACAGTCTTTCAATGCTAAATGTAAATTCTAAATATTTTACTTTTGTTATTAGTCAAATAGAGAATACTGGATGTTAGTATTTTCTAAGGAGTTGCGGAGCTTAATCAGTGTGATGAAGTTTAAAATGTTTTATTTAGTTTTTTTGATTCACTTTTAGCTAAACCTCCAAAATATGTTTTGTTCTAGCATGAGGCCAAAATGAATAAATTGTAGTTTTTATCTATTTATTCCTCTCGATTAAATTTTTTCCCCAACTTCATATATATATTCTATCTAAAAATTTCTGACTGTTTGTTAAACAAAACAAGACAACATGCAAATGATGAGCCATGAGTCCAATTTACATACAAGTTCCTAGAAGATCAGCAGGAGAAAATGCATATTCATTGGTTTTTTTCATCCAGAACTGTTGATGCAGAATGTGGTATTTGGGTGCACTGAGTTGCTGGCACTAATCCTCCAGTGGAAAAGGGAGAAGGAGAGGGTAGACTGATGATCAAAGACCTTTCATTAACCCTCTGATGAAGAAAAATAATGTCGCATTTTTTTTCTGCAGCTTTTATTTGGAACACTTTTATAGTCTCTCTGTTGCTCCACATCAGTCACAGCAACACAAAAAGCATATTAAATAGAATTTACTGTTTATTGACGCATACGGCACAGGCTTCCATCACATTGCCATACAGCGTATTCACTTTAGCATTTTTTATTAAACATAAAAGCGTTAAGTGCCTAATATCAAGTTGTTGCTCCAAGTTTTGTTTTACATTTTTATTTCTGACATTTCTCAGTCAAAGCTAATCAGATTAATAGATGATTATAGTAGTTAGTTGTTGCCCTGCTATCCTCCAGGCTCATGTCCCAAAGCACTTTCATGACTTTACAGACACAGAAATAAGTTCTGCATTGCACATCAGTGCAACTCTTTGTTCACAAGTTGCTTTTTTTTTGTTTTGTTTTGTTTTTTGTGGCAGTCAGTTTGAGTGCACATTACTTCCCCAGAGCGTTAGATTAGCCCACTCTGTGTGCCAGAACTTTAATTTGTAGTACAGAGAAGAGCGCACCACTCCCCCAAAACCGTGCGACTACAATATTTATAGCACAGTCGGTCTCAAAATGAGACCGTTTGGAAATCTTTTAAATTATTGAACTATTGAAATCATGCTTCTTTACACCCAACATAGTCCCAGCATACAAGCATGAAATTTGTATTAGGGAGATTGCAGTCACACTAATGATCTTTTGATTTATTAATTATACAGCTGTTATGAGTTTATTATGAATCTAGTCCTTAAAATTCTTCTCGCTGATGTGAACCCAGAAGTATTTCCCATCTGCTGCAAAAGACTGCCGAGGTGAAAATCTGTAACACCTCCAGTGTGTTTTTGACTAACGTGTGCGTGTTTGTGTGTTTAGGTCTGGTGACATCCCTGTCCGAGGGCTGGTACAGCCTCCTGTTGGACCTGCAGAACCGCCTCAACAAAGTCATCAAGAGCGTGGGAAAAATCGAGCACAGCTTATATCCTTTTTACTTTTATAGTACGCTTGCCATCTGTCAGAAAGATGGAGGTGAACTGCACTGGCAGCTGTGGTTTGAGAAGCGAGAGGAGTAATACTGTTTTCTTTTAATTAGCTTTGATTTGTTTGATAGATATTTCAAGTGTGCGAAAATTTGTATTCGGCTCCACAGGCTTTTGTCTCATCATTTGATTTGTATTTACAGCTTAAACTAAAGCAATTTAGCAGTTGGCAAAAGAAGTCTTTTGTGACTTATTTTATCATTTTTAAGCAAAACTTGAGCCACTTCTGATTTCTCTGATGTGGGGTTTTACTGGTTGCATTGATCTTCTACTGACGTACTGCGACGGCTTGTTTTTAGGTTTTAGAGCGCTGGTCAGACAAAACTAAGCTTAAGAAAATCTCCTCTGGTTTTAGGAAATTGTGAAGGGCATTTTTCTGTTTTTTAGATTTCATTGATTTGTCCAGGCATGTTAGTCTAGATAATACATTCCCCAAAGTATTATTAAGCATTGCACAGTTGTTATGGATTCAGCAGTAACGTGGTGACTCAACCAACCTTTTCTCTCTGGTCTTCTGAGCAGTGCTGCTTTTATTAGACTGCTTTCTCACTATAGTGAATATCTGTTGACTCGGCCTGAGGTAAAGTGTGCGTTATTGTACCGAAGGTGCTGTCCTCAGGCGAAGCAACTGCCTTGTATTGATTTTCCTTGACTGCGCTGCACCTGGAGGTCCTTCCACACGGAGCGAAAGACGGAGCAGGCCACGGGATTCATTGACGGGGACCTCATTGAAAGCTTCCTGGATCTCGGCCGGGCAAAGATGCAGGAGGTTGTCAGCACTCTGCAGGTAGGAGCTCATGTCCGTTCGGATCTACATTTAACCAGGATGGTTTTCAAGTGATGAGTAAACATTGTTACAAAAACATACCAACAGAGGTCTCTTTAGAGTCCGCTTGGTGTTTTTAGTGTAGTGATAACATGTTGTAAAACAAAATAGAAGTCATTATTCATCCCAAGCCAACAGTTTGTTGATGACTTTTCCCTTTATGACCTCTAGTTGAGTACAAGAAAGAGTTGTACATCCCTCGGTACTGTCATCACTGATTACACATAAAGTGTGGGCTGGCCTCTGCAAATGATTAGTCAGTATATTTAAGAAAGACATTAAACTTTCTGAACCTTTTGACTTTAGTCAGATTGCCTTTGTCTATAATTGCTGTTTTCCATCTGCCTCATTTGTAAAAGCTCATTGTTTTTATCCCACCAAATCTTTTCACTTGGATTCAAGTCTGCTAACTGAGATAGTCAGTATGCTCAGGATCCCCGTCTTCCTGGAACGTTCAGTGATTACCAAGAGAGCATCAGTTCCTCACGACAAACATTGCCAGCGCTTGCAGCTTGTCAGATTGGCCTCGTCAGTCTTATAGCAGCTCTAGTCCAATCTTAAACCGCCTCCCAAACCTCTGTCTTCACGTCTCTTTTCATATTTAAGTTGTATTATGTTCAAAAGAGCAGCGAGGCATCAGGCCCGTGCCTGTTTAGTGTTTAGCTTACAGCCTGTCTGTTCCTGCCTCCATCACTTTCTCCAGCACGTACCTGCCGGTAATATGGAGGCTCTTTCTCCACAGTTGTTTTGAAAGTCTGAGGCTCCTTCGGGAAATTTTACACTTTGTTCCCGGGTGTGCAGCTGTATCATAACTTTTAAAATAGGAACTTGAATTGCTTTGGAAATCTTGCAGGCAGTGCCATTTTGGTGTAAAGAAATACTTTGTGTTAGGTTTGTGAGACAGCTCTCTTCTCTATGGCATGTGTACTCAGCTCGAGTGCAGAGATGGACTTGCATCTATATCACTGAAGTAAATTCAGTGTTATTCCCTCTAGTATAGTTGCATATTGTTATTAGTAAATTTCAAGTGAACAAACAAATATGAAAGCTGGTGTAATAACTGAGGTTGACAGAAGCCAACAGGTCCAACCGGAGCAGCTGGTGAAGAAGGATGCAGTTTGTATTTGTGGTTTTTTGGCTTAAAGCGACGCTGAACTTTGAATGACTCTTTGGACAGTTTTTATTAGCTGACTGGGAACTGGAAATAACATTCATAGCAGAACAGGTGGAAAAATAAAATTTGGCATATAAACAAATAACAATATACTGCTTTGTGTGTCTTCTTAGCCTTACTGCATTTAAAAAAAAAAAAAATTACACTTTTAGCTGATAAACAAAGGCTGTTCCCTGTTTGCCTCCCGAGAGCAGCCAATAAAGACAGTCCAAAGTATTTGGATGGTTTGTTTGCCAGGAGACGCCTGTTTAAAGCCAGGGTTCTGCTAAAGTTGGATCACTGCTATAAAAATAAAATATGTTAGCTGCTCACTGGTGTCTCTGTGCAACTAAAAATAGGTACACTAAAAACTGATTGCATATTTGATATAAAAAATTAAGCCTGCAACTAACAGTTTCTTGTTTTGTTTTTCAGCAGCCTAGCATCTTAATACGCTAAAAAGCCCATTAAAATCTCAGCTTTATGAAGCTCAAGTGATGCCATCACATTTACTCTGTCCAAAGAAGACTCTGGAATCCAGCCTTATCCATTTTAGTCATTTTCGGACAAAAAAAAAAAAAACATAGTCCAAGAAAAAAATGTAATCAGTTCTTTTGTGTTGTTTGCTTGCACTTTCATTGAAAGCCCATCATTTAAATCCCAGTAGAAAGAAGTTTCGGTTCACAGCAGGAAAACCCAAGAGCCTCTACAGGCAGCAGAAAGTGATGAAAAAAATGACACGGATTAAGTGCAATCATATAAAAAATAATAATAATAATAGATAAATAAAAAAATTGGCAGAAACTAAGCGTTGAGTAATTTTTTTCAGAAGCTTTTTAGATCATTTCATGTCCACTCAAGTGAAATAATAAATGCAGGTGAAGGAGTGAGGCTGAGTGGCACTGGGGGGGGGGGGTTTTCTCAGTATTGGAGCCTCATAGCTCCAATTGTCATTCAATTTCAGATCGATGACGGCAGCGGCATGAAGCGTGAAGCCACAGTGGACGAGGTGATTAAGATTGTAGAGGAGCTGACAAGGATCCACTAGTTTCCAGTGGCATCGAGAGCCCCGCCGAGCGAGCGAGGGGACGGTCCCGAGGCGTAGTGAAGACGCTGACGAAGGGAACGGTTTGGTTGTTTTGCAGATATGTAAATAATTATAAATAAACAATGTGCGCATGGTCATCTGCCAGACTTCAATAATTTGTCACCTGTTGAGACCCTGAAGGTGCTACACGATGACTGTAGCACTCTTCATTTAGACGAGGGTCTCCAGGCAAAGTGCGTAGCATCCTGTCTGAACAACAGAAAGACCGAAGTGAAAACACTGGTCTGAGTGCGTGCGTTTGTTTGTGTGTGTGCGAGTGCGCGTGTGTGTGTGTGGAATATAAACAGGAAAAATCCAGAGATTTTCCTCACACAGAAGCTGTTCTCTGGGATGTTTGTGACAGTTTAAGGTTAGCTGATTGTCTACACCCCACCTTTTAAATGTGACTGCTTTACAGTTCCCAAGTTTATTCGTCAAGTCTGGAGTAAACTTGCTGTATGACAAAGAAAATAAGATAGATTTATAGATATTTTGTCTTTGTGATGTTTTCTTTGTTAATTCTAATAAACTTTGCTTTAGTACTCTTCACATCTTTATCTCCGGTTCTTGATTGTTGTCCAAACTCAAGCCTTGGTGCACTGCATCACTCGAGGTTACCGCTGTCAGTAATTAATGTAAAAGTCAATAATTAGAGTTACTCATGAAAACTTCTGCATACTAGTTTAAACTTCTTGCTTTTCATGGAGCTCATCTGGATTAACAAATCTAAAGTCTCTGCAGCTGATAGGTTTAATATGAGCCATTTACTTGCAAAGATGTAGACATCCCCGTTGTCTGTTATTTGTGGTTGGTGCTAACTGATAAAACACAATTATACTAATAACTTCAACTACCCATATTGAACATTACATGCACTAAACTGCATCATTTTGACATGTTTATCTACAGTTTAGCCAAAGTGCTGTGATCCTGCTGCTCTGAGCTTTAATAACTAAGCTTTAATTAAATTGCATTGGGCTGATGATGCAAACAGTTTTGATTCCAGCTTTTAAAATGGGAAAATGCAATTTCTTTAATTTCATTGTTTTGTTAAAAAGCGATAAGAAATAATCAGTTGAGATAAAATAATAATATCTTCAACTGAGTTTTTAAATGTATTTAAAGAGCAGATTCAAGATGAATCACAAAGTGCTTCACATCAAACAACACTAAAACAAAACATGAGACCGGGACTAAAATACCAGGATATCAGAGATTAATAGATAGTGCTGCTTAATTGTGCACATTGCTAGTACTTTTTACCTGAAATGGAGGGTTTTATAGTGCAGTATAAATACTTATAATTATGTAAAGAATCTAAAAATGTCACTGCTCGGCTGGCACGGCTCTTAACGTACAACTTTATAGCCTCTTTATTCAGGTGGCACTGTTTTTATTTAGGTTGCAAAGTTGAGTCTTTTCCCGTTTTTATATGTACAACTATTTAATATTCTTCCAGAAGGTGCCCTCTACGATCTCTGCAGTCAGCCTCGTTCATCAAATTAATACAGCTCCTTGGGTTTTATTTGCAGTTAATGCTGACTCGCTACTGTCAGCGCCACAGCCACAGTGAACTTGCCCCCCCCAAAAAAAAATAAAGAAAAATTGGTTTAAAAAGTGTTTCTGGGACAGTAAATCTGTTTGTGTACCGAGCACGCAGAGTCTCATCTGTGTTTCTTTATCAGACCTGCTGAAATTCAGAATGCTGCTGTGCATTGTATTCTCAAGCATCTCATTAATTTATGTCGTGTGCACATTCCTCTTCATCTTCAGTAAACAATGTCAGATTGGAATAAAGCAGCGTCTCCTGTTGAAGGTATCAAAGGTCTTACAGATGGAAATACTGCTGGGCTGACTGTGCGCACCAGCCTTTTAGAAATGATTCTCTCCACTGAGATTTTGAAGGAAACTGGTCACTGACTGGCAGCGAAAGTCCACTGCCAATTCTCCTGAGCTATTTTTGTCCCACTGTCACCATCCAAAGGCATTTTTGCTCTGCTTCTGCCTCCATCTTCACACCCACTGTACTCTGAGTTCACTGGAGACCTCTGTACATGTCACAAAGAAATCAAATTAGAGTGCAGACATTAAAAATAATACGTCAACTCAATATTTGTACCTGTTTTCACTGATGGGGGATTCAATTTTCTGTGATGGAAACTCATATCACTCTGAGTACTGCTGCTTTTTATTTTGTGTAAGTCACATGTTGTAAGTTGTGTGTATACACACTACACTGATGCCTTACCAAGGACATACCAGAAAGCAGGACACAGTGACAGCCCCCTATGTAACCGTGTATATCACAGCATTCATTCTTAATGTTAATGCAAGGTTTATAAAAAAGCACTCCAGGCAACATTGCTGTAAGATATTAAGCTTTAAAATGGTTAATGTGGCGCTTTGACCCAATGTTTTGTTCCACCGTTAAATAATAATTCCCCTTGTAGATCTCCAGGGGTGTGTCCATCCTCAACCCGAATGTTAACAAAGCGGTCAGCCCTCACTAAAAGTTTAAAACACACAAATATATTCTGAACTATTATGTCTGATCTTAAATATTTTAAGCCTTTGCAAACTTGCTTGCTTTCACATGTTATGTTAAAATACATTTATAACATGAAATATTCAGGACTAAAAGAAATAATCAGCCCTGAGGTTCAAGCGAAAAAACCAAAAAAAACATCGCCATGCATTTTTCATTGAAAACTCAGCTAATCCCTTTCAGACAACAGGGCAAAAAAAAACCCTGAAACAACCAAGACTCTAACGCTTTAAGGTGGCTGTGTAGAGCCCCATGGCTCATTGTATTTAGTAACTGAATGCAAGTTTTAATGATTTGTTTATGTCTAAAATCTGTCTCACTTCATCTCAGTTTGTATTAAATAATGGAGGCTTTAACCCCCAGCTGTTTCCACAAAGCCTGCATAATTACTCGCTTAAAACACATTTAAGAGTTTTGGAAATCTGTCACCATTAAACCATAAAACTGAAAGCATGACTACGTACGATGGCTTTGCATGTTTTGACAGCAAGTTCACCCCGTTTCCACAGAAAGAAAGCACACACTCCTTCACTTCTAAGGTTTGATGTATCAGGGCACATTCAAACATAAATTATGTAAAAACAACTTCAGATGAACAACCGCACATGACATACCACACCATGCCATGACTTATTTAACAAAAATTCATCCAAAATTCAGAAGTGCCGTGTGAGAAACCAAGTAAAGGAGGTCAGTTGGAGCCAGGTGCTGCTAATTAAATGTCTCTTATTAACTGATCATCAGCTATGTGAGCGCCTTTAAGAAAGGAGACGTGTTAGCAGTTTCCTGGATTGGAGTGTTTGGGTGTATCTTAACATAATGTCAAGAAGGAAAGACGGCAGCAGTGATCTTAGAGAAGCATGTGCTGCTTCCCATCAATCTGGGAAGGGTTATGAGGGCGCTTCTAAACAATTTGAAGTC
Source organism: Aulonocara stuartgranti (assembly GCF_965226115.1). NCBI lineage: Eukaryota > Metazoa > Chordata > Actinopteri > Cichliformes > Cichlidae > Aulonocara > Aulonocara stuartgranti. The sequence continues at coordinate 31,309,935 of NC_138939.1, read as the reverse complement.
CATCATTCTGCAGTGAGCAAGATTTTATTCACAAGTGGAAACAATTTAAGGCCGCAGCCAGTCTTCCCAGAAGTGCAAATTCACTCTAAGGTCAAACTGTGCAATGTTCAGAGAAACTGCAAAAAAAAACCTAAGAGCTCTCAGACTCAGACCTCAGTTAGCCTGTTAAATTCATGAGAATACAATTAGCGAAAGACTGAACAAGTAGCGGCTTTGTTGTGTTGCCAGAACAAAGCCTTTTCTCTGAAAAAAATAATTGCATCTGAACAAATATCATAAGACGTTTGATGCAGTGTCCTTTTGGACGAACAAGGCCAAATTGGAGACATTTGACTATGATGGACAGTGGCTAGTGTGGAGAAAACCGAACGCAGCATATCAGCACAAACACTTCATATCAACTGTCAAGTACGGTGATGGAGGGGTGATGATTTGGGCTTGTTTGGAGCCACAGGACCTGGGAACTTTCCAGTCATTGAGCCAGCTATGAACTCAAAGTCCAACCTGATTAAAACACTTTGATGGAACTTTAAGAGAACTGTGATTAAATGAATTCCTGCAAATCTTAACCATCTGAAGTAGCTTTGTAAAGATAAGAGTGAGCCAAAATTCCCCAACAATGATGCGAAAAACTGATAAAGGCATAAAGAAAATGATCATGGCTGCTAAAGCTGGATCTAAGTGTTTGTTAAATAATTAATGACATGGTGCAATGTGTCATGTGTTGTTCTTCACCTGGGGTTGTATTTAAATATGATTACAACTTTGTACAGTCAGGATTAACCTGCGCTGCTATCACTCAAACCTCTAGTGGAATTATTTTGTTAAAAAAAGAGATTTTTCTGTCATAAATTTGATTTGCATACATTTTTATGCAAATCTGAGACAGTCCAGCAGAAGCCTTGTGCTGGATTGAGGCTGATATGACCCTAATGCTATTAAGTGGGTCGGTGCTTTTTCTTCTATGGCACGTCTACTGTGTCATACGCTGCACAAAAGACTGCTTCCTTTGCCACCCAGCAGCACTGCATCATAGTTAAAGCAGAGGAGAATCAGTAGGCTAACATCACTGTGTTGACCTCAGACTTGTAAATCAAATACATTTGGATTTAGAGATGTCTTCATAAAACCCAAAGGAAGACATTTTTATCCTTTCCTAACATGCACGCTAAAATCAGCTCTTCAACTACAAAAGACACAACCTTAAAGCGGCACTGTTAAATATGTTACGTCCACAGCAGAAACGATTAGCATACTGGTGTGTAACATAAAAAGAGCTGCTTGTGATGATTAACCCATGTGTTTATCATGTTGACCTTAAATTCTGAGCAGGTTCTGGCATCTTTCAGCTAATGATTTTAGTTTTAGAACAACAGCAGCTGTTTTTCTTTTTCTGAGAAAAGTTCCACTAATTCTATTTTGAAGGCTCGTCTGTGAACTCTGAACTCAAATTACTATAAATAACACCAAGCAATACGCAGCAGAAAAAATAACCAAAAGAAACGTGTATGTGGCTTGTTAGCCCTTTCTCCCTTCATGTACTCTTTCTAACCCGATGATGGGTTTCAAGCTGCATACAAGGCCTCCTGCAAGGCACTGCCCATCACTGATGGGTGATATTCTTTCACGTATCACACTCTCCTTTAAATGGGTGAAAGTCAATCATGTAGAACCACCTCTGGCAACTGTCCATTACATCTGCACTCTCATATCATAAACTTGCAGCTTTGCTGGAGCAGCTGGGAGGCTCAAAGAGATAATTTCATTTCAGATTTTTTGACATGTGGTTATCTGCTGATTCTAAACAGGTGTACTCAGAGAGGAGCCCTGCAGCTCTGTTTCGGAGGGCTGACTCTTTTCACTGAGAGGTTTTTCGCACCTCCGCTTGGTCTTTCCCCCAGCTACATATGGCCGCTCTTAATCCCACTGAGCCAGAGCTAGAGAGCCCCCCCCGGCCATTCCCGGTGCCAAAAGTGACTGAGTCTTTGATGTCGGTGCCCCCGGCTTCAAAACATCCCTCCCAGAGAGCTTCAGCAGACTCCTGAGTGTCATAGTTTGATTAAAGGCAGGAATAAAACTGGTGAATTTGTTGCACGCAAGTGAAGATTTCTAACTCAGGGTGGGGGAAAAATAAAATAAATATAACTAATTCTTGAGATTTGCTGCCTAAGAATTATGAACAATAACGGCATATATCTTCAGGCGGTGTCTAAAGTCTTTAAGGCACTAATGATGTTGCATTAGGCGGTAGACCTGATAACTGCCACTAATAGTTGGATGGAGAATTATGTCAGGATTGTCTCTTGAAAGAACACGTGAGGTTTCTGTAGAAATGACAGCAAATGTTCTACACAGACGTCCCGGTCAGATTCTTCAGACTTTATGATGCAGCAGTTCAATGATCTACAAATTTGGGTTCTCACAAGAGAAAAGTTCATTGAAAAATAGTAAGAAGTAATAATGGAGGTGTCCCTTCTTGTTAGTCAAACTTAAACATGTGAACCTTTTCATTCCCGCTGCCAATACCTCTCCGCCTACACTTTTCCAGCCTCAGGTTGGGAAACTCTGCACTGCACCTGAGTTTGAAACCCAGTTTGAAACCACCAAAACATTTTCGTGTGATTTTCCTTTGACAGCTCTGCACGTTTTTGCACCAGCTGCCTTTCATATTGTGGTTACTCGTGTCTCCAAAAAAAGCCTGATGTCTTTGTCACAGATTCAAGCAAGCGGGACTCCACACTGTCCCCAGATAAACGTGTTTCCCCCTCCAGCGCACAACTGGACTATTTTATGGACTCTAAACAGCATGGTTAATGCTTTCGACCCTGGCAGGGAGCCCCTACTTTCTGGCACATACTTTATTATTGCCATTCCTGTCCTGCTGCAGCTGAGGGGCTGTCGTGCCCCGTTTGTTGTCTCCTTTCTGCAAGCTTGTGATCAGAGCTGTTTTGTTCTTTGTCCTTTCAGCATTTCCGTCTTACATCCCAGTCCAGGCCCAAGGTATCTTGTTTGCCGGAATACGAAATGAATTCCTTCCAGGTGTAATTTTGAAAAATTTCAAATGTCAAAATACTGAAATAATTTCTCATTGTGTTGCTGGGAAGAAAAAAAAAAGTGCACTAATACTTTTAGATTTTTTACACCCTGCAGAACTATTGTGGAATTGGATTACTAGAAGATTGCAGTGTTGCTTTCCTCTCTTGCCTTTCCAATACCACAATTATCCGTAATTGCGTAGGAAGATGGAGACGTGTGCGAACGCTGACAGGGTGATGTGAAGATTTCAGGCAAATGCACGGAACACATGATAGCCCAACTCAAAAGGAACGATGAGTGCTCCTCTGTGTACTAGTGATAAGAGCAGCCATCTCTTTCTTAAATTAGAGGCAGAAATGAGCACAGCTTACGCCGTGAAATTACACTGAAGATAAAATTTGATGGAAAACTGTTCTTGAGACCACTAATGCACGCCCTGCACAATCATTTCCGCCCGATTGTGTTAATGATGCAGTGCCTCTAATCGCGTTAACTTCAGATGGGACTGGTTTTGATGCTCGGGTGTACTGCATGAAATATTCAAATTGAGGTGCCCTACATTAGGCAGCAAATCTTTTTCTTTTTTTTTCAGTTTATTTATTTATTTTTAGTTGACTGGAGGCAAGTGTCTGATAACACCGATTTTCTCTGATAACCATGCGGAGATTGTAATCTGGTAGTAGTCGTGCACTCGCTCAACAGCAGGGAGACAAACAAGAATCACACAGCTTCCTGTGGCGTTGGCTTTGTGTTCATGGCTGCAACCAAATTGTACAACAACAACAACAACAACAACAATAAAAAAGAAAAACTCCAGAAAACCCTAAGAAGGCTGAGTTTTCAGCAGCTTTAGCCCTCCACTGACTGACTGACTTTCTGATTTCTGCTTTATTATTCAACCCGAGAAGGACGCGACTGCTCATTCACATTTCAACATTTTTGTCAAGACATGTCAGCAAACTGGGGCATTAGGAGAAACGCTGTGGAAGCATCAAAGCTGGCATGACTTCTCCACCGGGAATCTTAAATGTCTGCACACATTTTCATTTTCGTCCATGCACTCATCGAGGTGCTGCAGTCTAAACAACCCGGTGGAGACGGACCCTGCCTGCTCTGCAAATAAGACAATTCTATGAATTCATGTCTAGGAATTATTTTTTGTGACAAAAGCTGTGACCCCTTCTCACTTAAGGGTATATAAAAGTTTAACATCTGCCTTAAATTGTGCATGTGAGCCTGCTTGCACTCAGCTCAAGGGTCTCCTTAAACGTTTATATCAGATGGAAGGCAGTACTCAAAAACCTGAAGGTGCTCTGCTCATCAGCTAAGTATGCCAAACCTTTATGTAAATGATCTCTGAACCACATCATCTTAATATGTGAACAACAGGAAGTGAAGCTGAGACACATTTTAAGCCACAGAGCGACATGAAAGTTTTAACCGCTTGCGACAGAGGAAAAGTTTGTTTTTGGTTCATCTTATATTGATTCTGTCGTCTGACCTCACTGCAGGATTTTTTTGGTGGGCCACTGGCAGTCTGTGCCGTCTCCAATTTATCTTCTGACACAGGTTAAAAATAAATAACTAAAATAAAGAAGTGCTTCAAAGATGTGTGGTTCTGAAATGGGAATCTCAGCAAATTCTTTAAACTGGAAGCTAAATTATATTTGATCTTTCTGTTCAAAGACAATCATTTAGACATTTCCAAGCTCCCTGCTGTCTGTAACATCCACTGTGTTCAAGGAACAAGAGAAAACTAGAAAATCCACTTACGTTAGTCAATCTATGCTCCTGTTACTGTATTTGTCACAAATTCAATTCTGTTCTATTTATATAGCACCAAATCACAACAGCAGTCAAGTCAAGGCACTTTGTCATAAGATAAAGAGAGAAAAGCCCCAACAATCAGATGACCCCCAGTGGGCTTGCACTTTGAAATAGCAGGAAAGAAAAACTCCCTTTTAAGAGGAAGGACCAGGCTCAGGGTGGGGGATGGGTAAGAGGCGGGACAAAAAAAACACACTAGGGAAGCGAGCAAACAACTAATGTTTAAGTGCAGAGTGCTGTGTGAACATATGAGAGTAGTAACAAGAGTAAAGAAGAAACACCCCCAGCAGCCATTGCAGAGTAACTGAGGGATAATTCAGAGTCCAGTCGTAACTATAAGTTTTATCTAAAAGAAATGTTTCAACATTAATCCTAAAAGAGAGTGTGTCTGTCTCCCCAATCCAAACTGGGAGCTATTTCCAAAGAGGGGCCTGAAAGATGAAGGCTCTGCCTTCCATTTTACTTTTAAATACTCTGCCTCTGAGAGTGAAGTGCTCTGTTTGGATAATAAAATACTATGAGGCCATTAAGATATGATAAGGCCTAATTATTCAAGACCGTGTATGTTAAGAGAAGGTTTTTAAATTCAATTTTGGACTTAACAGGGAGCTAAATGAATAGAAATACTGTGCATTTCTTTGTAATCTGATATTATTTACCAAACACAAATGTCTGCTAATGAAATACGTAAATTATTTAAACTGCTTTTTAAAAAATGACATTGTAAAATGTGAGGGACATATATTCTTCTGTGCAGAAACCCCCCAGCTCTTCATTTGTCGCCACTCGCCAGACTTCTGCCGTGTCCTTTTAATGCACCGGGACAGTATTATCAGTGCTGGCATCACAATTCAGCATAAAGAGAGGAAGAGTTGTTCTGGATTGTAAACCAGAGTTTACAAAAAGCCCACATTGTGGAAAAGCAATTGGAGCAGTATTAAAATAGTCAGTGCTGTGTGGTTTGTATTTTCTCACTCTCAGCTTGAGAAATGTAAAGAAGAAATTACTGAAGCCAAAGTTATTTTCTGCTGCTTACAAACTGCGCTGCAATCTGGTATGTCAGTTGATCAGTGGCGATTTAAAGGACCCCAGCCAGAGTTTGATTGATGACCACATGCAGGGGAGTTTGCCAGGTCAAACTTTTTACCTCACATGGCTGGTTTAAAGTCTGACCACACAGATTTTGTTCACTGAAGCACAAGATGGGAATAAATACTTGGAATTATTTAGAATTTGAAGCCTTTTTAAAGTCGTCTCAATGAGTCAAAAACCCTGTGTTACACAATAGGATAATGCATACTGTATGATCACAAATCACAATACACAGAGACACTACTACATGTGGAATGATGCAGATGTTAACATGCTCACATAGTCAAGTGTATTCGCTCATCAGCCACTTCATTAGGTACACCTTGCTTATACTAGGTTCCCTTCACGACTGCATTAATTCTTCATGACACGCATTCGTCATGGTCCTTCAAACATTCCTCTGAGATTTTGGCTCATGTTGACACGATAGCATCACAGAGTTGCTGCAGATTTGATCTCTCACCACATCTGAAAAGTGCTCTGTTGGATTGAGATCTGAGTGTGGAGCCCATTTACAGGGAGTACAGGGAACTCACTGCCATGTTCAAGAAACCAGTTTGAGCTTAGTGATAACATCCTGCTGGAATCAGAAGATGGATACACTTTAGTCACGAAGGGATGGACTTGATGAGCCGTGACACTCAGTTAGGGTGAAATATTTAAACATTTAAGGGGCAATAACTTTGCCAAGAAAATGCCCTCACCATTACATCCCCCACCAGCCTGAACCATTGATACAAGCCAGGATAGATCCACGCTTTTATGATGTTTGCACTGGGTCAACTGACTCTTTTATCTGAACGTGGCAACAGAAATAGAGACTCATAGGTAACCTTTTTCCAACCTTCTGTTGCCCAGCTTTGGAGAGCCACAGCAAACTGGAGCATCAGTCACCTGTTCTTCGCTGACTCAGACCAGCCCAACACCAGCAAACATGCCATGTTCAGAGTCTCTTGCTTGATTTGAACATCAGCACATTGGCCATGTCTGCGTGGCTAAATGCACTGAGTTGCTGCCATGTAATTGGCTTACTACATATCTGTTTCCCAATGAGCCATGACAGTGAGCCATGATGCACAATATCCAGATACAGTTATGAGCTTTCAGCGGCTGCAGTTAAGTTGTTTTTATTAAATATAAGCCAACCCCTTCATGATAAGGGAAAATATCAGATACACGTAGTAGATTAAATCAGTAATTTTCAATGAAATACTATTATAAGTGCCGTCTTTCCAGTGAATATGTTAAATTTGTTATATTCGCCTTTTTCTTTTCCATGACAGCTATTTTCAATTGGGCCAGCTGGGAAAGCACAGGTGAGCAAATTTCATTCATGGTGGATCAGTTCCATCGAGTGTCTCGGAGAGCTGTGACACAGAGCCAGCATACACAATACTAAGACGCTGGAACAGGCTCAATGAAATGAAATGCAGTCATTTTTAATATTATCAGTTACACCTGTGCTTTTGCTGTGATGAGATGCTGCTGTGGGGGAAAAAAAAGGTCTAGGCACCCTGGCCAACTGGGACTGCTGTCATAGTGAAGTGGAAATGTCTGGCAGGTATGAGGCTCAAATGTGAGGCAGGCAACATCACAGACAGCGAGAAGCACTTTAAAATGATAACACACACACACACAAATACACTAGACGAGTTAGCATCAATAATAAATGTTAGTAAGGAGTCGCTGAATTTCTAGCAAAGATGTGTAAATAAAAATCAGCGATCAGAGAGCAGTATTAACAAATGAGGAGGTTCTGATTTATTCATAAATATCTGTGACTCATCAAACTCACCACTTTCTTCATGAATCATGAACTGGCACAGAAATTATATAATAATGACTTTTTTTTTTCATTAGTCGGTGCCTCAACATCACTTTTGTACCCCAGAGTCAAGTAATACATCACAGTGAGTTGACGCTAAGTGTTACCTAATTACTGCTCGATTATCTTACTATTATCATCCCCTGTAGGAATGTGGATGAACTGGAACATCAGCTGTGAGCCAGCGAGTGAAAGTGGGCCATGATTGGGCCAGAAGTAGCATCTCCCCCTGCAGCCAGATTCTAAAATAGAAAAGCAAATGGAGAGCCTCTCAGAGGAGTGGAGGATGATGCAGCAGCAGGTTATTTCTTATGGTTTTGGAGCAAGATCATATGTAGGTGTAATGTTTGGGTGAATGAATGCCGATGTGAGATACAGAGGATCCTAATCAAATCACGTAATCGTGGAGGTTTTTTTTTTTTTTTTTAACACTTTGATGCAACACATTTTAACATCTGGCACGCAGAACATTTAATTCAATTCAGTTTTATTTATAAAGCACCAGAGCAGAACAAGAGTTGCCTCAACGTGCACTATATTCTTAAAAACAAACAAAACAAACCCTAAAACAAAAAACGCCTGTTTTATTTAATTATTAATTTTTAAAGCTTTAGTTTTTCACTCTGTCAGTTTTCTTTTTCTTTGCAGTTTGAGGATAATGATCACCACCAAGGTTAGAATACTTTCTAGTTTCTGTATGGTTGGAGGTTCTGAGCCATTTTAGGCAAAAACATTCAATAGTACAGAGAAAACCCCAACAGTCTTGCACTTGGTCACAATGGGAAGGAAAAACTCCCTTTTAACAGGAAGAAACCTCCATCTGCAGCCGTCTGCTACCACCAGTTGGGAGTGAGGGGACAAAAGACACCCTGTGCTGCATCATATTAGTCTGTTTTGGATTTGCATTTTTAAGAATTTAACAGCCTGAAGTTAAACTTCATTTATCTTACTTTGTTCTCTGGTGATAGAATATTTTGGATTGTGCCTCCTCTTTCTTGGAGGAAACTTAGATAAAGGTGTCAGAGTCTGGCGGAGGAAGACTGTATGTATTGTGAAGAGTGGACCCAAAATACAGACTCCAAGGAACAGGGAACAAAACTTGAATGTTAACAAAAAGCAAGCTGTTTAATATGGCTGGTAAAAAAGGTACAATCAAAGGGCAAGGCAAACTGAAGTAAAACTAACATTAACCTAAACTGGGAGAACTAAACAAACAACAAGAACAACCTTGACATGAAACTTGGAAGCATGGCGTGGACAACTGACGACCTGACAATGACACACTGAAAACAGAGGACCTAAATACACAGGAGGTGATTAGGGGAAATGGGAACACATGGAGGAACAGCTGACTGACATGAGCCTAATGACAGGACAAGGGAAGTGAAACTACATACAATGAACAAAGAACACACGACTCCTTCAAAATAAAACAGGAAACACGAGACAGACATAATACAAACCTGATAACATAAGACACACAGCATGAAACACAAAGGGTGAGGGAAACTTAAATACAGGGGAAGAAAACACAAGGAGTCGAATAACCAAATGAACTTTGCTAATCTAATGAACTTAAACATAAACAAAATGCAAATAAACTAAAACTTAAAACGCTGGGTCAACAGACCCAGGAACATGACAAAAGGTTGGTTTCTCTAAGTGTGTGACAAATACAAGGACTTCCTTTTGCTAACCAAATTAGAGACGCAACTCACGCTGGTGAGAGATGGCCTGGATTGTAGTCATTTTCTCCCACTTTGAAAAGGCCATCCTGTTTTATCACCTCAGCGGGGACTCAAGGATTTCGCTCTGGGAGCGAGACAAGAGGATTGAGGGGTGTAGGGAGCAAGCACACAGGTATGTTTTATTGATCAAGCACAAGATGGGAGAAAGTCCACGAACATGAGCGTGAATAATGCATGTGAAGGTTTGGGGGGGGGGGGGGGCAGAAGTGCTAAAATACTGAGGTGAATTTGTGAGGAAACAGAGGGACGAGGAGGTGAAGAGGCATTGGGGTTTGGAGAAGGCTTGCTGTGTTGAAAGCAACCACATTTCTCTGCTAATGGAACTGGCACGTCGCACCACGCTTGTTTTAGCATTGCTACACACACCTGTGGGCTTTTTGCAGCTGCTGATTTGTCACTTTCTTTGTATCCAGACTATTGCAGTCTGACCGTGGACAGAATGTGACACAATGGGCTTCACAAAAACCCTTGACTCTACTACACAGGTGCAAGAAAGTGAAAGAGACACACACACACTAAAAAAAACAAGTGTTTTCTGTCTTTTTGATCACATGTCCCTCGTCTGATCCTCTGACGTGAATTTGTAGTCATTTTTCATTTATTTTTGTGTGTTTTTTCCAACTGAAACCTCAAAAAAAGGGCTGTCTATCCCCTGATTTATTTTGTTTAAAGTTTTAAAGATTTCGTTTTTGGAATTTAAACCTAGCTCAGCATGAACCTTGCTTTTACACTTTACCAACACACTGTCTTTTCTTTTTCGTTGCGGTTTGAGGATAATGATCGCTACCGGGGTTAGAATATTTTCTATTTTCTGTATGATTGCAGGTTCTGAGCCATTACAGGCAGGGAGCGGGAATTTTAATATCCACATTGTTTGTTGAAATAAGGTTTCAGCCGTGGCTGCTTTCTTTCACCGAAGGACCGAGGACTATAATTTTCATGTACTGTTTGCATTCATTGTTGGTCCAATAAAACCTACAAAAACAAGGTAATAAAGGTCCAATGTTTATAACTGACAAAGCTGAAATCAATATGTAAAAAATCTAGGGATATTTGTTTTGATATTAGTGAGCTGAGGAAATTCCCACACATGTCTTACCAATTTAACAACATCTTCGTTCTTGTAAGAGCAAGTCAGGCAAAATGTTAAGGAGCGGCTGTGTGCAAGCAGGAAAAGGACCCAAAGTGCAGACTCCGGAGACAGACGTGAACTCAAAACAGCTTTAATGCTGAACTCAAAAAATGTAACAAAACTGAGACTCCAAAACCACAAACTCAGGCAAACAGACCACACAGCATCGTAAACAGTAGATCACAACACAGGCAAACTGAAACACAGGGCTTAAATACACAGAGGAGTAATCGGGGAATGGGTAACAGGAGGGAAACACAACTGGAGCAAATCAGGCCTAACGAGACAAAGGAAGCACAACCAGAAGCATTTACATGAGACAAGGACTTTCAAAGTAAAACAGGAAACATAACACAGACTGAACTTACAGACATAGACTCACAGGCAGGCACTGCAACAGAGGGAACAGAGACGTGGGACCAGGGCAGACACAGAGACATAAACCATAAGATAGAACTCTAACAAAGAAACCAAAGACTAGAAATGATAAATGATATAATAAACTCAAAACAAACAAACAAACTCAAATACAAGCCCAAGATATGAGATCTTACTGTGGTCCACTGTTTCCAAAACCACAAAATTTTCAAACTTTACTCTTACATAACACAGAATCCCGAACCGCTGTGTGCTGACACCATTCTGAGTCTCCTTGTATTCTCATATGTATTAAATTTCTTATTGAAATGTCACATTTGCGTGTCTTTGACATCCTGTCAGTATTATCGGTGTCCTTGCTGGATAGTTAAGTTCAATTACATGTTCTAGAAAAATGGAAGTGCTTGTTGAAAGTGTGCTTTGTATGAGATTTACTTGAAAATGCTTCAGTTTAACAGAGATATACCACATGAATAATGAATGTGTGAGTGAAAGCTGCTTCTGTCTCTATGTGGGCCATGGGATTGACTTGTGATTGTTCCATCGTGTTTCCTGTCTTTCACACATTGCATGCTGGGATCCAACACCGCTACTGGAGTGCATACTTTTGACATAGTTCTCATGCACTATTTATGTGTGAAAAGCAAGCAGCAACCTCCAGGGCTGGAAAAACAAAAGCTGCAGTTCCTCTAATGGCCACTAGAGGCTGACTCCAAAAGCAAGTGAGTCAGTCATCATAGACTTGCATGCTGTTACAGCATGCTACAGAGATAATTTTGGTCTCTGTGGCTAATTTTCTTCTTCATAATGACTAGCAATGGGGATTTTGTTAGAACAGAAAGTCAGGATTATGTCTTAGGGCTCATCTCCCCTAATTAGAGACATTGAACTGAACCTCTAATATGGTGCTTATCACTCTTGCCCAGATATTGGGTCCAAAAGTCAAATGTGGTGATGGCAAAAATGCTAATCTTGAGGCTTCAAAGTGAGGAGGGATCACTCAGTGATATCCTAGCTAATAATGTGTAAAACCCCATCTTTGCTTTCAGAACTGTCTATATGCTTTGTGGCATCTATTCCACAAGAGGCCGGAAACAATCCTCACCAGTCTGAAGTGATGTGAGCTTTGTATCATGATACGTTATCCTGCTGGAAGTAGCCACCAGAAGATGGTACACTGTGGTCCTAAAGGTCTGGCCACGTGCAGCAATGAGATTTAGTCTTTGGTGTTTAAACACTGCTCAGTTACTAACCTGGGCCCAAAGTGTGCTAAAGGAAATATCCCCCCCACCAATACACCAACAGCAGCCTGGATTGTGGATACAAAGCAGCATGTATTCCTGCTTTCATGTTGTTTAGACTAAAATTCGTACCAGGCAACATTTTTCTGTCCACCCTCCTATTGTCCAATAGGAGATTGTTCTGTTCTTAGCTGCCAGGAGTGGGACTTGGGGTGGTCCTTTGCTGCTGTAGCCAAGCTGCTTCAATGTTCTGTTTTCTGCATTCAGAGATGCTATTCTCCATACCTTGGTTATAATTTGAGTTAGTTTAGCTTCTTTATGAGCTGGAAGCAGTCTCGCTTTTCTCCTCTGACATCAACAAGGCATTTTTGCCCAGACGACTGCCTTTCACTGGATATTTTCTCTTTTTCAGACCATCTCTCTAAACTCCAGAGAATGCTGTGCCGGAAAAATCCCCGTATATCAGCAGCATCTAGCACCAAGGACCATGCCACGTTCAAAGTCACTTAAATCACCCTTTCCCCATTCTGATGATCACTTTGAATTTCAGCAGGTCACCTTGACCCTGTCTGCATGCCTAAATTTATTGCTGCCATGTGATTGGCCGGTATATATATATATCAGTAATCAGTGAATATTGCTGTACATTCATATCAATTGGTAAAATAGCAAGAATTGTAGTATTTACATGCCATTTATGTGAACTTGGGGCAAGTAATGCACGCTCAGGTCCATTACATGGATGCAAATGGAAGAATGAAAAGCGAGCCATGACAGGACACCCAGTTCTGACATGCATTAAAAGGTCCACAATATACATTTTTGTCGCCGTATTACTTAAAGATTTTATTTCTTCTCAGAGCCTTAATGCTATCTTTAAGTTCAGCTTCTTCCTCTCTGTAAAATAGTGCCCGTTTATGCCTCTCAGGTGCAACCATTATCTGCAACTCTCTGGTGGGAAAGTGGTTTAACACTAAAAGCTGTTTTGAAGATATCTCCAGAATCGTTAAAGGCTCTGTCAGTTTATTGCATTTCCTATTTCCAACATTCCCATAATCCTGTACATATATGGTAAAAGATATATGGTAAAAGAAACACTTGTGTATATGTCTGAAAATGGTCCATTTGGATTCATATGAAAACAGTAATGAGGCCTGTAGCTCTACCTAGCTGCTGACTGTAATTTCTTGGGTTGATTTCAGGAGGGCTATTTCCACATATTTGATAATGTTAGAACTTTTGCCCTTTGAGGTCATGACTTTGTAATTAAAGAAAATAAAAAGAAGCAATGGACCAGAAATCACAATGAAAGCAAAAAAGACTTCCAGCACCTGCAGCACTTTAAATTACAGATGAAAACAAGTCTTAAAGCATTTTCCCCCTTTGGGGTTATTTAATCAAAGGTTGTCTCTGGTGTACACACTCGGTGTATTTCTTGTATTATAGTTGACGGTCCAAGGTGAGGAGAAAAAAGGAACTTAGGGAGTCATAAAAGGGCGAGAGGAGACTTTAAAGATGAGTCTTTGTCATTGGTGCGTTGATTGGTGCTGGAAAGGAAATTGCCCCAGGGCAGTCTCAAGGCTCCTTCTACTGTACTGTTCATTTAAATTCCTCCTTTTATTCCCGTGTCTCATGAAAAACTCCAGCCAATAAAAAAATAAAAAAGTCACAAGCTTCAGACTTGGTCACAGGTTTCATTAAAGTATCTAATTAATGCCTGATTAGTTAGGCGCTACAAAATGTTTTAATGACTGCAGTGTGCCGTGGCAGAGAGGCCAAATTAACAATTTTACGTGGCATTTTTTCCCTTTTATCCATTATTGCTCATGTTTAGTATCCAGGATACCAGGCAGAAAAAAGCATGACTACACATTAAACCAGAATGGTGTTTTCTGTTAAGGAATGACAAGATAAGGTTGAGCCAAAACATTTAATACACATCATTGCAGGAGACATGCACTTAAAGCACTTTACACAGTGCACACTGCTCAACTGTAGCTCTCGTTTTGAAAACACATACAAACCATAAAATAATTTAAAACCGAAACACAGATTTTAAAAAAGGGGTTACACTGGATTTTGTTTTGTTTTCTTTTTTATACATGTTCGTAATACTGTTTCATAAAATGTATCACAGAAATTAGCTTTCGACACAGAGCAAACCATAGGAACTCAGGTATTACACTGACACTGTGCTTGTTGATAGTTAGCAAGAAAACTGACCGGTGACATCCAAGAGCGAATGTCACAGAGAGGACAACCGCTGGAAAGAAGAGGGGGAAGGGGGAGCAGGTGGAGAGGCAGGGAGAGAGGAACGAGGAGAACAGGGTGGGTCTATGGCCGTTCCTCTCTGATGAATAACAATCCAAGTGCACCAAAGGGTGGAAGGGAAGGGTCGATCGCTAGGCGTAGAAGGTCTCCACTTTCACTGCCTGACAGAACATTGTCATGGAGAAGACCAGACCCAGGATCTGCACAAACACAACAAAAACAGGCCGGCCATTAAAGGGTTCAGAGATCTGGGAGTGAAATATAAAAGGAACTTTTCATCTCACTTTTTGGATCACTGTGTACCTGCTCAACCATACATGACAAAAAGATATTCTCCCACTGTTACAGCGAACTCTTAGTGTAGCTAACTTAACTTATTGGACAAAGGATGGTGAAGACAGAGCTGCTAGGGAAGAGAGAACGATCACAGATCACCTAGAGGGTTCCTGTGACAGAGAAGGATGCTAGTAATAGACTGAGGAGGCAGATGTGATGATTCGCTGTGGCGAGCAGCTGAAAGAAGAGGAAGTGTATCTCTGATAATGATAAGGAGACAGTCCCAACACTCAAATAAGTGTAAGATATGTTGGCTAAATATTCTGCTTTATCTTTTTTAAGTAAGACAAAAACAGAGGTTGAAAGTCAATATCACATATCGGTTATAATATGCTTATTCAGGCACCTTTTCCACTCACTGTGTGCTTTTACACCTCTCTACATTTAATCATTACTTATTATTAATCTCTGGCTCGCTTCCACAGCATGTCTTTTGTGCTGTCTTCCTCCCCTCACCCCAACCGGTCACGTCCAGTGGCCGCCCCTCCCTGAGCCTGGTTCTGCTGGAGGTTTCTTCCTGTTAAAGGCGAGTTTTTCCTTCCCACTGTCGCCAAAGTGCTTGCTCATAGGGGGTCACATGATTGTTGGGGTTTTCTCTGTTATATTATTGTATAAAGTGCCTTGAGGCGACTGTTGTTATGATTTGGTGCTGTATAAATACAATTGAATTAAATTAAAAATGATCACTTTTATTCTTCAACACAGTCTGAGCTCTCTTAGTCAAGTTTTGTCATTTCTTTAAGTAGTCTTCAGGATGTTGGTTGACTTTTTGTTCAGTTCTTTTTCAACACAATCCCACACTCCTTCAATAATCTCGAGTGTCGAGCTCTGGGAGGCCAATCCATGACTGATAGTGTTCCACTGTGTTTTTCTATCCAGCTATGCTTTTATTGTGATGGCAGTGTGTTTGGGATCATTGTCATACTGAAAAATGAAGCTGCTGCAGATGGTATTGCACAGTGAATGAAAATCTAACAGTACTTATCTGCAATCAGAATTCAGTTTTGAAGAGATCATCAACACTACTGGCTGAAATGCTTCAGAGAACAGCTTAGTTGAAAGTCCAGTGTCAGCTATGTGTCAGGTTTTTGCTGGATTTTTTACTATTCATTTAGGATTAATTATAAAGGACACACTGCATGCCATTCTAAGATATTTCAAGTTTCCAGCTATTAGCTATTTGGGAATCTCATTGTTGGAGTTGAAAATACTATTTCAAGTCTGTAAAACTATGCTATCTTTGGTATTTTTCATAGATTCAGCTAAAGAAATGAGAACAGATTATAATTTTTTGTGACCTGCTGCTAGTAACAAAGTGCCCAAAGATACAATTTAAAATGAGTTGTCTGTTATTTGTAGACACAGCACCATCCCCTGAGTTAGATGACTTATTTATTCTTAAATGTTCGTCTAACAAAAAACATTGCCCTGAAAATGGTCAGGTATAAGGACTGGACTCAAAATGAGTACAAAGAATAACTATAATAGAACAATGACTCGAAAGTTTGGCTCCTTGTGGGCAAAATATAAAGAAATAAGAGGTGGCTCGACACGTTTGTACATGATATCTATGATGCAATACATCATACAATATGTATCCATAGAGTCGTTATTTTATACAATACAATCTACAATTATAGTAACACAAATGATACTAATAACAATGAAACATCACAATAATTATGATGCGTTTGATACCAGTAAAAAGTAACGATCAATTTACAATTCACTGACACTGGTATAAAGTGTTATGCAACCTGAGATCACACACATTATCCCACACAGACTCATTATGATGCATTATAGATATGGCTGAACCTGTGTGGTCCTTTACACAGCGATAAAGCCAGTCAGCGGAAAGTTATTCAGCAAATTTAGGCAGTGCATTTGTTCTCAGCCTTGAAAGAAACTTTGAAAAAAAACTTTCAAGTTAGGTTTGAAAACCTCTGAAGTGATTCATTATTAAAGGACATAGTTCTACTTCTGATGACTTTGTTCTTGTACCACTAAAATCAAACTTGTGCATCTCAATGGTTCTCCACTTTTTTCAAGGTGTAACACATCACTTGAGGATGCAGTCTGTTAATTAAGTGGCAGTTGTCTTCTATAATGAATTCACTAAGTGTGAATTCACTTTAGAGCGGGAAACTGGCATCTAAAGTAAAATATCAGTGGATTCACTGGGTAAAAAACCTCACTTTTGAATGAGACTGAGTTGGAAAGACTTGATGATATTCGGGCACTGTTAGCGCTCGGTTATTTGTGCAGGTTTGCACAATTTTTCAAGTTTTTGAATCATTCACTTGGTAGTTATAGAGCCAGTATGCTTCTCATCTGCATGCCAATAAAAAACTAGTTAAAGTAAACAAAGGTGCCTTAATTTAAAGTTAAAGACTAAAATAAATTCTCGTGTTTCTATGTAGGAGGACGTCCACATTAAGCCAGGTAAATTGTAAATGTGTCTCTTTCTCTCTGTTTCAGCTCTCCGCCCAGACATTCAGACTAAAAGAGCCTTTTTCTCCCCTGAAAACAGACCTTTTACTAAATTGGTCTCTGGAGTGTTTAAAGCTTAAAATGCCAGAAAAGTCGTTTCATTGTGCACGGGGGACAAACAGAGATGTTGCAAAATGGTGGCATTCAGACATTTCACTGTGGACACAGAAATGACACCGCAATGCTAATGTGCGCGCAAATCACTTTGGCACACACACACAAAAAAACTGCTTTTCAGATTTAAATGGCTCAATGCAGATGCAATCCAAGTGTGCATTTGCCTGACTGCGAGTGAATTAAATGATGCAGCTCCATTAACATAGTTTGAACTTTTTAGAATAATAAATCAACATCGTTTCATTATACAGAACTGGCCCTTATTGTTTCTGATTTGTGGGAGAGTCATAATTCAGTGAGCTTGCTTAATGGCTGCTGTTACCAGTATCTGTAACCTATTTTAAAATGTTCCTGTAGACCCTGCTGTGTCGCACGCACCGTAGGAAACCCTGATTAAACACTTCTCTCGAGCCTTGACCATAAAACTTCCCTAAAGCTAACTTTTGTGCACAGCCAAGATGGATGAAAATATGGTTTGTACACTCTCATAATTCAATTTTAGTCAACATGGTGTCTTAAAATATAAGTACCTTTAAAATTTCAGTTGCCTGTGTTTATATGAACTACTATTATGATAATCCCTCATTTATCCGAACTGTCTAGTCACTGGTTTGTTGAATTTATGGATATATTTGGGTTTATGTATAAGCAGATTCTAGGTTTTAAGTTGCTTTACTGTCACGATTCTCTGTCTCTAATGCTATGAGTAAAAAAATATCTTCTGGGGTTTATCTAAACCTCATCCACTCCTAAAATGTTTATTCCTAAAGTGCCTCCTAAAACACGCTGCACTTTAAGGGGTTTTCAGACATCTCTCTCGAGCTGTGTGCAAGCTGTGTGTTGCTAAATAAAGAGATGTCTGCGAGCCTTTAAAAAAACTATGCAAATCTTGCCAAACTGCAGCCACTGATGTGAATAATATCCACTGATGATTAATGAAAAATCTTGTGTAACATAAGCAGGCAAGCCTTTTGTTAGATCAAGCAGTAATATCATTAATATCGGTTGTGCTCCATCAGTTCATCTAATGTTTACTAACATCAACTATTGTAAATAATTATATGTACCCACAGACTGTAGATAAAAGATGGAGGTCTATAAACATGGAGCCAGTGGAGAACTTCCTTATGTGGCTTTGTGGTTGGTAAGAGCATGCAGTGCCTTCGGTTTCTCAAATCAATATGGTAACAGCCAAAATGCTGTAGCAAAGTCCACTGTTTATACTGGACTGAGATCTGGTGAATGTGGATGCCGAGAAACCAGTTTGGAATGATCTGAGCTTTATCCTACAGGGAGGAGCCATCGGAAGATGGGTACGCTGTGGTCATTAAGGAAAATGAGTGATCGTCATTTGGTTCGAAGGAGCCCAAAATATGATTTCATGATGTTTACACCAAATTCTAACCCTAACAAACTGAACTGTGTTCCAATCCTCCATCCGGTTGTTAAGTCTGACGTCACTAGCCGTGTCTGGGCCTAAACTCCGCTGCGGGTCCATATATCAAACGATCACTATGGCATTACTGAGAGTTGAAAAACTGTCTAAAGTCTTTCATCTTTAATAAAATGATCAGCGTTCTGCTCTACCAGGTGTAACAATTGAGTTTAACATTCAGGCATCCATGAAAACGGAATTTGTGACATTTAACGGAGTTAGAAGTTAGCAGGAAGTTAGCTCGCTAGCTTCTATCTAAATACAATATAGCATGTCCTGACTGCGGGGTTTTGGAAACAAATTAAAACGTACAGCTCTGTTATCACTTCCAACATAAATGAAGACAGAAAACTAAACAGCAGTGACGTTTGTAGGGTTACTGAAGTTTGGCTAGCTGGTATATAATGATGTGCTACGTGACCGCTAGCGACACAGCTATGTTAGCATAATATAAACAAGCTAACTTTTTTTTCCACTCTATAAAAGTTAACGTGAGTGTTCTCGGTGGTCAGGAACAAATGTAATCGCATGGCAGGATGCTGTAAAAGGACCAAACTTCAGCCAGGAGAACAACTGAGATAATCCATCCACAATACGAGGTTAGTCATTCATATACTGCTGCATGGGCTGGGCTGTAGTTACAGCCTAAGGTTTTAAAAACTGAGCTCTAATAAATGATTAGCGGTAATAAAAGCCGAGAGAGGTCAACAGTGATCACTGACTGTTTTAGGAGCTTTTTGAGATCAAATAGAAGAAAATATAAAACATTAAACATGTTAACAACACAAAAGCCATATTAAATGCAGACTACTTTAGGCCCGGAAGTAGGATTCGTCACGTCATCACTTAATGACCGGATTGCCCAGTTTTGGTGAGTTTGTTTGTAAACTGCAGCCTGTGGTCTTCTGCTGCTGAAGCTCATCTGCTTCAAGGTTTGATGTGTTGTGCATTCAGCGATGCCCTTCTGCATGTCTTGGATGTAATAAGTGGTTTTCTGAGCTACTGTTGCTTGCCTTTCAGCTTGAAGCAGTCCACCCATCCTCCTCTGACCTCGGACGTCAATAAGGCTGTGTGTGAAAATCCCACAGGAATCACTGAAATCACTTTTCTTCCCGATTCAGACGCTCGATTTGAACCTCAGAATAGAGTTTGCTGAGTTGTGACGATGTGATTGGTTGATTACATATCTGTGTTAACGAGCAGTTGAACAGGCGAGCGTGGAGTCTATGATTACACCACAAGTCTCTGCACGTTCTGTTAGATATTCACTCGGTTTTTCACTTGTAAAATTCTTACTTGCAATTATTTAAACCGTAAATAACTCCTTGTGTTGTACTGTACCACAGATTATTTACGACAAGACCGGAAGCTCTTCATTCTTCGATCTAGTTTTCATTTTGCTCTGTGTAGGTTTATCACGTAGGATGTTGCATGCAGGGTTTTCAAGGGCACTGAGACTCTAATGGGTGACTAAAAATCAGCCTACAGCCACACAGGAGCCTCGTGTGATCGATGTTCTCAGGCAGAGCATATTTCTCCACCCAGATTGTGAAACCACATCACGTATCACTTGGCTGGAAAGGAGATAAAAGAATTTTATGGAAAGTCAAACCTCCCTATGTGGTCTTCAGCAGTAACACAAGAGGCTTATATGGGCTCAAGCTGTCCACAAAAATCCTGCGTTCCTATGCTTAATGCAAAGGAAACAGGCAGTATTAGATTTATTTATCTCAAAGTAGGAGCCTTTTTCTGAAGCAGTGCCATAGATAGCAAGGATGGAGCTAAAGGGTCTTGGGGAAAAAAAATAAAAATCACACAGCTTTCCAGCTTCAATTACCTGAGTAAGTGCTGTGCATAGTGCAAAGATCCAAAGTGCCACCAGGTTCTCATTAAGCCAGTCCTTTACCCGCTCGTAGCACGGCTGCGGAGACACACAGAAAAAAAATATGCACATGATGAGCAAACATTAGCCCCCAAAAGTAAACTCACTATTAAGATGTCTTGTAATAAATACACAGGTGAAGGAACCCTTACAACGACTCTTTTCCTACTGTATAAAGAAACCATGATAGAAAATACTCCTAAGCTAAAGGATCCCATGTGGCAACATCCTTATCTACTAATCCTTTCTCTCTGACCTAATATTCTTTGGGAAAACTTTTTAAATTCGAAGCCCTGCTGTCTCTGTCTCCCTTCAGCAGTACAAACAGCAGTAATGTGAGTACAGGAGCAGCACATATGCCGTCTGTATCACTTCGACATGAGATGGGCCTGAATTTTTCATGTCTGACATTGCTTGAATTTATTCTGAAGGCAAGTTGACAGAAAAAAAAGGAGAACCCTCTCTCTACCCTCTCACTGCTTCGCCGTTTTTTGTTTTTGTCTCCAAGACAGTTTCAACATCCAGACTAGATTTAAAAATCACTTTTGAATGTACAATCTTTGTGTACCTGAGAGGCAGGAAGAAAAGAAAGTTAATTATTAGTCTTAGTTATTCTGATGCTCAGAAGTTTACGCAAGTAAAGAGAAGGAGATGGATTATCAAAAGCAAAGGAAGTGGCTGTCTCTGTGCAGATGAAAGCGGACATCAGAAGTAATGGAGTGGCATTTGCAATGAAAGCTATGTGACACACGGGCACTGCAGACATTTTAAAGCCGGGTGGTGAGCTCTGTGTGTGTCAATATGATAGATACACAGGAGAAAAGCCTGCCTGACACACTGTAGTAAAAGGGTAAGTGCTATCATAACAGGCTACAGTGCTGTTCTAATTTAATTATTCATTTCTGCAGACTTAACTTCCTGATTGTGCTATTTTATAAATGTCCTTACATCAAGGAGCTGAGTCAGAGCCAGAGAAAGCAAACACAATCAACTCTGCATTTCACTGGTACCGAAAAATATATATATATTTTTTTTCCTTGGTGTGCGGCAAAAGAGTTCTCGGCTGGATCAATATGGAAAGTCATGCAGTAAGCCAAAATTTCAGACATCTTCGAAGTTATTCATCAAAATGCTGCCCGAATGTAAACCCCTTGGACCAGAAAGCTGCATCTGAAAATATATAAATTCATATTTTTATTGTCTGACATCCACTGCAGACTCTCATAAAACCTAGGGGGGGGAAACCCCACGTTAGTAAACCTGAACCTGCCATGCCAGACACTAAACCCATCAACAACGTTCCAGGGCAAGCTAAAAAAAAAAATGTAAAAGAAACCGCAATCAATGTCTTTGCAACAATTCTTTGGCTGTTGTAGCCACTACTTAGTGGACTACACCACGAATTTCACTTTCCTTGCTCTTAATGTGGGATTTGGCAGCTTTGTGGCTGCTTAGTTGGCCAACACAGAGGAGGATTTAGCAGGTAAAGTTATTAGAATAGAAAACTATGACTGCTCAGCTTAAAAAACACTTATAAGTCCAAAAATCCTTTATTGCAAATTTAAAGCCCCATTCAACACATTTAAGAAACACTGTGCATAACAAGCACAAGTACCACACTGTCTTAAGTAACAGCAACAGTTTAGTTTAGAAAAATCCTTACAGTGGCACTGAACTGTAAGGCTGTGACCTGTACAGTCATTACTACCCATGCTGTAGTGGCAGGCCTGTGATATTGCCTGTGGGGATGGATGAGTGTGCCTGTGAGAGGCTCTAATGAAGAGTCTATGGATAGTGTGTGTGTGGGCAGTCGTGATAACGAGAGCATTGTGAGTAAAAAGAGCTGGACTGGAAAAGTGATGCGTGTGTGATCACAAGTCATTGCATGAAAGTCCTGCCAAGGTCCACGTCACCTGCATTTTCCACTCATCCTGGTTCATGAATATCATCCATTTCCAGCGAGCGCTGCAGCAGGTTTACATTGATGTTGACAGACAGTCTCTTTTTCACAGCTCTGGCCTTTTCAAGAATTCTGTGGTGTTCAAGTGGTAGGTGTTAACTCTGAACTCTGTCTAAAAGTGCAGCGTGTGCCGAATTTGCACTTTCCGTCCTGGTCTCAATGGATTCTCATGAATCTTGTTTTGGACTGTACTTTCCCCTGGACCACCTCCACCTTCATCTCTGCATCATTTTCCTCACTGTGAAAAGATGCTCTAACGTGTCAGTTAAAAAAGGACTCAGCTCAAATACGAACTAGATGATGTACAGCTGGGTTCAGACTTCAACTTCTGTCCTTAAAATAAAATCAACAGACTCTAACTGCCTTTCAAAAATTCTTTAACAGGGTAGAAAAAAAAGAAGAAGAAGAAATGCACATCTATTTTCAGTACATCTCTCAGGTACCCAAACATACTCTATGAGTAGTTTTCAATTTCAGTTGATTTTTAGTCAGTGGCAGGATTATTCCTTTGCTTACCAAACACAAATGAACTCACTTGTACACCTCAGAAATGGTTCAATTTACCATATTCTCAAGTCGATCTAAGAATACAAAAAACAGTATATACACATTATCATGTGCCAGCATGCTACGCCTGGCTGAAGTTAATCGAGGCCGGCCTATCGGCACGCTGGATGCTTGCATGCGTATCTGAGCTGTAGCTGCAGCCTTGCATGTCGACGAGAGCAGCATCTTTGATCTGATTGTTCTTGGTGGAAATCTTACTGGACTTAGGAACCGAGACGAGGTGCTTCAACCTGACCTTGTGCCACTCTTATGGTTGCACAGCGATGTCACGGTAGCACAGGCCTTTTTGGATTGGGAGTATATCCAGACACTTCCTCGGCCACTATTTAGTCTTCTGTTGATATATATGATATTTTTGTATTTTCAGCATAAAAGTGATAAAAAAAAAAGTGATTTTCACAGTAAAAAAAAAAAAAAGAAGATTTCTACATATTATGACTGTAAAAGTTGAACTGATGTATTTTTGATTGATTTATGGCTATTAAATGTTTCTGCAATGGCGATATACCATTTTGCATTTTATGGTCTAACACCGTTCCCATTGAATTCTCACCGTAATTTTAGAAATACTCTTTACAGCCAAACAGAGAAAGTTTGGCAGTTGCACAAACAAGTGGTGAAAAAGTTTGCTTGCTGTAATTTTTCCTTCCCTTTGTACTAGCAAAAGAATATACATATGCATATATATATATATATATAAATCCATTGCTAGTGTAGAATCATAGATGTGCCAATAACAGGTGTTAGCGGTTACTCAAATATGGCTTCTACCTTCTTTTGGTTCCTTTGGCTTTGAACTTAGTTAAAGCCTCTGCTACTTGTTTCCATTCAGTATTTTTATTCCGTTTGTGATTTTAGACCTCAGACCATCACATAAAACGTGTTTCCTTTTCTGGGCTTCTACAATGATTGTCTGAAGTTCACAATTTGTTGAAATTGCACTCCGGTGCTGTTGTTTCCATTGCCATGTCTAATAACCTGGTGGTGGTGCAATTCATTTACTGGCGACGGCCTCTGGGCTGGCCTCGTTGTCCTGTCCTTATTTGCTGTGTCTTTCAATTTCTTACAGGAAATTGGTGGGTGGAGCTGACCTGGTTAGAGATACAGCACACCTAAGCAAGTTGGGCTCAAAAGACTCTAAAGCATGCTGGTTGACTGACTGACATTCACACACTACTGTACACATTATTTACTCTGCATGATTAAAACACTGTGCAGTCTCCTTTATTTGTCACGTAGGTTTGAGTCTAACAGTGACATTAAAGAATCTCTGAATCCATTCATCCACTGGCTTCGGATCAAGCCAGTGGATATCTCAGCCTGTGTGGCTGAGATATCTAAAAGATGACCCTGTGCCTTTGTAATTCTGACAAAAGCAGAGTTTATTCAACTCTTCGCCCTCTCGCATAAACAGTTGCAGCTGTGATGTAGTTGTCTACAAAGGTTTTCATAGATCTTAAAAATTTTCAGGGCTTTTAAAATGTGACTGCGTCTTTGTGTGTGAATGCTGTCGAGCCTTTGTTTGAACCTGTCATTCCAACCTCGTTTCTGTTCGCCTGTCAGTGAATGCATAGCGGGATTTTTTTGACATTGTTTGACACCGTGAACACTTAACCGCCAATGACAAGAGCCACAAAAATACAAACCAAGACAAAGCAGCAGACCTTTATTCCTCCAGTATTACATGCATTATTGAAATATTTACTGAACGGTACTAAGAGGCATTCATAAAACTTGAATGTGGGGAAAAGAAACACTCCCATCTGCTCCGAGACACTTGAGCAACGCAAACCTGCCGGTGGCCTTGAACAGCATCTGATTTGTACTTGTCGCTTGGAACCCGACAGAAAAATCACTCGAGTATAAAATGTGTGACTTCACACTGGGAAGCTGTTGAAACTGAATTCAGTTGGACAATACTAACACACTGAGGGCAACATCTGAGTACGCGTTCAATTGAAGCGAGGTATGCAACAGATATCCACATTCAGTGCAGAAGTGAATGCAGGTATTATTGGAAGAGAGAGCTGCTGTGCTTCACTGAGAACTACAGGGACAGAATCCTTGATCTGCAGACAAACATGAATCAAAATATAAAACAAGCCACATTAATTTATTGTCAAAATGCCTTTCAAGCCGCAGGCGCTAGTGAAATTCAGAAGGCCAACAAGCAGTCACCTGAAGGGCGTAAATATGCCTTATTTTAAAAAAAGCTTTCAGTGGTTTATGCAGAAGCTGATCTCACAAAGAGAAATAGGAAAAGCTTTCAAAGGTTGCACGTTTTCATTTTGAAACGTGAAAACCATTGTCGTTTGTCAGCTTGGCCCTTTGTGCATAATGGCACCGAATTCAAATTCTGCAGTTTACGAGAGGAAACCAAGATTTATTGGTGACTGCTGAAGCTCATGTCTTCAGTTCAGTACCTGTCATCTTCTGTAAGAGTCTTTGTTTCACAGTTCACATTTGACAACTCTATCTGTAAATCCTCTTCCACTTATCCAATTCAGGGTTGCAAGGGAGGCTGGAGCCCAACCCAGCTGCCATAGGTTACCAGTGTGTCACAGGCCTGACAGAGAGACAGACAACCGTTCACACTCATGTTCACACCTATGGGCAATTTGCAATCTGCATGTCTTTGGACTGTAGGAGGAAGCCAGAGAGAACCCACGAAGACACAGCGAGAACACACAAACTCCACAGAGAAAGGTCCCAGCAGCAGGTGGTGGAGTCGATCCCAGAGCCTTCTTACTGTAAGACAACAGTGCTAACCTCCAACATTTGATAAATCATAAACCAATAAATATAAATGTAATCTTTCTTAATATAATGACTATATTCTGTAGAATGATAACAAAACATTTATCTGACCATTTAGTGGGAAATCAGGAGCATTCTGTGCATTCTGGCTGGCTAATGTCCATCAGCACATTCATCTAAAAATTGTGGAAATTTAACGTTTGACAGTTTGAAAAAGTTCAGAAAAATGCTGGTTTGAAAAGCAATCATTTTGAGGAGCTCTTATAAGTACTTTCAAGGAATAAAAGGTTTAGATCAGAATATCAAAATTATACTCCTGAACTTGCAACACTAGCTATAGATACAAAATAAAGTCACCTCACAAGCTTTGAAATGTTCAAGAGATTCACAGCACTTGTTCTACAGCAAGAGTGGGTAATTCATTTCCTCAAGGGGCCACATGAGAAACCGGGACTGTTGTGGAGGGTCACACAAAGAAGCTTAAAGGAGACAAAATTAATACTGAGCAGAACTGAGCTCAGCCCTCCACAATAGTCCCAGTTTCTCGTGTGGCCTCTTGGGAAAATTAATTGCCCACCTCTGATCTCGAACCATGCATTCTGTGGCTGTTTCTGCAGGCAGCATCTGGCACCCTTGATATGATTTCTGAAACGGCCCATTTGCTATTTTGTTGCAATAACTTAATAACATCAGACGCCGAACGGAACAAAAATCGTTGCCATTACTGTTCATCGCCTTCACTCCTAATGATGTTGTATGACTGGCTTAGTGCTGCTGGACTGCAGGAGTCTCGGTGTGTGAGGTAACCGTAACGCTCTCTGTCCTTAATGATGACGATCAACTTCAAATCTTATTTTTATCTCCTCCATATAGGATGATAATAATCAGATGCTGCAGTTGGCACACCTGTTGTCTGCTGGGAGCTGCGCCTCTCTTTTCTTCTTTTTCATTAAACATAATAGCTTCATTACGCTTAAAGGCTCACACCTTATACAGCCACTGAGACACTTTGCCAGTGCCAATTATTCCATTTATATTATTTGACATTTTCTTCCCATTAAAAGCTACTGAACCCTTTCTTTTGCAAAGAGTGGGTGCAACAATCACATTTGATGGATATTCCAGAGAATATCGTGTCCACCGTGGAACGGTCAGACCAAAGTTAGGATTTTCTAAACATGGAGATGAAACGCAAAGAAAATGGTGGGTAGGAAAAACTTGAAAGCACTAGAAAGCGATGCCTGTTAATGCAGAAAGATTCAGTGGCAGCACCTGCTGTACTAACAGCAGGGAGATTCAAGGCAGCCAGGCTGCAGGAGAGGGGCAGAGATCAGAGATGTTCTACAGAACAGGCACAGCGGTAGGCAGGTGAAGTTAACTAACTGGCTTTGGGCATGTGTTAAGGCTGGTCTATTTATCACTCACCATCAATAATTAAATGCACAGTTTAGAAAAATTATGCAATCATATAAATCAGTGTGTTTCAAGTGTGGGGTGCTATACAGTGATCAACCATTCAAACCAATTTAAACCGCTGACAGGCTGATCAACAATGTAATGTTCTGCTTGGGTGGTGGCATGAATGTGGATTTTACTTTGACGTACACCACTTCATAAATATTGCAGACCCCACCATTCAGCAGGCCAGTGCGCCCCGGCACACCACAAAAACATCTCGAAGATTGCAATAGAGAAGCCGCTGCACTGATCCTTCCAGTCGAACAAGATCCTCTGGAACACGTCTGATGCACAGAAGTATATGCTGAAAACTGCAGGATCCAGGAGATCTGCTGCTAATGAGCTACATATTACTGGGCAGATGGTTTTAACACTGAGGTCGATGGGCGTACATATATAGAAATTCATGCTGTTTGCTAAAGTCTAGCCATTATTGTTTTAATCTGTGCAATCCAAAGATCAATTTGGGTCACCAAAGGTTACTAAAACATTAGAGCATGTGTGACAGGCTAATAATAAAGGCTAGCTGTAGGGGACAATTTGATGCATCATCCGCCAATAGGAACTCATTAGTCATCAAGATGTAGCCCGCTGAAAGACTACAAATTTAATAAAATTCAATAAAAAACAGTTTGGAATGAGAGATAATTCTGAAAATAAGTGCACGGTTGTTCAGGGATGAAATTTCTTTAATATAGGTGCACGACTGTTATATGTATGTATGTAAAAGAAAAGAGGCCAATTTTCTCACCAATTCATTAAACCTCCAGATTGATTTAACGATTGAAGTGCTGAGACTAACTGCGTTCAAGAACTGTGTTCATGGCAAATCTAACGGAAGAATATCAAGAGAAGAGGTAGCTGCTTCAGTTCAGAATAATTATGTTGCAATGACACTGCAGTAATGTAATGATACTGTAGTAAAACATTCAGTGGAGCACAGTTTTACAGGGTGATGAACAGGCCACAAGTAGGTGGGTTTGAATGAATGTGCTATTAATACCAGCTGTCCCTCCATATTATCACAGCATACTCAATTACCTCTCCAGAAACAACATCCAGTCTTGCTAAATCATGTGAAGCTTTGCAAACTGTCCAGACAATAACACGTGTTCCATTTTTATTCAGTCAAACCTGCAAAAATGATGTATACTATATATACTACTACTACTATTTACCACTGCAATCCCACAGCTTCCTCACCTTTCTCACCGGTGCACGGACAAGCATCTATTTATCGTAGTTCTGGCCTTTTGAACCTTTTGGCTTTTTAAAATCCTTTTTGTGTGCGATTTTGCAGCAGCCGAAGTGCAAAATAATGATGTATACTATATATACTACTACTACTACTATTTACCACTGCAATCCCACAGCTTCCTCACCTTTCTCACCGGTGCACGGACAAGCATCTATTTATCGTAGTTCTGGCCTTTTGAACCTTTTGGCTTTTTAAAATCCTTTTTGTGTGCGATTTTGCAGCAGCCGAAGTGCAAAATAACACTAAATAACACTGACTTATACCAACTTTTGCCACACAATGCAGCTGCGTCTCTGAAAATAGAATTAGGAGAAATCCTCACAGTCGCAAGCAAAAAAAAGCTGGATCTCTGAAGATGAAAGAAAACCCTGCTTTTTGAATGCTTCCAGAGATACATGAATCTACTGAAAATTCCCCTTTGATATCAGGCAAAGACAGCCTTATGAAGCCAGCAGTAAAATACATTGACTTTTTCATTAAACCTTTCTTATCTTTATTACCTGCTTTTGTTCAGGACGCTACCAGCATGCTTAACAAGCTCAAACAACTGGAAAACACTCACACACATACAGACAATTTCAAAACCATGCACATTAAGTAATTGTACACAATTATAGATCATGTGCAGGGCCCAGCAGCACTCGGCTACTTTTTTGGTGGTCGCCATAATCCCATGACAATTAGGAGTGATGGATGTTCATCCGAGGTAAGCACATTATTTTTCAAAGCAACAATAGACCTAATCTTAAGCTATCTTTAGATAACAGCAAGGAGAGAATACAGCACTTACATCTTACCATCTTTGTACACATCTGTATTTAGAGTTTTCATCCAAAGTGGCTGGAGGAAAATGCCTCTTACGGTCAGTTCCATGGAAAATTTGCAACGTGGGTACAGAAATAACAGAAACTAACCTACAAAGAAATGTTCCCGAACCAACAGAAAGAATGTTATAAATTGGCACAAAGTGGGGGTATGATTGAAAAAGATGATGTATTGATCCAGATCTTACCTGACCCACCAGTTTTAGCAGGTCTTTGACTCTACAAGATGAACAGCTACACAGCTATCATGATTGGGTCTAACACCTAGGGGAGGGGTCCTACAAGTGCAATCAATGAAGTCGTTGCACAGACAGATCTCCATCTGGCACAGATGGAGATCTGTTGTTTTCTCAAAAGGAGTTTACTATTAATCATTTCAGTTACTGCAAAACCTCATCGATCATCTATAGGCTAGAATGTCCCAGCTGCAAAGTTGTTTACACGGGAAAAAAATGAGACATTTACAGGAGAGCAGAGCACAAACACTCCACATGCACGGGCAATATTAGTTAGCCCATGGCTAGACACTACCTGGACCTCCATATTAGTAACCCATCTATACTGTAGGCCTTTGGAAGTGATTACATCATTCTTTCCATACAAAGATGTGACACATAAAGGAGACTTAACCAAAAGGAAGCTTTCTGATTTTATAAATTACAGGCCTGGGTTAAATGACGACTTAGATTTTACTGTTTTATTCAATCTTATTTGAATCTTATTCAATTTAAATAGTTAGATTGACTAAGATTCAAGTTACACTCATGGTATTATAGCAGTATAATACAATTACACTAGTGATTTGCATTCGTATTCTTCTGAGCTTCAACACCTGGCTTAGGTTTTTAAGTTTGCCATTAGTGAAATCCCCCCAAAAAGGAACTGTTTCCATGAAATCTGTTCCCTGGTGAATGCCTGTATGCTGAAATGGAAAGGAGCTTTTTCAATCTGAATTAAACATGGCCAAGCCGTGAGAGTAAAAGTACTTTGAATGTTATTTAAAGATGAGAGTACCTTGAAGTGCTTTGATTTTTAAGCTAAATTGCACTGCTGGCTTTAACCTGGCCAGAATGTAAGATCCCGATAAAAGAAATGCATGTGAAATGCAGTTATTCTGTTTCATGCTTCTTTTCTTCTAATGTGCTGAAATCCACAAGGAAAACAAAAACTCTCTGTACGGTCCAGCTGCTAAGAATTAAAAATATGACACTAATAATACATTAGAAAAACATTAGTAGCACCAGCAGTCAAGTCCTTCTGGAGAGAGGTGATTAATTCAATAACCACTATAATGAACACAAAAATCTCCCAGGCCTCCTGTTTACTTGGTGAAGTGCTGGGCTGCTGAGGTTTAAAGGCTTCTCCTTTTTTAACTGCAAAATGACTGCTGACAATTTGTGAGTCAGACTGTTTTGAAGCAGATGAATTAGACGTTGATTGTGGTCCTGAATTGATTTCAGATTCGAGATCAAGCAAAGAATTGCCCGTTAACATCCCAAATTACAATTACTTACCAAGTACTTGGTATGCTTGGATAATCAAGCGTAGGTAAGAATTCTGATTGGATGCAAAAGCAGCTTTATATGGATTGAACTTTTAGACATTTTAGTAAATGTGAGCTCAGAGGCATCATGAAAGAGGCTTATTATGCTTGTCCTTATTTTCTGTCACATATACTATATATACATACATGGGGATGCTCAGGCTGCTCTACACTCTCGGTTCCAGACAGTTCTGTCTAGTCTTGACTCTGTATGTCGGTGAGCACAGAAGCCTGTTGTTCAAACCTTCTGTTTGGGAGGGGCAGCCAATTAGAAAACAGCCACTTTTAAGGTTGAGTGAGAGAAGCTAAAGTAGTCTGTTTCAGAGAGCAAATGAACCGAGCCTTAGTATAAGGTCATTAATGATTATTTAGAACGATGAATCATGTAAATATAATCTAGTAGAGTCATTTTGTCTCAAATCAAACAAGCCTTCTGCTCGACAATCGCCGATTTGGATGACAATTTTACAGCAGAACATTTGAACATTTATGATGGTAGCTGTGAAATTTTAGTTTCATATATCAAATATTTTCAAGATACATTTGGTTTGAAAAATATCCGTCGACCCAATTTTTTTTTCTTTTTTTTTTGAAAATGAATATATCAGAAACTATTAGAGACAAAAGCCTGACATTTTCATTGGTCTTTCTTACCATCAAAATGAATCAGAATCTGTAATTTGGGAGAGATGCATGAAAAAAAAAAGTACTGGCTAGGTAAAATGTGAAGAAAAAGGCCTGCACAGTCCTGCAAAGACTCAATTTTGAGCACACACTATAACCCCCCCCCCCTGCAAATTCGACATGGTGTATTACAAAATGCTGTATTACAGCATGGTGTATTACAAAATAAAGCATGTAGAATCTTTTTAATGTGAAATTCACAGGCACATAGATGAAGAAAAAGTCGTTTTCAGTCAGCGTCCATGTTGGATTGAACGAATATGATAAGTTGTGCCACAAAAACAAAAGTATCAGTAGACTGCTCGGTCCAAACAGAGGAAAATACTGGAGGTACTCTTATTATAACTAAGAAAATTACACATTACATATGCTTAATAACGTTTTGAAGTTAAGACTATTAGCAAAGTAGGATATTGACTAGATATTTACCTGAATCAGAGAACTGTGACACGTAATTGCTCCTCTGAGTTAAGCAAAACCTCTATCATTAATACTATCTCCATCATTATCTAACAGTAGGCTGCAATGCTCTCAAGTTTTCCAATTTTCAAGTTTACAACACTACATTTAATTCGTCTTAAATCTTTTAAATTTTTCTCACGTGCAGTTGTGTTTATGATTTTGCAGGTGATTAAAATGATACGTGGCTGCGCTGACTCTTTACACACCAAATGTGTTTGAGGATGGGTTTAGCAAACTAAATATATCCTCTGCAAAAATAAAATTGTGGAAAAAAACACCACAAAAGAAGGAATATCAGTAGCACAATTTGAAGTTGTTGTATACTTGGGTTTATATGTCTGAACTCACCGCTGTCCACCATGTTCCCGGGTTGTCCAGGCCACAGTTGTCGCTGTACTCCAGGCAGCAGGAGTCTGGCACGCGGCTGGCGTTGTAAACCTCAAACCAGTCTGTGTGGTTGGTCACTCCACAGCAACGAAACTGCGCCGGGAGAAAAACAATGAGCCTTCAGAGTCTGACCTTTTGTTATCATCACACTGAAATCCTAATTCACGGCAAAAGAAATATACATCCTCCAGTGATGGGCACGAAAGCTGTTTACCTCGCACGAATTAAAATTCCTTGGGTAAAATAACCGATATGTGCTGAGCATATAAAACACCTCATCCGCCTGATATTGAGCTGTAGCCGTCTCAAAGCCTTAAAATAACTTTCTAACTCGCCCCACTTTTCTTTTAAATAAATATTTCCCCGCTTTGAGATTGGTATAGATTTTTTTTATATAAGGCATCGTGGCTTTCAGCACAATTCATTTCATCAGTGTAGTTGAAAAGATTAAATGCCTCTGAAAGAGATTTATTTTTTCATCTGGTGGACTTAAATTCCACAGGGGAATAATGCTGTCTGCGTGGGCACAGTTGGGGATTTTGTGTTAATTTAAAACTTACTCACTTCCTTAAACAATGGAAGCACTAACATGAGGAACTACAGAATTCAAATCACCAGAGAGAGCTGGGAAATAAAGATGTAAACTTCGGTCAGAACACACAGTCAGAATATTCAGATGTTATCACCTTGGAAAGTTAACGACCAAATGTGCGCAGCCAGTACAGATTTATTATACCGAGGATTCATTTAGTGCCTTTTGGAGCTCTTTCCTGCTCTGTCTAAGGTAGATCTACGTCTACATGCATGCATACATAGCTCCATAGGTGGCCATTAATAATATTCAGGGTGAACTTTGCTCCAGGGACATCTGCTGCATTATCCATTCAGTGAGTCAGCATATATGTAAGAGGCTTGGGAGGGAGTGACAGAATGAGAGCTGCCGTATAATGATCTTCATCTCAGCCAGACTCTGTGGAGACCCATACATACACACAGCGGCTGATCTGACAAAGGTGTGTGTGGGGGGAAATGCACGTTCACGCTCGTGCTCTAGCATTTTCAGGCAGCGGTTCATTCAGGCAGATTCTTCTTATGGCATGATCCAGCGTGCAGGAAGAAAATCAAATGTGCGCATTTACACCTACACGTATAAACACACCTGGATTTGCATACAGTATTTGCATAGCAATAGATTTCTTTGTCATCATTTATGTCTTATCAGTCACCACGCACACACACATTCACAGGTAAACACGCACTAGACACACGTATACACACCAACACAGAGCAGAGCCAAACAACCAGCATGCACCGCACATTTACTAATGGTGCAAAACTACAAGCCATAACACAGGATCTGTGATGTAAAAAAAAGAAGGTCCAAAGAGCCCCTAAGTCTGCGATCTATCATTTGATGTCTCCCAAACGCATTTTCTAACAGCAGCATCCGTCCTCTGCAATCCTTAATTCCAAATCTGTGTTTTTCACATTGTGTTTTCTTTGGAGAGATATATAGAGGAAGAAAACACATATATATATAAATATTGCAACAGGAAAATGCACATCAAAGTGAGAGCTGGAGACAAAGATTACCTCCGAGAGTCTATGATGTTTGCATTAATCTCTCTGAAAACATTTTACCACAGCATTTAAACCAGGAACGCTTTAAGTGTTTATTACTGTCAGCAGAGTCATTTCAAGACACGTCTTCTGGTGCCATTTCTCAGATTGGTGGTGTTTCTTTTATTAGCCGACTTATAAATGTCCAGATCCTATTAACGGCTAAAAGGATTGCAGTATTTTATTCGTATATTACCCTGAAAGGAGAAATGTAAAACGAAATGGTGTTTCCGCATTTCACTATTCACTTATAATTTAACGTGATCCCAGTGGCACAAAACCCCCCAAAACAAAACAAGAAAAAGAGACAGTGAAACTCTTCCAATAGCAAAGATAAGTACTATAACAATGAATAATGCAGTCAAAATGTCACAGATTCAAGCTTGTGTTGTTGTATTTACTATTATCGGCACAGTTATATTATTTCTTTTAAAGCAGTTAAATCTAAAATAGATGCATCCCAAAGCATCGCCTACTCCCTCCGGTGATCTCACAACTTACATCAGTTTGTACTATCATCCAGGCGTTGGTCAAACCCACGTTGCCCTCTGTGCCAAAGAGCTGCAGACCCTTCTTCAGATCTCTTTGGGCGTAGTGGTCAATCTGAGAACACAGGACAGGAAACGCGGTTATTTAAGGCAGGACAACAGGACAATTTACTTTAACAAAACTACTTTTTGCTACTGTGTGGGTGAGATGTTATAAAGGACATCTTCTCTATACATTTCAGAGCAGCTGGTTTCCATTTTCATCAGCGGAGGACAAATGTGATTTAAACTCAAGTGGCAACAAATAACCACAGACTCAGTTCTCATTTGGGAAAAGCACAATCTGTCAGGAGTGAACCAGAACAGAGTGTTTTTGATACCATATATTTTGATTTTGACTTGACGAAAGACAGTACTAAAATGTTTTTTATGAATATATATTGTTCTATTGTTTATCGCAGGTTTTCTATAATTAAACATACTTAAAATAGAGAAGAGAAGAAATTGCTCCGTTCTTTCATCAATGCATGAATGTGTCTTTGTCCCACTTATAAAGGCAGCAAGTATAGTAAAATAACACAGCTATAATTAGCAATCCACCTACATACATACATACTGAAAGCTTACAGCACGGAAATACTCAGTTCATCCTCAGCTACTGCGTATGTGAGTGGTGTGGTAAAATTACACATAAGGCGTCCTTTGGTATTGTAAAGTAAAACCCTTAATAAATGGGAAGGATTACTGGTGTGAAGTGATGCATTTTAACCTAAACCGCAATGTTTTTCCAAACCAAACACCAGACCTAAACTTAATCAGCTGATTAAAGCTACTTAGATTTAGGTTTAGATTCTCAAACAAGATAAGAATCATTGTTTTCTAGGTGATAAACCTGCAACGCCTATCACTCCTCCAACCTAATGTGGACTTAAAAAGGTCTACAAAAGGGGGGTATTATCTTATCAACCAATATTTCCATGGTTGTACCTTCTGGCATCAGTGCCAACAAACACCTTGGAGTGAGAAAAAAAGGTAATATTTAATAGGATGAAAACACATTGTCTAAAACTACTGACTGGTACTGACTGGGGGGTTATTGAATGTCAAGAAAAAGCTGTACTGTTTTAAAGAGTTTCATTTGAAGGCAAAAAGAGTGCTGTGCTCACAAGTTAAACTTAAACATCTGCCTACGACGTAGCCTACAAAAGGGGTCAACAGTACGCCGCAGCTTATGAATGACTGACTCTTCACTGATGACCACAGGTTACGTTATGAGCCAAGATGGCTACCATCTGCGAAGGATTCAGTCATATTTTCCTCGTCCCAACCTGCCACACCTGCGTAACTCGTGCCTTTTGCTTTCTGTATGACAGTTTGAAGTAGAAAGTAGGAGGTTAATTTGGTTAATTTTCTACATGGATCACCCCTGTTGTATTTTGGTATGCTTGCTTTGTTTCTTTGTTTTTTCATGAGCCCCTAGACTGTCAAAAAAAGTTAGATTTAGGCACTAAAAAGTACTTGTTTAATTTTAAGAAATCATTGTGATTTAGCTTCAAATTTGTCACAACATTAACTATTTGTGAAAAAAATTGTCACGACAACCATCCATCAGTCATCTTAAACGATGGTGCCAGCAGGCTAAGCAGGGTATTCCAGAAGTCGTTCTCCACAGCAATACTTTCTGAGGCATTCCCAGATGAGGCATATAATCATCTGGCCTGGAGGGAGGCACATCCAAAGGGAGACTCTAGCACTTCACCTGAACTGGCTCCTTTCGACATGGATGAGCAGCACCTCGACTCTGAGGTCTCTCCAGATGTGCTTATCAGCCTATCTCTAAGGCTAAGCCGAGTCACACTAGAGAATAATTTGCTCAAGATTTTTTTTTGGTGAGCATCAGACCGTTGATGACTGATAAATCAAGAACTTTGTCTCTTAGCTTAGCTCCATTTTTAGTCTGCATGTCTCTCTGTCCCAACCCGATGGAGAACTCCACTGTTTTGCAGCAGAGAAAAACATTGGCATGCTACTGCAAGTAAGAACCACCAAACTAATGCTGTAACTTCATTATTTTTGATATGAGAGGACAGCTGGTGCACATCTCTGAGACACCAGTGGCTGTAGTGGCTGTAGTTTCTGAGACCGCTGGAATGATCCCACTTGTTTTCTAGTCTTGTTTGTTCACTATATTGATTGGACTGATTAAAGTGGTTAAACTGCTGCATGGTTAAAGGAAAAACATGATAGGAAATTATAGTTTATGGAAGACCGGTGTTGGTAGTTGCATGCTTTGAAGGAATATCACCACTAAACATCGTTTGGATACATGAACTTTGAGCACTGAGCTGCTGCAGTCAGATCCTCACTCTCAGGCTATATTCCACACCACTTTTCACATGATATTAAAAGTGATAAACTGTGGTCAGCAGTGAGAGGACTAGATTGGATTTGGGCGGCAGACCACTGAGCTGGTGTTCGGTAAACAGGCTCCATGCGGGTTTAGTTTAGAAGGTTTGGCTTAGCAGAGTGAATCTAAACAAACAAGATAAAAACCCTGAACAAAATCAGCTTTTGCAGTGAGCTTTGAATCAAGAGAAAACAAACTGGGGGCGTGAACACAGTCACAGAGGTAAACATGATTAAATACCCTCAAGCCTTTGAAGTTCATAAAATCTGAAGAAAAAAGAGAGCATGTGCGCTATACACACTGCGGGCAAACAAAAACTCCAAAGCCGCTCAGCCTTATTTACACATTTAGATGGTGGACCCCATCAAACATCAATCACATTGATCTCCACTGACCTCGTGCTTTCCTACACAGTAGCCTTTTAGCATCTGCTTTGCTCCAGACACATAACCCTTACATCAAGCCTGACTCAAAGCACTCAGATACTCAGTGAACACGGTCTTCATTTGACCAAACGACATTTAAATGCTCAATGTGCTTTGCTCCATAGCTCTTCTGGCTTTCTGTGTGTTATTATATCAAATATGAGAATATTTTGCTCTCTCCACAGACACTCTCTCCAGTTTGACATTTCCACGAGAAGAAAGTTATTTTAAATTGATGGCAAAATAGATAAGGGCCATACGTCAGTCTTTTAACGCTGTGCCTTCATCCAGCTGCATTTAGTGGCTGATTTTCTCCTTAAATACTGTCTGAAACTTGTTTAAAAATAGCAGAATGTCATCATAATCAAATGCAGATCCTATATTCGAGGATTCATTAAAGGTCATTAATGCCTGCTTGGCTGATGACT
The DNA here is from genome assembly GCF_965226115.1 of Aulonocara stuartgranti. Taxonomy (NCBI): domain Eukaryota; kingdom Metazoa; phylum Chordata; class Actinopteri; order Cichliformes; family Cichlidae; genus Aulonocara; species Aulonocara stuartgranti. Next base: position 31,271,854 of record NC_138939.1, on the reverse strand, counting down.
GTGTGAAGCTGTTTTATCAGTCTAGTGGCTGTGGGGGGGAGAGAAATGTGCCACTACCTCCGGAGCAATGAACCATGTGTTTTGCTTATAATCTCGTCATTGTCGTTTACAGTCACCCCTAACATCGACACAGATGCTATTTTCAGAATGTAGTAAAACACAAAGAGGCTAATGTTGTGGCCAAAAAATAAATAAATCAGCTCAAAGTGAAAGGACATGTGCATAAACAGTAAAACACGGTTAATGGTGACAGCTTAATATATTCACAGCGAAATTTTGCTCAGTAAATCTGTCACACACAGCTTTGTGTGGGGGTGGTGAGTATATACCAAATCCCCGAGTGCCAACAAGATACTTTACCAAAAATAATTACTTTCTTTTTTTTTTTTTTAATTAATTTATTTTTTAATATTATTTTCAAGTGAGCGCTGCACTCACAAATAGTCCCAGCTGTTTCTTGGTATGATCTTTTGGACCCCTTAACACATAACCATTATCTGTTACCATGGGGACAACAATCACAGAAGTGAAGTGCATTTTTATAATACTTAAAATTGTGACATCTTCACAAATTAAATGGGGAAAGCAGCCCCTCCTGCTCCTGTCATGCAGTAAACTGCATCTTTTTTTTTGTTTTTTGGAATCTGCATTATGTTGTGTGGCAGAACTTAACTGGAAACGTTTGGTTTCACAACATGCGTTTTCCATCTGGCCTCTCTCATTCAGCCAGCATTCGATGTGTCCTCATCAGACAAGTGAACTTTACTGCTGACCTCTCATACAAGTGGAAATCTCAGAAAAAGAGAACAGCAAACCAACAGAGAAAAACAGAGTAAACCTTTACATTTAACATTTTATCCCTGCAGAGCACACAGGATGCCCTAGTTCTGAGAAGTAGTAACAGAAGACCTCAAAAGACACTACCAGAAAGGAACTGCTCCTTCTAACTCAATAAGCTAAGAATTGCTCTGAAAGTACAAAAGTATTAAAAGCGAAACAGGGACACTAGGAAGGAGAAAATCTAGCAACAATCTGACAAACCTAAAGGCCTGAATTATTGTTGCCTCTAAATAATTCTGTTTCTAGGCCTCCTGATTTATTCTACTTTATCATTTATTTGGAGAGGACAGAGAAACGCCTGTTTCACGTAGTTCAAATGAATCAAATTTCTCCCTTTATTTTTTGCCCTGCTTTGGTCTCCTCCAAACCTCTATGTAACATGAGCATTTTGAGGCTACGATGTTTGACTTCCTGGTAGCAGATACCACACTGTTCTTTTGGATTTTTGCAGCATTTCTTGAAGACCACAGCTTTCAGTTGATGATAAGAAAATAACAGAATGATTCACACGGCAACAAAAATGAAAAGTGGGAACAGTTATAAGCAAAAGAAAAAGACACAAAATAACATTATATTTTAAAAAAAGGAATAAACGGCTTATATTTCACAGGGATAAAGACATAAAAAATACACAATGGACATCAGTCGCGCCTTCTTCGAGGTGTAGTGATACAAATATACCAACAGACCAATTATAGCTTCGCTCACCACAGGTGTGCAATAATATTTACATCAATCATTTTCTTTAGTTTCCAGGGTCAATGGTCCGTTTCTCTAGCCTTTAAGTGCGTCACCCAGGAAGTACATAGTAGTTTTTTTTAAAATACTAATATTCACATACTAAGAAATACTACCAAAAAACAAGAATTAGAGCAAAATTTGTAATATATAAGTACCAACAGTGTTGTCTTCACCTCCTCCAGTTGACCCACAACTTTACACAGCACCACTGCAGATGTCAGACAGTAAAAAACACATGGATCCATTGCAGAAAAATCTTAAACCTGCATTTTATCTTAAAAAAGCATGGTAGAAACCATTGATGTAGGCTCATGTCTTCAAAACTGGGTGATATAACGATAGCAACATCGACCTTTGATACCATCTATGGGTATGTATGATGCAGCTAGGCAGCAAACGTTATCAGTCCTGCTAATCTGTAACAGACAGCGTTTATTTATCAGGATAACAAAAGAATTTGTGTCTAAAAAAAATCAGGATTCGCTTAAAGTCCCAGTCTGAATCTGAGAAAGGTCTGCCAGCAACTAGGCCTGTCTTACCCGCTCTGTTTGATCAGCAATAAAAATAAGAAGCCTATTCACCAGAAGCACAGCACTACCTCTGACAAGCTTACAATATTGTTGTCTATTCTGTTTTTCATTTCGCGTACTCTCTAAGAGAATACCTGCCATATATACTGTGTGTATATACACACCTTACAGTATTGTTACTGCATTTTTCGATAAAAAATCATCAAAATGACAAAAACAGCAACTCCAACTGTACCAAGTTGCTGACAATAAATGCTCTGATAACCAGAAGCGATGAAGTAAGAAAACATTAAGAATGTGAACAAAGGAGTTCAGTGAGATGTGCCACTTAAAATGACTGATTCTCTTATTTCTGATTTATTTTTTTTGAACAGGCAGTTTCCTAATATTGTTCATTTGGGTGTTTCCTTAATAATTGGTGGCATCCTTCTCTGCAAATGACATTGCTCAGTCACAATTAGACGCTGCATTAGGATCCGTAAACACGTAAAAAAAAAAAATCGTAATTCGGATGCCTCAAAGATATGAAGATGAAAGAGAATTCTGAATGAAAAGAAAAATGACAACAGATGTAATTTCTTGCAACAATAAAGAAGCGCTGATTTCTAAATAAACTGGTGCCACAAGCTACAACATGACATCACAACAACAATGTCTAAAGTGATGTAAGAATCCAGCGCACGGGGCCTTTATGTCCCATTTGAGTGGACTGAAGTGAGCTGTGAGTCATCTGAAGAGCTGCAAATTAAAATAAAAAGAGAGGGGAAAGAAAAAGAGAAAACTTTTTATTCAAATTAGCATTTTTTTTTCTAAGTAGGTCATTAGTAAAGAGGGACTCTGGTTAAAGTTAGTCAAGCAGAGAGTGCACAAGCCACAGCTGCACTTTTAGCTTGGTATTGATGTTGTCCTCGGTACTTGGGTCGCCCTTTGACTACACCAGTCGAGTCAAGGATGGGCCATCAATAATTTATATGGCAGCAATACAAGGAGAGATAAGAGATGTATATTGGGAGGAGAGCAGACACAAGATGAGCCAGAAAGATGTGGATTTGAAAAAGAGAAGCGAGATGAAGGCAGGCAAGATATTGGGTGCAGGAAAAAAGTAAACATGGGAAAAGAGGGAGAGAGAATGAGCCAAAAGGGCACAGCGCAGGTTAGAATGTGTGCAACGCAAATACACTGTGGGGAAGATGAAGTGGTTATATGACTGTTGGACTCTGGATGGCAGGCAATACAGGAAGCAAAGAAAAGCTTTCCATCAGTGACAGCCCAGGAGAAAGAAATACAAGACAGGGATTTCAGAGGAGGGGAAATAATGACAAGAGAAATGCCTCAATTCACTTGCTCCCTCCAAACAGTGGATATCCATTACCTGTGCCATGAGGGGGAAGACAGAGTCAGAATGCAAAAAAAATAAATGATAAAGGCACTAATAAAAAAGGAGGAAAGATCAATGATAAAAGTCCCTAGGGATTTCCTATGGCCACGTTATTTCACTCTAAGATGCCAAACTGCATAAAAAATGCCCTACTTTATCTTCCACAATGACATTACTTATTCTAAAAAAGAAGAATTTCAGCTTCACTGATCAAAGTATAAGCTGTGGACTTGAAATCTGGAAGTCATAGTGACTCTAGTAGCTTCATACCTCAGGACCATCCCAAATGCAGGTTCTATTAGTTATGTTTCAATTGTTTCATGTCGGTGTGATTTAGTAACCTGTTGGTCTCTGCATTGTTGGCATGTGCCTAAATGTTCCACAGTATTTCTTCCTTCCTCACCTATCGACTCCCCCTAAACCCACTGGCAAAGGCTTGTTTACTCCAAATACTTCCATTTTATCCTTCTGAAAAGGGAGTCCAAATTACATTCCCAGGACCAGTGTTGGTCAAGTTATTTGAAAAAAGTAATCAGTAACTAATTACTGATTACTTCCCCAAAAAAGTAATCCTGTTACTTTACTGATTACTTATTTTCAAAAGTAATTAGTTAATTAGTTACTTAATTACTTTTTAAAAACACGATTTACAACCTGAAGAGGTGATAAAGCGATAGATCTCTCAGCCCAATTCTACTTTTTCTACATAATCCATCATACAAAATGTATTCAAATGGAAAAGTCCCTTTTTTTAACTTGTTTTACTTTATGCATCAAGCAAAAATGTAATTATATGCAACATTCACTGACTGGAAGAAATTTGTTTAACATTTAAACCTATTTTCTGCACATTCCAGCACATAAATTTTTTATTTTTTTTGTGTTTACACTCACTCTTTCAAATAGATGCAAGTAAAACACAGCAGAAAATAAATAAAGTCAAAGACTAGCAGTCCTTTTGCTCTATTTTCACCTGTAAAGCAGGAGTAGGGTAGGCAGAGGTTTACCCTGGTGCAGGTGTGCCGCAGCGGTCAGTGGAAGGATACGGCAGTTTCTCTGTGAATTTCCCATTATGTGGTAGCGCACTCGGTGCTTGCTTGGAAGTTTAGGGGGGGTTTTTCGCTGTAAAAAGAAGTTTTCTTCCCACGCACGATGGACGCTAATGTTTTTGTCACTTTTTATGGAATCAAACTTAAAGTAAGGTCAGTACTTCCACGCTTTAAACGCTGCACGCTCATACTCTCTCCAGTACTCGATATATGATCCACTGTTGATCTGCACACAGCTGTTGTCACAAACGTCGCACTCGCTTACGTCACTGTCGTGAGACATTCTCGCAAAAAAATCACGGTTTTAGTAACGCAGTAACGCAGCGTTCCTACGGGAAAGTAACGGTAATCTAATTACCGTTTTTGCAATAGTAATCCCTTGCTTTACTCGTTACTCGAAAAAAGTAATCTGATTACAGTTACTGCCCATCTCTGCCCAGGACATCCATCAAAAATGAGCCAAAGTCAGGTTTTCCAGAGCATTTCTTTTGACTCCAGAAGAACTTGCTTCCCCTAGAATATGAGCTTAAATCAAAGCGTTACACTGCATTTCGAAAAGGGTTTATAGGGAGATGCTGTCCTTCTGAAGAATCGGTTTACGTTTTGTCTGTGCCTCGGGACAGATTGCTCAATATTGTAGGCAACCTTCTTCTCAAGCGCGAAAGCCAGCAACCAGGACACGCAGGTCTCACATTTAAAGCTGCTGACGGAGTTTTTCTTGTGTCCAGGGAAGCAGTGATGACATATGTTAATTATTAAAGCGGGTGGCAAGCCCCTTTAAGTGACTAATCTCTGTCCTTAGCTGAGGCAAATCAAATACAGCCCCAGCTCTTTTCCATCCACTGCTTCTAATCAGTTCCTGATTAACACTTGGCAAACTTGGCAAACGAGTAGACAATCAATGCCACTCTCAGAAAGCAGCGAAGCAGTGGAATCAAGGTTTTGAAGGATGATACTTTAACAGCTTCAATCATGGCATTAGGCGTTAATACAAGATGCTGCACAATGAAATTCAACTGATATATAGGCATTCCTCTGGTGCCTGGTTTCAGCGTTGATGTTCTAAAAAACCATGTGAAACTATTCTGATGTGCAGCTGAATATCTCTTAAAGCCTTTTGCCTGCAGCTATTGACAGCAAACAGAAGCATTTTTCTGAAGCTGTCATCCAGTGCCTTCAATCTGTCCTTAACAGTTTTACATCACAGAACTATTCTGATCCTTTTTCCTGAGGTCTTATCACCTTTTAGCTGCTGCATTTCCTTCACTATAGTTCAGAAAGCCTGCTGTGTCTAAACAGAGTGCACACAGTGTTCGCACTGACGTCACGCCTTTGCCATTGTGACTCATCACAATCAAACAGATAATGATGAAAAAATAATAACTTCTCTGGAGCACTGACTCTGAGCCTCACAGGTGGATACTGTAGTCGAGGTTGGGTTATTGAAATGCTGCATGCACAGCACCAGCAGCATCAACAAGGAAAAGCTTTCAGGTCAGCATTGTGGCAGCAAAAGAGAGCAGCACAAATGCCTTTTATATGTGCTTCGGTGAGAGGTGCATGTGCAGGCTGACTGCTGCGGCTATTATAAGTTGGTCTTGTTTGCTGAGGCTTTGACTCTTTTGTTTATTTAAAAAAAGTCATTAATTATTTAAATGACAAAAGTTGCAAAGAACACAGCTAATTTAGCCATGTCTGTATAATACTAAGCTTTGGCATCCCAGTTACTCTGGTACGTTGGATTGTTTATTCTAAGATTCAGCCGTAGGATAGCTCATTTTATGTGTTCCAGACAGGAACAGCCAGTGACAGACTGCAGCAAGAATTTCAAATTTAAAAAAAAAAATGCTGAGGCAATGATTGATACAAACCCCTGGTAGAAATTGTGCTGAGAATTTTAAAATCTGAACACACCATCCATCCATCTATCTATCTAATACTTTTTGCTTCAAACTGCCTTATATCTGTGATCACACTAATTTAAAAAGGTGCTGGAAACAAATCACAGAGCTGCTGCAGATTTGCTGGCTTCACCTCCATGATACCAACCTGATGCGACTTGAATCCATCCCATTGAGAACTGGTGACAGTGGAGGCCATCTGAGTACAGTGAACTCATTGTGATGTTCAAGAAACCAGTTTAAAATTATTTGAGCTTTGTGACGTGCTGTGTTATTGTGCTGGAAGCAGCCATCAGAAAATGGGTACCCTGTGGTCAGTAAGGACATGGTACTCAGGTAGGCTGTGGCATTTAAACGATGCTCAGTTGGTACTAAAGTGTTAAAGAAAATATCACCATCACAAACCTAATCCGTCAATACAGGCAGGTTGAATTTTATGATTTCATGTTGTTTACAACAATTTCTGAACTTACCATTCGAAAGTTACAGCAGAACTCGAGACTCATCCAATTGCTGAATGTTTTTCTAATCTTCTGTTGTCACGGTTTGTTGAGCCTGTGTGAATTGTGAATTGGGCGATCGTGGCTCAAGAGTTGGGAGTTCGCCTTGTAATCGGAAGGTTGCAGGTTCGAGCCCCGGCTTGGACAGTCTCGGTCGTTGTGTCCTTGGGCAAGACACTTCACCCGTTGCCTACTGGTGGTGGTCAGAGGGCCCGGTGGCGCCAGTGTCCGGCAGCCTCGCCTCTGTCAGTGCGCCCCAGGGTGGCTGTGGCTACAATGTAGCTTGCCATCACCAGTGTGTGAATGTGTGTGTGAATGGGTGGATGACTGGATATGTAAAGCGCTTTGGGGTCCTTAGGGACTAGTAAAGCGCTATATAAAATACAGGCCATTTACCATTTTGTGGCCTCAGTTTCCTGTTCTGATCTGACAGGAGTGACCGGGTGGGTGCTGCGGCCCAGTGGATCAGCAGTAAACCAGTAATTTGTGACATACTCACACCAGTCTTTCTAGCACCAACAAGCATGCCGCATCCAAAGTCACTTTAATCACATTATACCTCATTCTGATGCTCGTGTTGAAATCCAGCAGGCTGTCTTCATCATGTCGACATGATTACCCATATAAACATTGCTGCTGTCATGTGATTGGCTGAATAGATATTGACGGTAACAATCTTTATTCATTAAAAAAAGGTGACATCTTTTAGGGACAGATTCCTCCATACTCTAGGGCAAGGGTTGGCAACCTTTAACACCCAAAAAGCCATTTGGACCCAGTTTCCATGGAAAAGAAAACACTGGGAGCCACACATACTTTTTTGCATGTAAAATGAAGACAACACTGTACATATATGTATGTTATCTTACTTTTCTCCATACTTGGCCTACCTGGGGTTGAAAGGTATTTTAAATGACACATTTTTTAATTTCATTCAAACTGTGAGTCTTTGGAACAAAACTCCTTTACATTGTGTGCTTTTTATTCGTACTGTTGGATTTCCATTTCCATTATAATCATGTCTTGAAAAAGAGTTGTTTAGTGTGACTTTTGGAATTGATTGGGGGAGGTAAGCTGCACAAATTTGCCCAAACTAATTTGCATCTTAAAAATATTTTTAATCTGACAACCAGCCAGATTGGGCAATTTTCATGTTTTTTTCAGCATAGCCCAAATGAGTTTTTCTAAACAAGCCTAGTAATGTCACACTTTGTGCCACTGTGATTTTTCCAACAAAATAAACTCTCACACTATCAGAGCGCACACCCAGCTCTATATGTTGTCCTAAAGAGCCAGTGAAGCCTTTGTAATATCACAGATGTTCACCTGAGGCTAACAGTGCTCAGAGGGATTGTAAACCTTTGCAAGAAGCCTTTTTGGATTTTATGATAAAACCCCTCAACTGACACTGTTTTATCAGACACGAGGTGAAATACTCTCTACAGATAAGTAACCACACTTAGTTTCTATTTTTCAATCCATAACACCAGAACCACTGATGTAGGCATTGCATGTACCTAAGACATTAGGCTAGCTCTTACTGTGCTGCATCTTAAGAAAATAAATATATAATCTGAGGCAATAAAATATACCTAGGAGTCCAACTTCAAGTAGGCTTGAACTTGTTGAATTAACAGGAAGGAAAAATGTAGTTCAACTGAGAGGTGAAACTGAAATTAGAATCCCTCTGACGTGCAGGCATGACTTGAAGCATAAAAATGATGCACCGATAGAGCAGGAAAAAAACTAGGTTTAAAGACGTAAAAACACATACGCAATCAGTCACGTTGACTTTCAGATTCTTTTGCCCCGTCTTTTACCTCAGAGTAGAAACACGCTGTCCTGTTATGTAAACTCTGATGAAACCAGGTTTCTTCAGTGTAAAAAGAATTCTTGAGGAGACTGAGATGTAAGTTGTAGAATAATTTACTGTGTTAACTCGGTACTAAGCAGAACTGGGGCAATCACACGGTTTTCCACCTCATATTCTGAGACTATCCTTCCACTGGGACCATTTGAACATAGTTCAGACAAATATTCTGTTCATCCTCTCATTCAGATAGGATACTTCCTAAACTTTTTCCTATGGCTCAGCTTTCTGACTTTCATCTGCCTGCAAACACAAGTAAACACACTCTAGGCAGGTGCCAGAGAAAGGGTTCAAGGTCACCAATACAGACAGGCACCCTAAAGAGGTATTGCTATAGTGCAGAGCCCCTAGACTTAACCCTAGACCTTTTGTTAAAATCCCCATCCTGCCATACTTTACTTGTGGATGTTGATAATGTTGGTAGTGGTTTATGAATGTAATACATGGAGACCCTATTTACAAATCAAAAAACACTTCATCTTTTTTGCTTGTTTTTAAGAATAAAACTCCTCATTATGTTAATTTTGTCCTTATTAGAATCCTCAATTATAAAGCACCGTGATATAAATGCAACATTCTTCATCATATCGGGTTTCAATTACAAGTTGACGAGATTTAAGTATATTTTTGCCTTTTGCCTGATTGCAATTCAAATTACCTATAATAACCATGTTTGGAATTCCTCAACATCATCTGCAGTAATCAAACTGCATATTCCCCCGCTGCACTTATTCCGCACTCCACAAACAAATGTCTTGTCGGTTTGCCGATCATCTCAATTTGTCTCTCATATAAACATCGCCCTGACGTGGGTGTATTTTAGTAACTTGATTAGCCAGGGGTGTTTACTTAATTGCATTACTGCAGTCGGCATGAAATGAAAATTTCTCACGCTTGAAATGTATTCTGACAGCGGTGTGGCATTTTGATATCTTGACAAGCTAAAATGTTTTGATGGCTGATGCCAGAACAGTAATGATGTGGAAAAAGTGGAGCTATCACACGTTAAACAGGGTTTCAGTGGGTTTCATGTACCGTAGATTCCTTTACTGCATGAACGGTTGCTCTTTAGCTGTATATGAAGTACGGTAGATTGTTTACAAGCGGATACATTTTCTCTCTCCCTCCCCGTATCAAGTTATTTCCCAATTTTTCACGTTAAGGCGAACAAAACTGGAACATGGCCAAGAAGACGAGACACTGATGTGAGAGCGCCTGACAGCAGAAACAGGTGCTGGATCTCATGAGAAATGATGCGTGTCAGCAAAATTTACCACGATCCATTCTCTCGCTGGAAAAACTCGATATTAATTTCAAACCCAACCAACAAGATGAAAGGTGTTTCACTTCATTGTTCACAGAGGCATGAAAGTTCACTTAGGATTATTTAATAATGCTTTGCTTTAACCCATCTATTTAGCACATGAATGATTTACAACACAATATATTGCAGCTATGGGTACATAGGAAATGTGTTCAGCAAATTTGTATGGACCATCTGTTCTCTGTAGTCTTTAGAGGCTTGTAAAACAACCCTTAACCGTAGGCCTCCCTCTTAATGACACATTGTGATGCTGATTGCACCTATGCATTCATTCATTAAAAGAAGTAGTTTAAGTCGCTTATTTTTTTTGAGTTGCTATAAACCTCTCCAATAACATTCGATTAACTTGAGTAAGCACAAAAACACCCCCTCTTTATTTTTTAATAAGAGAAAGGTAGGACTGGGTAGCACTATAATTCCTTTTCTTTGGATATGTATGAATAACATGGCATTGCTACTAATTGATTACACTGATGATTCTCTCCTGTATCTGTGCTAACATGAAGCTCAACCCAGCAACCCACTACACTCATGGTGTCACAGCTTTGCATTCTTAACAAAAACCAAAAACAAAGGAGTTTCCATGACAAACTCTCTCTGGCATGTACAGCGATAAGAAAAAAGCATTTTGTACTTTTAAGTGGAGCCTGACTTGTTCCTCAAAAATAGTTCAATCAACTGAAAAAGGCCAAAAGACTAAACCATCCTATGAACTGAAACATAAAAACATAAACCAAAAGTACAACTTACATTTTAAAACTTAACACATTGCAGACTGACAGTAACAGCCTATTTAGTCCATCACAGGCATGATTGAAATTAGGGCAGTTGCCAATGTCTACGTTTACTACTTTGCTTGGCTACTGTGACAAACTGCACCCCATTCGCACACTGTCAGGGAATCTTTCTGGCAGCTTAATGGTTAATAAATAAATGATTGGTTTCCAGATTTTGTATTTTTTTTTTTTTTTTTTTTTGATGTGTGCACTATTCCTCTGCAGGTCTCAACTACAGCCTGGTTTCCTAAATTGACACTCGTTCATGAAAGCTTTGAGAATATCTGACTTCCTCTGTCATCTGTTGTCTGATTAACTTCAGGATTTAAGTTTGGCATGACTTCATTTGGTAGTTAGCCCTGGGATCAATGGGAATAACACTGGTTTTTAAGCTATTTGATTGTAATCCAGTAAATATAGGAAAATTCTACCATCATTACCAAACCATGGAAAATGTTTAAGAGAATCCATCTCATTACTGTTTTTATATGCCAGTTTATTTTACTGTCAAAATAAAATGAAATGTAAGCTAAGTGGTTATGTACATTTATAAATGTAAATATGTACAACGGACATCAAAGTTTGACTGGAAATCAGTCAGTCAAGATCCACTGATTGAATCTATTCCAGTGATTTTAGTTATATCTCATAGTACCACATTTTTTTATTAGGTCTGATTGGATCTGTTCATTTGCATAAGGAAAAGGCATGAATTAATATTTATAAAGGATATTTAATATTACATGTTTTGTACATCAAGACTTCTTTTTTTCTACATCAGTGGCTCATGATTTAGCTGCTTGTTTCCAAACCATTAACTAATTGTTTGTCTGAGATTAACAGTCGCAAAAACATGTGGCCAGTATTTCATATTAAGCTTTTCGATGTTACAGTACAACAAGAAACAGGGACACTATTATATTTTAATGTTATATTTTAATGGCCAATACCCTTTTGATGTAGTGGGTAAGCCTGGCCATAGCTCTTTGTGACTTCCTTTTTATGATTGCATTAGTTCACCTTGACGGGTCCCAAAGTGCACAAGCGAATATGTAATTACTGCTACCCATGACAGACACCTACTGAGGAAATATCTCATCTTGCTCTTACCTCATGAGTACCAACGTGTAGAGCTGAGGACACAAATGATCCTGACAGGATGAGCTACACTCTAGAATGATGCTCATGTTATGATGAAGCCACAGCAGAACAAAGCCCAAATCGCTTGCTTTTTATGCCGCTTATCGGCTTTTTTGATTTTACGAGAAGGCTGAACAAAACTCCTAAGAAGAGGCTTCATGCAGTCACCAAACAGTACAGTAAATGACAATGAATGAAAGCTTTGTGATTCTGACAGCAGAAATAAGTTTCTCAAATCCACTGGTGTTGCAGTTTTGTAATCGGGCATAATTACACAAGAAATTTGCTTGAATTCAATTTATTTTCCACAGATAACAGAAAAACAACTAAATGGAGAATTATGAATGAGGAAAGCAGTTCATATTAATGAAGTCTATAAAAAACAATCTGTTTATACCGTAAACAACTTAAAGCAAATTTTTAGTAGTGCAACTTTTTCATTGCTGAATTATGCAATCATCTAAATGCAGATCAGATTTGCATGATTTATATTTTTAGTGACAACATAAAGGCTTTAGTTATTTAAGTTCAGAGGATTTTAATAGAACATAACTGAATAAACAATAGTAGCACTTGTAGAGCTGTGTATTATATCATATGATTAGCAGTTCACCAAACTGCCTGTTTATTCCTCACCTTACTGAGAGCTGTGAAGTTTGTTGTTGTCATTGTTGTTGTTTTTTTTTGTCTGAACTTTCATTGTTAATCCCTCTAAGAGTATGGCTTCACAAGACAAGTTGCCTTTAATGGTCTTAAGAGATATACTCTTGACTTAAAGTTCTCACTATTATGTTAATTTTCCTTTCTCTCAACCCCTCAATTTAAATCTAAACTCCTAATGTCACTATTGTCGCATTTTCTTAGCAGAAGCAGACGGAGCACGCCGAGGTGAAATCATTCCAGCTGAAAAGTGAATATGATAAGTGTTCCTAAAAAAAGAACATCACAGGCTGATGACACAGAGCAGTTTAAGAGTATCTGAGAGCAGAGTTCTTCTTTTCATTTTAACTCATATATGTCAAAATGAAACATTTTTGCTACAGGGCCTTTGTTGCAGACTGTGTTTGAACTCAAAAATCCCAGCAGATGCAGAAGTCTGCTGGGTATCAGTGTTGGTGTCAAGCAGATATTGGATTTGAATCTTAAATCAAAGAGCATTCTTACTTCATAGATATGTCTATTTGATTGATTTCATTTCAGCCGCTCACACAGTAAAGGAGTCTGTGTGTGTCTCTGCACTCACAACCAAATATTGATATGTGGTGGTTTCATTCTGCAGTGGACGGCTGTAAAACCAATACAACTGTACAATCTACTGCAGTGTACAGGAAACTAATGTAATAAGCTTTCTAAATCAGTGTACACAAACAGCTTTTTCATTATTGATTGGTTAGGACGAGAGGTCCTATCAATATAGTTGTGCAACAGCTTTATATGGACCCTGGGGGTAACTTATCAAGAACCCGGAGGAGGAACGGCCAATAATTTGAATCACTTGTATTGACCTTTTCAGTGTTACCACTTTCCAGTGGTTGGTTTCCAAGTATTTACTCTATTACTTGCACTTTGGTTGAGACCTTTTAACACCCGTTTCGCATGTCTGGAGATTAAAGTCTACAAACTGTTGCTTACAAACACCTCACATTATTCTCGATGCCTCCAACTTGAAGGTTCTTCCTGATCAGCAGCTTGCAGGTATGGTTTAAATTATGTGTGCTGAACTCACCGCTGGGACATATTGGAAATTGTGTTTGATAAGGGCCCCTTGTTTTGTTGATTTTTTGATACTGGGCTTGTGAATGACAAATAGAGAAAGACTGATTCTGGGGTCTTGAAGCTGCTGCTATAAATGATAAAAGGTTTGAAATGAAATTCTTTCAACTTGCCAAACGGATCCTGGAATTTCCACTTCCCCTTCAGCTCTCCATGCATGAATGTTATTGGTTGAACTGGCTTTCTCCTGATATTTCCTTGTTTAGGATACTTTGGAGAAGCAATACACTGTCCACACACCAGACGTCATTTAAATATGTGATTAACACTAAGCGCTTATTTTCTTGGCATATTATTGTGCTAACAAGCACTGGATTAACTGACTACACTTAAGAGGTGTGAGAGGCTCATTAGCCTTTATACTTAATTTAATGCAGAGACCTTTGTTGTTATGAGATTAGATTTTCTCTGCAGCTCAACTAATAATACAGCTACTGTGACGTATGATATTATTGGTAGCAGTATGCATCACATTGTACTTCTAATAGTGCTGCCAGTCTCCTGATCCCTAAACAAAATAGTGCAAGTGATCTGCTGTTTCTGTTGCTTTGTTGGTGCTTGTCCGATGGGGTAATTTTCCCGCGAGGTGATAAAAATGCCAAGAGGACAAGGCAGTAAACCCACATGGAGATAGTATAAAGCACCATACATCAATTTTCAGTACCACCACCCCACCCCGAGTCAGACTTATTTTTATTCCCTTTGACATTCTGAGCCACGCTGGGTCCACTGAAGTTAACCTCACAGGACCTTTTCATCATCCTTAGTAGCCAACAAAGTGAAACAAACGATGACCATTTCAGGTGCATGCAAGATGTGTGGGCTGTTGCAAGTAGCTTGCAGCTACATCACAGAGCTTTTTATCAGTGCTAAAGCAGGTGTAATAAAGCAGACCACTAAGCGTGACCATCCCTGAAGACGGGGATGGAGTTCATCAAAATGCACCTACTGCTGCACTCGGTTTAAGTTATGGTAACTGGAGGGCTTTGCATACGGGAGGAAAGACATTGTCTTGTACTCCCAGCAGCTTCCAGGATGTTATTATAGTGATGGAGGAGGTGTTTGTACGTCTGTACTCAATAACATTTCTGTTTGACATCATAACACAGTAAATTCTCCCCAAATAATAAACACCCCACAGTGTTTCTTTTGGGTGGAAAAAAATCTATATTATAACAAGACATTTCAGACTTTTACACTATGTTCTCCTACAACTAAAAAAACCTACTACTTGTTTAGGTACAGCTAACTAAAACGAGCAATGACCCTCTTGCACTGTGACAACGGCTCGGCAGCCCTTAATTGGATAAGTGGATGGATGGATGTCAAATATCTTGAAACTGCTTAAAGCTGTCATGTTCCCCGTGGATTCCCCATCCTTTGTTGTTGTTTCTAGTGTTATCTTATTCCTATTTCCTTGCTCGCTTGTCTCTGTCGTCATGATTAATGTTTGTCTTCACATTTCAGTGTCTTCATGTTTCTGTTACTTATTTTTCTTCTGGTCACATCATGTTTTTTTTGATAAATTTTGGTTTTACTTCCCATTTTTGTTCCTTTCCCTCCACTGTGACTGTGACTTTCATCTGCAGCCGTCTGTAACTCCTTTGCACCTGTACATATCTAATTACCATCTGCTTGTGCTCTGTGTGTTGTCCTTGTACTTTATTTTTTTCCTTTTCTTATTGGACTTTGATTCTTCATTTGATGGCCAATAGCAGCTCATTTTATCAGCTGTGCCTAATCTGGATTCTGTGTTTGGTCTTTCTAGACGCAGCACGTAACAAGAGTGTTTTTTATGATTTAATGTTCAGTCAACAATGAGACTCAAGCTTGTTATAAGTAAAATCAGTAAGTATGCTACCCTGTAGGAAAGTGCATTATGCTCTGAGCACCAAACATGCATCTATCATTTGCTTTATGCAGGTTTTTTACCAACAGCAGCAGTGAAGCAAATTGTGCATTAACTAACAGGTTTGTTTCCAAGTTAGAAGACATTTTTCAATCTGGAAACTGGAGCTGAACTTCCACCTGGAGCCATTTCAGGTTTGTTTTGACCATCTATGCTTGATTAAGAGTTAAAGTAATGGTTTGTGTCAAAACAGGCCCTTTTATAAAATGTCTAAAAGCTCGATTTTCTAGATTACCACAGAGCTGAGTTCCATCCAGTATTAAAGTGACATCACACGGATGAAAGAATAACTAGATCATAAAAACAGCTTACACAAAAATGACTTATGCGGTCGTTTCCTGAGGGGGACTTTGTAATATTCAAATTTTTTTGTAATCATATTTTCCATTAGGGTACAGTTTCTACTATATAAAGATACAATAATACTTTTAGGTGTCCTGCGTCTGGCTGTTTAAAAAGCGAGAGAGTTCACCCTGTTAATGGCCACCCATTCTTTACTGTGAATGATTTCCCACAGTGCCCAAGCTCTGCAGAATCCCTAACATTTTTTTAAAACTTTGTTCTGTCGTTAATCGCCTCCTGGGTAGACAAAACTGAATTATTTAGAGGTTGAATAATGGGGTACACTCAACATTAAGGAACACAGATACTAAGGTGAGGCGTGACACAAGACAACATTCATTAAAGGCTAAACAGAGTACCGCTGATTGGATGAAAGCCCAGAGGAACCTGCAAGTCCACAAGTATTCAGAGAATTAGAGTACCAGAGACAAACTGTGATGGAAATATGACACATTAAGCAATTCTATGATCGTGCCAGAATTATAGCAGCGAAGACATAAAAGCCAGAACAAAGTAGACGCAGGTCCAAGGTCTACGGCTGGAAACATCATCCGAATAAAAACACAAGGAAATATCAAAGTAGGTTGTTGTTTACCAAAATCTACAAAGAAATTACTACCAGGGTTGTCCTTGGCCTAAGTCTTTGGTGGTAGCGGTCTCTGTCCCAGCAGATGAATAATGTAATGGAAGCAGTTGTGAAATTTCCAGTAATTAATTACAAGGCTCTACAGTTTGCGTCCACTTCACTTGCCTGCTTCTCTTGATGATTAAATGATTAAGATAGGATAAGATAAGATAAGATAAGATAAGATAACCTTTATTAGTCCCACACGTGGGAAATTAATGATTTCAATCGATGAAATCAAAGGCATAAAAGAAAAATACGAGCATAATTTTCTCATGAAAATGGTCCAACTTCAGCTTGCTTGAGGCGTTTTCTTAATTTTACATTACAATGAAAAAATGCTTTTATTTCTTTTGTTTAGGAACTGCTTGTAAGACGAACAGTCTCTGTGGCTTTCAATTATTGCTACGAGTAATGATAATTTATTGATTAAAAAAAAGCTGAATGAAATCAAGATTTTTATCTCCAGTAATGAAATAAAAATACTTTGTTGCATGTTACACAAAATATTTAAAGGGGGAACCATTAAATTATACAAAAGCAAATTGTTTTTATTGTTCACTGCAGTTTAATTTGCCCACTCATTTCTGTTCAATTTCTAATTGTAATTTTAGTTGTGATGACCAACATAAAGGAACTGCGATAAAAAGCGCTATATTTTAAAATATTTATCCATTGATTGCATTGACCCAGACTTACTCTGCAGTGTAATTCGCTGAGTAATCTCACTAATCTCATCAAGTCTGATTAAAACCCACTGTCAACATGACGTCTGTTATTCTCAGTTTGATGGATGTTTGTGGACAGAACGCAGAGAGTGTCGGTGCTTTCATCTGTGTCTTTACCGTTAAACAAGGCATAAATCAAGCTCTTTTACTGATTGTTAAAATTTCATACCTATTTCAAAAGCCAGCCCTCAAGCCCATAATTAAAACTAGTATGTGAGGAATTTAACATATCCGTTCAATGCATTAATAAAACCTCAGCTGAAAATGTGAAGGGATTACAAATTCATATTAGCAGAGGGATGGCTCATCACCTTATTTACTCTTGTCTGACTTGTTTATTTACAACGAAATTCCTCCAAAATAGATGAGCAGAGATGAAATATGATTTATTAACAAGGAAAGGAAACTGTGACACAGACATCTCTCCAAAGGCGCGTGTGCACCAGCCCGAGCCCCATTGAGCCATTGTTTATGCAAAATGTCAGCTGACATACGCAGCACTGCTTGTATGAACTTCAAAACAACCTTGCTACTGAGCTGCATCATTTTGGATGCCAGCCCCACTTTGAAACATCGACAATCTCTCTGACATATGAAGGGCATGCAATGTATTGGAGAGTTTCTTCTACAGTCATTAATATCTTGCACAGGTGAGGAAAACCCATAAAATATAACACGATGAGAGTAATAGTGGCAACTTACCTCATCCTGGTAGATGAAGAAAAGCATGATAGACAGAATTTCCAGGAAGAAGATGAGCAGGAGCAGGATAAAGAACTGTGGAGACACAAAGTGGAGAGTGAAGACAAATGAGTCATTGAACTCATCATTTATCAGTACAGTACAGAAGGACAACAAAGGAGGATAATAGGAGTCTTTATGTGGAGACTAAATGAATTGGACAATAAAAAGAAGAGAAAACCAGCGTGTTTGAGAGAAAAGTAAGGAAAGCAAGAAATGAGCAGAGACTGTCAAGGAAAGAAGAGTCAGCCAAATAGGAGCGATTGAAGCCTTTATGTTTCTAACTGACAGGTCAAGAGTACAGAGAGAGGCAGAACGAGAAGGAGATGGGCTATCAGTAGCACAGCTTGGGAGAGGTGATATACAGTTTTCTTCTACTTTTAAATTTGTTAGAGGAGCCCCATTTTATTCCTCACCAGTCCCTGCCATCCTCTCCTCTCTATAGAGGCCAGGCGTAGCTGCTTGATGGGCGATACATCTTCTTCCTGCGGGTCCATTTGAGTGCTTAAAACAGTTACGAGCTCATCCATCACCTACTCTGCTAGGACATGGCTCTGTCTCTCACACATGGAAGTGAGTGTCTGAAACGCTGAGGAGTGAAACATTTTGAGAGGCAACTGTACAATGATCCTGAAGGTCATAAAACTATCTCAATGAAACGGCACCACGATTATCGGCTGATCTCTGGGGACAAATACATGTACACACGTCAGCGTTATGCAGCAATTGAAGATTGAGACTGGTCGAGCTATTCTAGCTGGCAGGCTGGCTTAAAGGTTGCAGGCAGTCAGCTTCCCTGCCCACCCTTTTAAAAAGCTGACATACACTATATCGCGAAAAGTATCCACTCACCCATTCAAATCACTGAATTCAGGTGTTGTGATCACAGCTGTGGCCATAGATGTATAAAAATCGAGCACCTAGGCATGCAGACTGCTTCTGCATTTATGAAAGAATGGGTTGCTCTCGGGAGCTCAGTGAATTCTAGCGTGGCACCGTGAGTGATGAATCATGCAACTCTGACAATCCGAAAGATGAGTCTGGGTTTGGCAGCTGCCAGAAGAACCGTACTTGTCTGAGTGCATCGTGCCAAGAGGAGTTTGGTGGAAGGGGGGATTATGGTGTTGGGCTGTTTTTCAGGAGCTGAGCTCGGCTCCTTAGTTCCAGTGAAAAGAGCTCTTAAAGCTTCAGCATATTAAGACATTTTAGACAATTTCATGCTCAAAACTTTGTGGGAACAGTTTTGGGATGGCCTCTGAGAGAGCATCAGTGCACAAAGCAAGGTCTATAAAGACACGGATGAGTGAGTTTGGTGTAGAAGAACTTCACTGGCCTGCACAGAGTCCTGACCTCAATCCTTTGGGATGAATTAGAGCAGAGATTGAGCGCCAGGCCTTCTCAGTATCTGACCTAACAAATGCGCATCTGTAAGAAAATTCCCATAGACTCCTGAACCTTGTGGAAAGCCTTCCCAGACAAGTTGAAGCTATTATAGCTGCAAAGAGTGGGCTGGCATCATCTTAAACCCTATGGATTGAGAATGGGATGCACGTCAAGCTCATATGCGTGCGATGACAGACGAGTTAATACTTTTGGAAATAGAGTGTATCACAACCACCTCTAAAGGAACTCGTTTTAAGGAGAGGCTGAGCGTGCGACTGCTGTGGTGACCTCAACTGCAACAATTTTAGAGCCTTATTTATGGGACAATTTAATGTTAATGGATATTTTTCCCTCATTCTTAAATCAAATTCACATTTTCTTGGAACTTTGTTTACATAAAGTCACTTTCTTGTTACTTTGCGACCTGAAATCTAAGCCTCATATTTGTCTGCGTATATTTGTTGACACCCTTAAACGAGCTGAATGAGCTGTCAGCTTTCGTGTTGGTGATGCTCTCAGATGTGCCGTCAACTATATCTTGTTTTGATATTGAAGAAAGTGTAAAAATAATTTTCATGCAGGGTTTGGAGTTAAAGAGATTCTTTTATGGGTATCTGTTTGCTTTATTTGATTCATGTAAGAGAGCTGACTGAGCCATGAGGGACAGAAATGAGCTTTTGAGTAAATTGTGACAAGCAGCAAGCAGAATTTGTTCTTTTCCTTTTCTTAAATAGGACACTTGAGAGGTTCGGGAAACAAGTTAAGAGCCGGCATTTGGACTGTTAGTGCTGCTTCGTACCAACCCTTAGGTAAGCATTTTAACAATATCATTATGCACTGAACTGAGCATGGGAGCATACTAACCTTAGCATGTGGCTCAAAGCACTGCAGCGCAGCATTACTTTACACTCTTGTCTGGGTTTTTTCAGCTCAGACAGAAACACTGAAAGAGCATCACAGGGGGTTAAAACACAGTACAAGTAAAGTTTTCATGGCTCCTGTGTCCTCTGTGTATTCCAGGTGTTTTCTTGACAGTGGATGTGAGTGTTGCTAGTTCACAGGACTGGCATCAAGTGGGCCCCTAAGGTCTTTTGGCAGCACCTGCATGAATGAATCACTAAGCGTGGAAGGGATGAAAGTCTCAGTGGCAACCCTGGAAGGTGATAGACCGACTAGGTATCAAACTGATGGCAGCATACAACCCACGGTGCGTTTGACTCACTTGTGCTCTTCTTCAAGAGGCGCTCTCAAATAACCATCTGAAATCAATTTCTATTGTTCTGTCAGCCTTCATTGTCTGAGCGATAAAGACCTGCCTTGTGTGAAATTCCAGTAAACACTAATGTTTTTTAGTAGCTAAAGAAGTAAAATAACATTCTCTGATGTGGATTCAAGAAATTCAATATTTTGGGATAATATGATTTTTTTTCTCTCATGAACAGTTTTGCAAAAAAATATATATTAAAAAATATCAACAGACAGTTTACGTGTATAATTAACATACACTAATAAATAAAGCAAACACACTCCAGCAAAACTATAAAAATAGCAAGGATCAAGTCTGATTTTCTGCTATTTTGACTTTTGCAATAGAAATTCAAATTTACATTCGGTGCAATGGTCAAACTTTCAGCGCAGACTGATTTTGCCGCAGGCATTCTTCCCACTGTTATAACTGCATTTACCATTTCTTTTCCACAAGAAGCCAGACGGAGTCCAAATATGAACAGAAAACATTTGTTTATCCCAATAGCAACAGAATTCAGTCATTTTTAGACTTGTACAGAGACACATATACACGCTAACTGGTGTTAAGTAGCATCCATCCATCTTCTTTCGCTTATCCGGGGCCAAGTCGCGGGGGCAACAGCCTAAGCAGAGAAGCCCAGACCTCCCTCTCCCCAGTCACCTCCTCCAGCTTGTCTGGGGGAACACCAAGGCGTTCCCAGGCCAGCTGAGAGATATAATCTCTCCAGCGTGTCCTGGGTCTGCCCTGGTGGGACATGCCCGTAAGGCATCCTTGTAAGGGTAAGTTAAGGTAAGGTTTATTTATGGTTTGGGCATCCTTGTCAGATGCCCAAACCATCCTTGACTGGCTCCTTTCGATCTAGAGGAGCAGCAGCTCTAGTCTGAGCCTCTCCCGCATGGCTAAACTTCTCACCCTATCTGTGGGGGAGAGGCCAGCCACCCTTCGGAGGAAGCTCAATTTTGCAGTCAATCTTGTTCTTTCAGTCACTACCCACAGCTCGTGACCATAGGTGAGGGTAAATTGAGAGCTTCCCTTTTACACTCAGCTCCCTCTTCACTATGATGGACTGGTACAGCGTCCACATCACTGCAGCTGCAGCACCAATCCGTCTGTCGATCTCCCGCTCCCTTCTCCCATCACTCGTGAACAAGACCCTGAGTTACTTAAACTCCTCCACTTGGGGCAGGAACTCATCCCCGACCCGGAGTGGGCACTCCACCCTTATCCAGCTGAGGACCATGGCCTCAGATTTGGAGGTGCTGATTCTCATTCCCACCGCTTCACACTCGGCTGCGAACCATTCCAGTGCAAGCTGGAATGCTAGGTAGCATATGAGGAAAATTCTTCATTCACCAGGTTACTTGGTCTGTAATGTACACACACACAGCAAGGTATCTTATTTGTTAAATAATTGTATTAGTGCTCCTAGTGGCAACACCCCCAAATTATAAACCCATAATGCAATTCAATTGAGGGAGTTGTAAAAAAAAGAAATTATACCATTTTTTTTTTATTTCTGCTGTATTACTGAATATTAAATGGAGGAGGTGTAGAAACTGACTTGCCAATCCCAAGGGGGCCACTGGAAGAACTGCAGTTTTCTGCACTTCTGCTCCAGCTTGATTATTTATTCCTGGAGGTCACAACTTGTTTACAGCTCCTGCTGCTGCTGCTGGAGCCGCTTTTCAGTTTTTACAAGTTTTTTAACATTTTTCTATTTATTTTTTGAAAGTCCTGCATCACAACCCCGATTTGGGAACACTGCATGTTTTAGTGAAGAAAAACGCAAAAATGCTATTTATATCCTCTCTTCAGTCTTTCGGTGGTTCTCCGTGTTTTGGGGTGTGTCTCGCAGTCTGTGAAATTACAAGCAAGCAAGCGGACATCGTTTAGAAGGAGAAACCGGCACTCGCCAGCGCTCGCAAAACAAACAGACTCATCCCCTGTGGCTCTCTGCATATTTCTCCATCACTCTGCTCTTAATAGGAAGTTTTTAACTTCTCCTTTAGACCACAGGCAAAAACCACACTCAGTGGAATCGTTCCACCGCAGAATACTGCTTTCTGCTTTTCTAATATAATACAAGAAAGCTATTAAATAAGCTTGAGGAATTTCAAGCTGCTGCTTTCAGTGGGTTACTATTATCAAAGGGCTGAAGAAATTAACTGTAAGTGATGAAAATCCATTTGTGAACTGCATAGAAATACTAATAATAATAAAAGCAATAACAGCGTGCCAGTTACGTCGAGTGCAGAAGTATCAAGCAGTTGCTATCTTGATGACATACAATTCATTTAATAGGACAGAGGCAACTTCCCAGTACTTAACTTTCATAGCAAAATGTATTTTTCTGTGTAAAAGTGTTGTTTTAATTCAGACGTAAAATAGGAACTTTTTTTCTTTCCAATTTGCTCTGCAAAGATGTTGTCTAAGAACACTCAAATGTTACATGCAGCAGGCAGTGGAGATACATTTTTAGATCATCATGCTTTAATTGTGCCGTAGTAGCTTGAGCTCAGACTTGTAATGATGTATGTGCAAATGACGTGTAAGCAACACATCACCACCAAACCTTAAAACTGAAGTGGGGTTGTTTTGTTCTGTCTGTGCACTCGCAGCAATAAATTATTAGAAACAAAGACTTGGATCCCATTACCGAAGCAGACTCAATATGTTTCCCCTGAAATGTCATTATTCAAACTGAAATAGGTTATTCTGTTTACAGCAGTGGCTTCCAGCCGCATAAGTACAGAAAAAAAAAAGATTTATAGAAGATCAAAGTAAAAGAAAGCAAAATGAGGCTTTTATGGAGTGAAAACATTACAGCTTACAAATTTGTCGTCAAACGAGGCTGATTTTTAAATAGTTACTCTGATTCTTTGCTTAAGTAAATAAGTCAGTGCATTAGTAGCACTGTAGCCAGTTGAAGAGGATCTACTGTTAACACACACAGAGACATGAAATCTTATAAGCAGCCCTGTGCATTCACTGCTTTTGTAAGGGGTCACAAAGTGGGATGTCATATAAAATTTACCCTTAGGAGTTACAACAATGGAGCTTAAACGGAGGAGGAGTAAGACATTTATAATCGATAAGCACAAGTACCTCTATAAGCAAGATAAAAGTCAAATGGCTTTATTCCAGTTGTGGCAGGCTGGTGTCCTGCAGGTTTTGCTTCCATTACAGTTTTTCGTTCCATGCGAGCTAATGAGCCACAGCTGGCTTGTATCTCGCTGATGCCTTCAGGGAGCAGCAAAAAACTGCAGGACACCAACTCTGGATAACAAGAATAGATGTCTTTTTTTTTTTTTTTAAGAAAAAAAGTGTTGTATTTAAGTAGAGTATTTCAAAGCACGTGTTGTAATTACTCACTTGAGATCTGGGATTTATTTTTCTCTTCATTTAGCTCTAATATAGCTGAAGAACAGTAGCTTTTATTGGTCTATAAAGACTAAAAGTGAATCGAACACATTATGAAAATTTATGTAATGGACTCCAGAGGGTTCCTTGCATATATGCTCGTGTTATTTACATCATGACTTGTTTGGGCAGCACTGCTGATATGGCTCTGCAGCACTGAGTGGCGCCTTAGGATGAGCTGTTCTCAAAGTCTAGGCACGGCGATCAATGCATGCTGTGATTTCCTTGCAGTATGAAAGCGTCAGTAGCTCTTTGTGTCTTGACAGACCAGCAAGACTGGTGAAGCAGTCACGTCAGCCACACAGTCCATGAGAGCCTCCAAAATCAATATCTGAGCCCTTTAGGCCTTTAGCGTACATGGAGGGAAGCGTTTGAGGTGATAGCCTTGTTGTTTTCATGCGGTGGGTCTAAAATTTTTACAGTTTCTATCCCTCAGACCCATGTGAGGGTGTTCAGTGCAAACAGCCTGCGTCCACTTTCATGCAGTGATCTCACCTTTCTTGATTATCTGTCGGAAGAACCGCCACATTTCTTTAGTGCCCTTTGATTCAAAATATATTGACTTTAGAAACTGACTGGTTTGAAACATGGCTTTAATTACCCATTTCCTTGTTGAAAATGGAAGCGTCCCCAAATGGCTCATATTTTCAAATTAAATGGACAGGGTATTGGATTTGTGTGCAAATCTGTTTTAATGACCAGAGTTCACATGAAACTCCAGCTAAAAACACCTTTGTTATCAATAAGTACATTTGTCTATCTGTAACATGTTTTTGTGACTTAGACGCAACAATTACACAGAAAAATTAATCATAAATTACTGATCATCTTAATTCCTGTTTGTGATTGGTGCAAGGAAATGTGATATTCCTATTTCCACAAAAGACATGTTTATTCCTGGTATCACTTATAAATGTCAGTGTTATAAAACATATTTTATTTGCTCATAAGCTGGAGGGCAATGCTCCATTTTTGCATGCACTACGTCAGTAGAGTCAGAGGAACATGAACAACAATCTGACTTGTAAGTGTTCAAACTTTGTCCAACGCTTCCCTCTGCGTATGCTAAGTACTAATCTTGTACAGCAATCTCACTTGATAAACAAGTTTAATTACCTTGTTTTGCTATATTACTTAGCAGCTCTTCACCAAATCAAAACAGCTTACAGTAGGGCGAATGGATTGTGTTTACTTCTCTAAAGTAGTTTTATTTCATGTAACAGCAAGTGGTGGCGCAGACACCACAGACAGTAAGTTAACACAATGGTGGGTCATGCAGGGAGATTTCTTGTTATTTCACAACAACCTCCAATCCAACAGCTCCATTTTTTGAATGGCCGCTTGTGGCTGGTTCAAATAGTGAATGAAGATGTTTATAGCCTGGTAGAAATAGACTTTATAGCTACACTGACCGGCCACTTTACTAGTGATACCTTGCTAGTATCCGGTTGGACCCGCTTTGGCTCTCAGAACCTTTTTAATTCTTTGTGACAAATTCAACAAGGTGCTGAAAACCTTTCTCTGAGATAGTGGGCCATATTGAGTTGATAGCATCACACAGTTACTCCAGATGTTTGGGCTGCATGTCCATGATAGAGATCTATTATTCCACCACAACCCAAAGGTGTTCTGCTGGACTGAGTTCTGGTGACTGTGGAGGCCATCTGAGTACAGTGAACTCATTGACATGTTCAAGAAACCTGTTTGAGATGATTGGAGCTTTGTGACATGGCACATTATCCGGCTGGAAGTGGCCATCAGAAGATGGATACACAATGCACAATTGTTACCAAGGTTCACAAAATGTGCCAAGACGATATCAGTCACACTAGTACACCACCAGCACCAGCCTGAACTGCACCATTCAAATGTTACAGCAGAAATTAAGACTAAACAGACCAGGTGATGTGTTTCCAGTCTTGTACTGTCCAGTTTTGGTGAGTCCATGTGAACTGTACTTTCAGTTTATGTACTTAGCTAACGGGATTGGCACCATCTATTTGAAGGTTCAACATGTTTAGAAGTGCTTTTCTGGGAGTTGTTTTCTACGTCACTGCTGGCTTTCTATCTGCTGAAAGCAGTGTGGCACCACCAACTATGCCATGTTCAAAGTCACCTAAATCACATTTTTGCCCCGTTCTTGTGCTGAATTTGAACTCCAGCAGATCGTCTTGATCACGACTTACTGCCATGTGATTGGCTTGTGATATATTTGCATTAGCAAGCATTTGCACAGAAGTACTTAACGAAGCGCAGCTCACAAAAACTGTACAGGAATATAATAAATCCACAGCAGACCCAACAATTTGTTCATGCTTTTCAGCATACACTTTCTTTATTCACAGTTGTCGTACTTTACACGGTCGACTGCAGCTTTTCAGCTCGCAGCCGAACACACACCAACAACAACAATCAGTCAGGACCCAGCACTGGCTTTAATGCTGGTGCGACGTGATCGCTGATGCCACTCAGGTGTGTCCGCCTCGCTGCAGCCACGCCACAGACCATGCCCCGCCACAAGGAGGTTATTTCCTTAGAGAGTGTCTGCCTGAATTGTACTAAAGCTTGAATTCATGCATTATTTCACAAGTGCCTGCTGACAGTCTCCTAGGCCTCATATTAGCTCATTTCGGTCACTGTACCTATTAACTGTGTTTGGTGTAATTATCTAATACATGTAAATAATGATGCTGACACAATATTAAAGAATTCTTGCTCCAGTTTGGATGAATGCAACTCATGTAACCAATAAAATGCGAACGATTGCATTGTGGGATTGCTACCAGAAATCTTTCCACACAGTAGCAAAGAAATGGATCGATATTTACTGTCAGAATACCGATATAGCGGTGGACAGCAAACAGAGTCCACCATCTAGGGAATAAGAACTGATTTTAGACATGAAGCTAAAGTTTTGCTTGACTTGGTGTTGTGACTTTCTGAGGTCTTTCCTGGTTGCTTGGCAACATATCTGTGATGACAGATCTCCAGTAACCTTTTCTTTGTATTGAGAGGGAACCATTACACTAATTACACTGAAGTGACGAGTTTAGTCAGAGTTTGCACATTATCTGCATCTAAACTAGGGTTAGATAGTTCATCAGCTTACTACCCAAACTTTAAACCTAAGCTTTACCTCACTGCGCAAACCTTGATATTTCACAAGTGTTCAAATTCATTCTAAATCTCAAACAGTAACCTCATGTTTTCTGTGTGGGTAAAAATATTTTTTAACAAAATCGTATTAGTATTAGTTTAAAGCTGAATTAAAAAAGATTTAATTAGGAGCATTGCAGACTGTTTTTTCGAGTTTCCTTAATAAATTTACTCTAGTTAATTGAAGTAACTTTATCCAAAGCATTGTTAAACATGGAGGGCACATTAGGAAAAAAATGGTTATGTACTAAAAAAATATCAGGATGTAGTTTTACATTTATATGAAAAACAAAGATATCACTCTTGCCTGAATTAAGGAACAATAAAAGCCTTGTGTTTTTTGGAAATTATAACTGATGTTTGGTGATACAAATTAAAAAATGTTTGCAGAAAGCAATGATGTTTATTCCAGCACAGAGTGCAAAAGTAATTCCTCAAATATCTCACAGCAACACTGCAGTGCTCTGGGTCTCTCATCAGCGATCAATATGCTAATTAGCTCTAAAATTTGAAGCGAGATGAATCTTTTCTAATCTCCGTGAAGAACGTGCTGTTCTGTCACTCATTGATGAAGGCTTATAATTTGCCTAGCCTCGTTTTATTGACACGGAGCAGGGATCGGTCTGGTCACTGTCGGGAAAATGTCATGGATCACGTTAACGATCGACACGAAGACTCATTCCCGCAGAGCTCATAATTGCTTTCTCCTGCTGGGCAATTTTCCTAATGATTAATTCTATTTTTTACCCACATAGAATTATTCTTCCAGATAATTCTGTGAAATGTCTGATGTGTTTGTCTGTTTTGTTTTTCAATATTTATCAGTCCTTCAAGCATCTGGGTTGAAGGATACCTGTTCACAGAATCGTAGCTCAAGTTAAAGTTTGTTTATATCATAAACGTGGTTGATATTTGATGATTTCATTGGTATGATAGCACATTTGCATGTAGCTCTCTTCTAAAGCAAAGATAAATCAAGTGTCAGAAGCCCCAATTGTAAACTCACACTTGGTTAAAATGCATCATGGCACTCGGCTTTTAAAAGAATTATGTTTTATATCTGTATAAGTGATGGTAGATTATAATATTGATCAGGCTGAAAGTTTGGTGGAAACACTCCTTAATTGTAGTTAATATTTGGACATCTGAAGTGTGCTTTGAAACTGTTGACATAGCCACAGGGAGTTTTTAGTTTTTATCGATTTGAATGCAGGAGAGTGGGCTAATCTGCCATCTAGTACTAATATAATTTTCTAAAATAACTACTACATGAAAAGCCAATTACAGTTTGAAGCACATGAAACCACTGAAGGAATAAAAATCATTTCAACTTCCAGAAAAAAACATTCCACTTTGGATAGTATCCTGTCACTGAAAAAGTGATAAATGATATTGTTTTCTTGTTTTAATATATGATGCGTAACTCTTTCTGTGATTACAACAGTGCCCCAACAATATCCACAGAGCTTGTTTTATTGGGATTAGCAAGGCTACTAAAAGTATTTCTAGGCATTAAACTGAAAAAGGTTAGTAGGATCCCTGACAATAAGTCTAGGCCCCCATATGGCCCATAAGCTAAAGCTGAGATTTTTCTTTTCCTGCAAGTTCAGGAAAAACCAGGAGCTCCTTATTAACAGTATAAATTTCATTCACGTTATTAAATTGTTTATTACTGTTATATTACGTGGTTCTGTTCATTTTTGCTGAGTTTTAAAAAAAACTTTTCTGTATGTAAACTATCAATGTGTCCACAGACAGAACATTCAACCTGCAGCATGTTAGCAATGTCACAGGGACTCCAGTGACCACAGATACTGAATGTTTGCTCCAAGTGTGTCTCGGCCTGGTGGTCAGATCCCCAGCTGCTGAGGCTGTTGGGACATGGAACGCTATCTTTCTGTTGGGGGATGAGCCTAAGTTGGTGTGTGAGGCTGAGAAATATCAACTAAAGATAGTCGGGCTCACCTCAACACACAGCTTGAGCTCTGCAACTAGGGTCCTGGAAATGGGCCAGACTCTGTTCCACTCTGGAGCCACCCTTAGTGAGAGCCAGCAGACAGGGATGGGTATTCCTTTATTCCCTGTCTCATAACCTGTATCTCAGAAGAGGGTTTTTTTTACCTGCCCTTTGGCTCAGGGGGTGGTTCCTGACATTTATCTGCACTTATTCACCAAATAACTGTTCAGAGCACCCAGCCTTCTTGGAGTTGCTGGGTGGGGTGCTGTAGGATGCCCCACCTCATGACTCCATTGTCCTAATGAGATCATTTAATGCTCACATGGGCAATAAAAGTGAAACCTGGAAAGGCGTGACAGGGAGGAGCAGCCTGCCTGACCCGAAACCGAGTGCTGTTCTGGTATTGGACTTGTGTGCTAATCACAGCTTGTCCATAACAAATACTATGTTTAAGCATAAGGGTGTTCATAAGCGCATGTTACACCAGGACAACCTTGGTCACAGGTCAATGACTGATTTTGTGATTGTATCCTGAAGTCTTTGGCCATATGTCACGGACACTTGGATGAGGAGACGAGTTGAGCTCGACTCATCACTACTTAGATGTGAGTTGAATCAGTTGGCAAGAGCGGATGTTGGGGATGTTGGACAGATATATTTAGGGTGCACAGAGCTGTGGCTGCAAGTAGGTGCCTGTCATGTTGACACTGTGGTCAGCAGCACAGGAGCACCACAGGGAACTGTGCTGTCCCCTCTTCTCTTCACCCTGTACACCTCTGACTTCTGCTACAACTCTGAATTATGCCATATTCAGAAGTTTGCAGATGACACGGCCATCATGGGGTGTATCTGGGATGATCAGGAAGAGGAGTACAGAAGTCTGGTGAGGAACTTTGTCGCATGGAGTCACACAAACCACCTGCAACTCAACACCTCAAAGACTAAGGAACTGGTTGTGGACTTCGGGAGGTCCAGAGAAGGTCCACTGCCGGTTCAGATAGAGGGGGAGGAGGTGGAGGTGGTCAACAAGTACAAGTACCTCGGGCTGTGGGTGGACAATAAACTGGACTGGTCATGCAACACAGAGCACCTGTATAAAAAAAGCCCAAAGCCGACTGTACTTCCTCAGGAGGCTGAGGTCTTTTAACATCTGCAGGAAGCTCCTGAGGATGTTTTACCAGTCAGTGGTTGCTGGAGTACTTTTCTATGCTGTGGTGTGCTGGGGGAGCAGCACAGCAAAGAGGGACTCATCCAGGCTGGAGAAACTGATCAGGAAGGCTAGCTCTGTGGTCGGCATGAAGCTGGACACTCTGGTGACAGTGGCAGAGAAAAGGACATTAAAGAAACTGATGGACATTATGGACAATGCTGGGCATCCTCTGCACACGGCCATAAACAACCAGAAGAGTCTGTTCAGTGACAGGTTGCTTCTCCCCAAGACAAGAACTAACAGACTTAAAAACTCCTTTGTCCCACACGCCATCAAACTGTTTAACTCCTCTCTGGAGGGGAGAGGGAGGGGAAACAGGAGGACAAAGGAGGGGGGAACAACTAAGCTGTAGTGCCTCTTCACCTCACTGTACAATACCTTGTGCAATACTTTTTGTAAATAGTCAACAGTGCAATAGACTCAATACTTGAAATGTGCAATTCACTTGTATTTTATTTTTTATTCCTATTTATTCTATTTATCCCCTTTGTATATTTTATTTATATTTGTCTCTGTATTTATATATATATATATATATATATATATATATATATATATATATATATATATATATATATATATATATATATATATATATATATAATTCTGTAACTGTAACTTCGGTCGTTGCTGTGCTTTTTGGAAGTCGAATTTCCCAGAGGAACCCACCCGAGGGATTAATAAAGTTCTATCTTATCTTATCTTATCTTATGTTGCGGTAATCCCCGAACCAAATGGTGAAGCCATAAAGCTGAAGAAGCAGACTTATCGGTGTAGGCTAACTTGTGGGACAGATACTGCCAGACCAAGTGCAATGTGACTCAGGTGGTAGCTGAAGCAAAAACACAGGTCTGGAGGACTTCAATGAGGCAATGAAACAAAGTGATTTTGGTAAATATTCACCCAATTCTGGAGTGGAAAGCTATACTATACTCACACAGTGTACAGTAAAAGTAGAAGGATTGCCACTGACTTCAACTGAGGATATAGCTGAGCAGTGGAAAGAATACTCTAAGGATCTCCTCAATCCTGCTGACACACCTTCTGTAGAGAAGGCAGAGTCTGGGGACAAGAGGATGACTGGCCCCTCACTAGTTGTTACTGATGTAGTTACGTTTGACTTGAGGGCCATCAGAGGCCAGGAGAGAGAAGAGAAAGCTAGCACGGCCAGCGATGAGACAGAGGCTAACTATTATAGCTGTACACTAACATGACTGGGTACTGGATTGACTTTGCTAGCAGCGAGAACTTGCAGACAACAGGAGTGATTGTAGAGCTGATGTGATGCAGCTCCTGCTCCTGTGATTAGACAGTAATCAGGACACAACTAAGAACAAACAAAATGACAAAGACACAACTGCATAAAGTCAGAGTCTGAAATGCAGAAAAACGGAAGAGATTTGAGATTTAAAGCACATGTAACAGAAGCTGTTTAGCTTGCAGAAGGCAGGCAAGAAAATGATTGGGCTAGAGCGATGACGACAAAATTAAGTTTGGCAGGCTGGAAAAACGGAAGTGAAGTAAAGAATACACTAACAGCCTGGACGGGAATGCAGGCAGAGGAGTGAATGCAGATCTTCTTTATTGAACTTCATAAGCTTTTGTGGTCTAAAGACCCAGAAAAACCCTTTATTGTGTAAATCAGTCTATTGTAGCTATGAAGCCTTCCCGTCTGTCAAGCTAATGTTAGCATTAAAACAGCATCACTGTCATCACTATTGTTAACAGTTGTTGTTAGATATTTGCAGAGATATTCCCCTTAAAAACAAGACTTTAAACCCCAAAGCATACTCTGATTGTTGTGCTCCACGTGCTCTTTGCCTACCTCAGATATAAAATGAGTGTGACCAATATAGTTTGCTCACCAAAGCAAAACTAGGCAACAGTGGTTCACAGCACTAAAAGCATTTTTATGAAATGGTTACCTGTCAAATAACCACAACATCATATCAAAGTGTCCCAAAACTGAAAATCATGCTGTCTAAAAATGCAGCATGATTTTTTAGACCTGTTGCTTTATGAAAATCCCTTATTATAGTTGTCATGACAATAATAACCCTAAAGGCCCTCTTGCAATCGGATCAAACAGAAGCACATAAAACTGTACTTATGTTATGCACGGGCGCGCGCGCACACACACACACACACACACACACACTAGACAATTCAAAACAACGTGAGCTATGGTGCTCTGTAAAAGCTGTAATCTGAAAATATGACATCATCGCAACTTTGTGTTTAAAGTCAGCAGGTGAATCCAAAACCATTCTGCTTACTGTCAGCAGCAGAGGACGGCTCTCCTTGACAGCTCCCACACAGCCGAGGCAGCCAATCACCATGATGATCGTCCCCACTGCGATGAGCAGGTTGGCTGCAGACAGGGAGGGAAGGGATGATGACAGGGTGGCGAAGTTCCCTTGGGTCACTGAGAGCCAGACCCCGACGCCCAGGATGCCACATCCTCCCAACTGCAGTGGAAACACAAATAGATGTAAAGCTATCAGTGTGCTGGCAGTACAGGCAAACATGGTAAAGTCTAAAGTATTTACAGATATGTTGTTATTTTCCACTTAGTTTTTTTTCTCAAAAGAATAAATTAAAAACTGGTTGGAGCATGCAGATTAACGAGGGAAAGCCAGATAGCGAGGAAGTGAACAAGTCTGAGGAATGTCTGACAAAATCACCACATACAAGTTAAAGGCTGTGCTGTGATTTCAGCTATGCTCACATGTAAAATGATTAGTCACAGAGAAAATTAGGAGTGACAATACACCTTTTTCATTTTTTTTCCTCACACAGTGAATAGCCTCTGCAAGGGAAAAGCCCACAAACACACAGCACGTGTACATCCAGCTCATCCACAGATGCTTCTCACTGAGCAGGGAAGACAGAGAGAGAGAGACACCCGCAGGGTGACAGCAAGTCCTCACACCAAAGGGGCAGTGCTGGCAGCCATTTAACCAAAAAGTAACTAGATTTGATCTTATGCATTCCTTTTTAGTAATTTAAGGGATATAAAAGTTGTTGCTAAATCTAAAAAACTGGCAAAGGGGAACTTAAGTGTGATGAGGACTTGCTCTGAGTGAGAGACTGAGATCATTTATATTCCCATGCTGAAAAGTTAATTCATGAATGGTCACATTTAGGCACAAATTTATGTTCACCAGGGTATAATTGTACATACAACACAATAGTGTCTATACTAGTTGATAAAAGAGTAGTTCACCATCGTGTGATGGATATTTGTGGCTAGACAGTGGTGTTCTGATTTAAATCTTTGGGGCAGAAAATACTTCCCCTCCTAGTAACATGTCCAAAGTAAACATACAAGGAGACTCTCTGTTCCTGTTTTTTTTTTCCGTTGTTGTTGTTTTCTCTGTGGGAGAGAAATGTCAGAGAACTTCTGTTAGCAGAGATATGATGAAATGCACCCAGGTGTACGTGGCGTGGTCAATATCAGAGCGAGACACACTGTGATTGCAACATGTTCTGTTAATCTTTGATATATTTATTGAAAACCTTTTTGGTTTTGTAAGACATCTGGGCCTCAAAGTCTCCTAGCAAAAGTGAACCTGCAGCTCACTGCCGATTTCCATCACATGACCGACTGCAGTCAGTTGGGACGAGCGTTTGAAGAATTCAGTTGCTCTGCTGCAAAATCTTCACTATTTTCAGTCTAAAGCCAACTTGGCTCCTTTGAATTTTTGTCCTTAAGACCCAGAGCATGTTTGCTTCAAAGACACAGAATGATTGTGGGTAAAGAAAGGTTTTTAGATGTGTTTTAAAAATTGGGTAAAGGGAAATAATATACACTCTCTACGGCCTCATGACAGAACTCCCAAAGGCGATAAGACTCACATGGCTAAATACATGATTATTGTTTCTCCCCCCTCCTGTTTTTTCCTATTTCTAGCTATAGCACAAGATCTTATTTAATGAGCTCTTCAGCCAGAAGTAGGGCAAAGTTAAAATTAAAAAAACAGTCAAGTGGAGCTCCAATCACTGAACGCAGCTTTCTCTTCAACCATCTACCAAGGCTGGGAGGTTTGAGCAGCTCACAGATGAAGGGGCGTTGGGTCACTATTGCTTGCAACAGACCTTTATTACACCCCAGAGTGTGTTCTCTAATCATGATTGGCTGCACGGAGAAGGGCAAAGGAAGAAAAGGAAAAGCTGATAATAGATGGTGGTGGTGAACATTTTAAGGGCAGATACAAAACCCTGCTAGAGGATGTGAATGCACTTTATTTCAGTTCAGAAAAAAAAAGAATACTTTGCCAAATTACTGGTATCTTTTGCGTAAGTGTACTCAAACATGAAAGAACAGGGACAGAAAGAATCTCATGTTTGACAAATGTGCAAATACACTGTGTTGGCACTACAGATGGCAGTTGTTATAGATATGCTGGGTGGTGCTTTCACTTGGTGTAGGCCCTCGCTGCTGTATTGTATCACTTACTGTTCTTCTTAAAACACAGTGTTGTAGCTTTTTAATTCTTGTTCTGTGCTTTGTAAATTTTATGTGTGTTAAAAGCACTACATTAATAAATTGTACTTACTTATTTAATTACCTGGTTACAATGGGGTGAATATGCTTGTTAAATTAATCAAGTCATACTAATTGTAAGAATCCTTGAACCACAGGCCAAAGAGAAGAAGTGGCAGCAATTTTTCACTCCAGTATATTTATTAACCAGAGAACTGGACATTTTTTTTTATTAAATCAGAAGCTTAACTCTTAGCCTTGTACACTGTAATTGAAAAACTTAAAAAATATTATTTTTGTTATCATCCAGCCGGCCTTTACTCAAAAATTCTATTTAATTTCGCAGATTTTTTTTATACTGATTTAGTGCTCAGTTCAGATAAAATAATTATTGTAGGTAATTAATGTAGATGTTGTAAATAACAGCCTCAACACATCATTTAATTTTGTATTAGACTGAAGTGGCTTCTCTCAAAATGTAAATAAGCCTGTCAACTCTTTAATCACACTTTGAATCTTGCCCTGAACTGTGGCATAGAACTTCATTCACCAGTAATTCCTGAAAAACCCTCTTTTGTTTGAGCATTTCTTAATAATAATAAAATTACAATAATGGATTACACTGCAATAAAGAATACATTTCATTACAGAAAATGTCTTTCTGAAAGTGCTAGAACTAAGGTTAACGAAGTGATTCCATTGTTATTTTCTTCAGCGTTGTGTGCCAACACAATGCAGAACAGCTACCAAAACTTTACTCCTACAGAACCTGATTATTTTGATAATAGTGTAACATACGAGAAATCACAGATTCATGACTGTCAAATCTGGACCTTAAAGCAGACGACACATAAATTAGAGAGGAAAGGCCATTGCACTCACTGTGTGTACAAGATTTTTTGTTTGGTCTGGAAAATATAGACAATAAGTCCTCTATAAAGGATTGATCAAGGAAAACATGAACAGCCCCAGGTTGCATCACAGATAAAATTGTAACACTGTTAACACTAAAAATACTGTTAATAATGAAGGACTGCAATGCACAAATTGGAGTCTGAAAGATAGCAATTTGTGCATATAAATGGGGAGTCTTCCTCACACACAATTAAAGAGTTCCATGTTGGGACCAATCATTTTTTACATTACATGTTTCCTTAGACAACGTTAACAGAAAACACCGCATACATTTTTTCCTATGTAGATGACGCCCAGCTTTTTTAAATCCATGAAGCCAGATGATACGAATCAGCTAGTTAAACTATGGGCATGTCCTGAAGAAAAAAATGCCTGGATAATCTTTAATCTTTCCTATTTCTAAATCAGCTCCTATTTTGGATTCGAGAGACAGACACTCTTTAATTTTCAGATTAGAATCAAAACTTTACATTTTGATAAAGCTTATAGCTAGGGCTGGATCAGCTCACCCAGAATCCCCCCTTAGTTATGCAGCATTAGGATCAGGCTGTTGGGGTTTCCCATGATATACTGCTACTTCTTCACTCATATCTTTTCATTCTCTGTTTTCATAACCCATTGCTGTATTTATTCATTGGCAATTACTAACCTCTGAATCTCTCCCCTATAGAGTGCCTTTTTCTCTTTCTCTTGCGGCAGAGCAATTTGTTGAGCGTGGCTGGAAGTTTCTTCCTATTGCAGGGAGTCTTTCCTTCCCATTGTCGCCAAGTGCTTATAGGGTGTCGAGTGATTGCTGGTCTGTCTTTCTAATATTTTAAGATCTTCACCTTACAACATAAGTGTCTTCAGGTGACTGTTGTTTGACACTAAACAAATAAATTTGAATTAAATTAAATTTAAATGAAGATGAAAAAGTTTTCTGGTCTTTCACATGCTTTGTACTTTGAGTATACCAAAGGACATTTTCTATTCATATCTCTTGTGCATATTTGACCCTGTGCTCCTATCTATACATTTATATGTATATAAATATATATGATAAATTTATAAATTTATAAGATTCAGACTTGCATCTTGCTATAACTTGTGCAGAAATGTGAACAGCTCTAAACCACAACATTTCTGTTTAAATGAGACTATTTAACTAACTCAGGGACTTGGATATGAGATTGATGGGTAAAACTAACCTTGAATTGTCACAACAAGGTGAATGACACTCATTAAATGGCTACAGTTATAGAATACAGAATAGTTTTAGAAAAACTGATAATCAAACCACCATCATTTATGAGAAGCAAAGGTCACATCTTACATACAGTCTAAAATTAGATATTCCATTTAGAGTTAGCTAATAGAGAGAAAGACGAGAAAAGCATTTTCACTTGATTAGCAATGTTATTTACCTGTCAGTTCAACCTAATAATAATAGCATATATAGCTGAATACTGAGTAAAATATTTAGTATAGTCTTTAATTAATTTGTGCAGCAACTTCGACAAACTTTCCCTCCATCTAGCAGCTTTTACAGGCAGTTTTGCGTATGCTGTGATCAGAAGTCATCTTGATTAGCACCCATCCCCCAAAACAGCAGCTTAAATCTTTACAGTCACACCGATTTGCAATGTTGGAATTGATGCAGCCATCTGGACTGCCTCCCTCCCTAGCAGCTACTCTCTGTATTTGTAGTAGAGCCTATGAATCTGGCAGCTGAACCAGGTCCATGGCTGTGGATGATCTGAATGTGAGAACATACAGTTTTCTTCAATAAACACCTATTAATTAAACGCCCCTGATGAGATCTGAAACATGAAAAACAACCTATGTACAGTGGAACAGATGTATCCACACTGATCCACAATGATTGTTTGAGCTCACGATGAAAGAGTGTCTGAAAATTTCTTCTAATAAAATATACATGTGCTGTGGATGTACTTGACTCCTGAGTTTTGAATTCAAAATACAAGTGCATGTTATAATGATTTTTCTCACATATGAATATCCAATCTCCTTGCACTTCTGAGCGCTCTATCCACAGAATAGATCACGAGTTCATATACTTTAAATTAAATATATCACTTTGATTTAAGCCATTATCTAAATTCTCTTACATATATGAATAACATGTAAAGTCTCAAGGGCAACGATTAGCCAGGAGAGAGATTTCACGGCCAATGTGCCAAAGGATGTCAGTTTGAATTCACATGCTTCATGTATTATATATTCTGAGACACTTTGATGTGTGAATCATGTATGCGGTTTGACCGAGAATCCTTCTTGCTAAATCTGCTCTCATAGTCAAAGCCTAGCGGTGAGCTTTAAAGGTTGCCTGTTCAAAATGTGTCTTACACTGTTGGTCTGTGTCACTTTATCACATTATTTGATTTATAAACGTGGGAGTGGAAAACCTGGAGTTAGGACTGATCTCTGCACTACACTTTCTCGATTTACCAAAAAAAATGACCACTGTTCGAGGTAACAATATTCATTATTGGAAAAACATTAGAAAAAGCCTCAGAGTCAAATCCTAGATAATTCTGATGACGCATATTCTTGCTTGTGGAAAAATGAGATAATCTCAGTAACATTGTTGCAATTGTGTTTTAGAGGATTGTGATGTGACTGTGCAACCCAGGATGAGGTAACACAGATACTGGATATTGACTTTGGACTCTAAGTGTTTAGTCAATGTTTCCTAAATTAGATGCACGGCACTGCAAACTTTGATGTAAAGAAGTCGTATTTTTCATGTGTGCATTGGTGCAGTATTTGTGTTAAATCCATGATTTCTTTTCAAATGCAAAATTCAAAAGTGATCAAGCTGTTGACCCCAAATCTCCCATAAATGTTCAGTTGGCTTGAGATATGGTGACAGTGAAGGTGACAGGATATGACTCAAAAGTGCATTCTGATCATCTGATAGCGTTTTCAGTGAGAGAAATGTTTTGTCACTCACCCAAAAGACTTCTTCAGTCTCAGCTGACTGCAGGTTTCCCCCAATCTTATAAACAGTACATTTGCACAATGATTGAACCTAGCACCACTGAAGGAACAAATCTTGTGTATACATATAAGACAAATTTGAATCTTTTAATCATGTCCTTTAATAACAAATACTAAAATGTATGGCAGTTTGTACTAAAACCACATTGGTTTTCTGAGTGTGCATTGATTTCTTGTTTACTCTGACACAGCTTACATGCAACCACATGCAGTGATTTGCTGGTATATCAAAGCAGTGAACATGACTGCATGTTGATTGTCTAATTGCACCACGCACTGCACTTGTGTAAATCAGTTGTATTTGGTGTATTTGCAACAACATTGTTTCAGCATTCATTTGTTCCTGTTTTTTCCTGGACTTTGAACATCTGTAGAGGAATTAGCTAAAACAAAGCTACAGTACACTAAATAAAAAACATCCCAGTTTCTTACCAGTTGCTTACAAATTGCCATTGTATTTTGCTCCAGTTTTATACCACTGCTTTTTATCTATCAAAGACAGATAAAAAGTATTATCAAAAAATTGGCACTAAACAAAGGAATAAATAAAAAAGAAAGTGAAAAGAAAGTGAAAAATACCATAATGCTTCACCTAGTCATAATTTTAAAATACCCCTGTCATGCAGGTTTAAAGAAATCAATAGCCATTATCAGCTGCCAATGAATAATTAAACTGGATGTCATCGTGTTTTAGGGCAAAGATGAGGCACACTTTGGTGTCAAACTATGCAGCAAGAGCAGCACATCAGTAACCACAAATTACTAAGGCCATTTAGTAGTTGGATGACATCAACTTTAAAGTTTTCATATTTTGGACCCTTTGGTGTCACATTTAAAGCAGGGGTGTCCTTTTTCAGTCTGTAGCATTAATGCTGTGAAGAGGCAAATCTTAATTAAAACCATTTTTTTCTAGTCCTTTTAAATCTGACCAAATAATTTTCAATAAAATCAACAGAGTAAAATTAAAAAGTAAAAAGTAAGTGAAAGAAAAGCACCAAACTCCAAAATGGGATACAAAAATTTTGTGGCTTATTCCATCACCACACCCACCATCCAACATGCAGACTTTACGATTTTCACAAATGAACAAGTTTTAGTATTGATGTGTTTCTGCAAAATGCTGTTACTCTACAAAATGTAGTTCTTCAATAACAATTTTAA
Organism: Aulonocara stuartgranti; assembly: GCF_965226115.1. Classification (NCBI taxonomy): domain Eukaryota; kingdom Metazoa; phylum Chordata; class Actinopteri; order Cichliformes; family Cichlidae; genus Aulonocara; species Aulonocara stuartgranti. The sequence goes on along the minus strand of NC_138939.1, from coordinate 31,231,750 downwards.
TTTAAAAAATCGAAATAGTATCCAGGTCAAAATGACCAGGCTCCAAATATGATTGTGCCCTAATTGACCAGATTAGGTTGTTCTTTCCACACAATATAACCAGTGTTTAACTCAGACATGTATAAGTCTGTAAAATATCAACATAACGTGCCTTAGTAAGGTCTCAGTACACTAATAGAGGGATGAAACACCATTCTTCCATTTCATCATTTGTGTATTGCTGATGATCATGGTTCTAATGTCAATACAAGAGCCTATTTACATGATCATAGGACTAGTGTTCTGGTGATAGTCAAGGATATAGTATATGAGTCACATTGTTGTCAGGTTTATGGAAGACGCGCCTGGCCGATCATGGTTTGAGACTCAACATCAAGAAGACCGAGTGCATGGAAGCTGGCCCCCAAACTGATGGCACCATTAACATCGACGGGGAAGACCTGAAGAAGGACGACCAATTCAAGTACTTGGGACTGATGATCAGTGGCGACGGGGATATCCATGCGGCATTGACCCGTGCGAGCAAGGCACACGATGGAAATGCGAATGCTCAGGTGGTGTCTAGGCCTCACGCGTTGGGACCAAGTCATGAATGAAGACATCAGAGAACGGCTCGGCATCGCACCAATCATGAAGAAAATGTGCGAGGCATGGCTACAGTGGTACGGACACGTATTACGCTCAGAGGACAGCTCAGTGGCGAAAACGGCAATGAGGCTTGAGCCTGGTGGCCAGCGACCCCGTGGCAGTCCGAAGAAACGGTGGATAGATAAAATAAAGGAAGACACGAAGATCGTCAATACCACCCCAGAAGACGCCTTTGATCGTGCCAAATGGAGACGGATTTGCCGCAAAGCGGACCCTGACATGCGGGATAAACACTAGAAAGAAGACTTGTTGTCAGGCTTATTGATCCTCAAGCCCTGTTGTTCTGATCACCTTGCCCCAAAATATTGATTAGCGTTCCTAAAACTGAAAAATACAAGTCTTCATTATTGCTGTGGAAGAAATGCAGAAAACTTGATGTGATGCGACAGACTATTGTATTTATTTATTGCATATTTAGAGTATATTGTAATTTCATTCAAGGCTCAGTATAGCCTTTCCTTACTGTTGGTAGCGTTATGAAGAAACTCATAAACTCAAGTACGACAAACACCCACTCAGAGGATGTCAGTTCAGTCTGTATTTGTAGGGGGAAGACTAAGGTTAGGGCCTTATATTTGTCCTCTCACTTTAGGTGTGTGTTTTCTCTGAGGGATGTGCCACTCAGGCTCTTCTCAACTTTGCTTTTGTTTGCCATAGCAGCTCAAATACACACACACACACACACAGACACACACACACACACACACCTATAAGCTGCAGTGAACTCATTTGAAATAGGCAACAGAAAGTACACTGATGAAAACATAAAGAGCATATGTGGCCAACACAAAATGTAAGTGTCAGAACTGAACATAATGTTGGACTCTTCTTTGTGACTGAATACAACCACACATCTTCCTCCTTCACTCCTGGAGAATAAGGGTCACATTTGCTATGAGTGATAGAGGGAGAAACCTGCCATTTTTCTCAGGTGAACCACAATCTCTTGGTTCTGAGGATAGTAGCTTGCTCACTGACTTTCTCCACAAACTACAAATTAGCTTTGACCCTCTATCTGTTGGGTTGTGCAGGTGGTGTACATTTAGGCTTTGTTGCGTAAAACACCTGCACATGTGGTGGCTTTTTAAAAAATGTTTTAATGCAAGTCAGGGAGAACCAACCACATCATTTATGTACAAAATCAACATGGAAATGTGTTCATTTTTTGGTCTATATAGAGCTGGGTTGGGTGGTGCTTTTTCAAAGCATTCTGCACCATAGCAGTAGCTATTTTACTTAACACAGAGCGAGTTATTATGTAACTTAATGGAACTTTGAACTGATTAGCCCAGAGAGAAACAAAATGAAACTTTAACATTTTAGACTTTAAAGCCATATGACCTACTTGCAAGATTAATTGGAATAATATCTTGGATAGTTAATCACGCCATCTGAACTGGCCAAAAGCATTTTTGCATCATTTTTAGGGTCAACACGTTTCATTTGGTTCGTATTTACATGTGACATTTTTATCTACACCCAGCCCACACACTTCTCTGGTGTCAGTATTGAACAACTTTTGTGAACAAGACACGAATGCCAGCATAAAACTTGCTGCCATGTGGCTCCAGATTGTGGAAACTGCTTGATAATATTTTGTTGTACAAGAAAAAATAAAAACCATTGGGGCATCAAAGTGTGAAAACAAAATCTTGTGCAATCTGTGCTAAAAACAAGTTTCCATGCGCACTTAAAAAGAAGTCAGCTTGCAAAGCACGAAAAAGGATCAAAGTTCAATTAATCCATGGTAACATATTCGTGATGTGCAACCCTTACTGAGGTCACATTAAGGTTAAAAAGATTGGAAATCACCATAGCCAGTAACAAAGTTTAAGGTAATGTGTGTTCCTCTTCATTCTAGAATTGCATTATGTAATAAAAATAATTAATAAATAAACATCCCCCTGACATTGTGTTGGCTGATTCCGCTGTTAGCCTTTTCCTGCTTTAATTCAACTAAATAAATAAAGCATCATTTTTTCCCAGCAGACTAATATTCCTATTATTAAGCCTGTGCTTTTGAAAGATTACAGAAGAACTATATATTTTTCTGTCACTGAATTAGCGATTTTTAAAAAATGTATTTATTGAGGGTATTTGGACCGTCCCGGGCCATGATTCCAATGTCAGCAACAAATTCTAGTCTGTAAGCACAAATCAAACCTTATAGAATCTGACATTGCAGTTTACATTGTGTTAGAGTCACCTGTGCCAAATCACAAAAACACCTGTTAATGGTGTCTGTGTATCTTCTCAGTCATCCAGGTCATGGTAGTTCAGCTTTTGTCTGAGGTTGTTGCTAAGTCTGAGATGCACCGGGATGTTATGCTTGGAGAAAATTCTTACAAGTTTCTCTGGCACATCTCTGGTTTCTGACATTCTTTCCTTTGCATTTGATGATTTAATGAAGGCCCAGTTAGAATAAACATGTATTGTATGAGCTTTCTTTATGTGTGTGCTCCTTTTCTTTCCCTTCTGCCTCAGAGGGAACGCTCTCTGCCCGGTGTTGCAGCGTCCTGATCACCCTCAGTCAAAACCAGGTTCATCCCAAGGACAAAACACCCAGACACAAGCTAAACAGTATGCTGTGCAGTGAGGAGTGCTTTGACCCCTACATGCAAGAAAACCCACTCCACAAACTCATGGCACAGCATAAGACAGTCCCCTCAACAGGACAAGAATCAGCTGTAAACCTGCACCTAAAGGACAAAGGTCACTCTTTCAAGCATTCCAGTTTGGACCAAGAAGACAGATGGTTTGAAAGAGGAATAAAGGAGGCTAACTGTGTACCGGGATCAACCATCATTGAACAGACGTGTTGACTTACAGTGTGACTTACAGGAATGACCCACACGTTTGTTCACATGATTAATAATGACCATCAGAACAGCAGGGAACAGCAGCCATTAGAGGTTTATTACGTGAGACTCACATCCAGCTTTTCAAGTACTGAAGTGGCCTCTTGAACGAGCAGTGAAACGTCTTCAGAAACCTAACGAAGCCCAATTGCTTTCTTTTCAAGCTCTCAAGACCTGTTAGTGGTCTGCAGTCACGCAGCTTTCAGTTGTTTAATTCTGAGTTTTTGATATAAACAGTTGTTGCCAGATTGCCGGTGAACTTTTTTTACTTCCACTATATCCTTTAAGAATAAAATATCTCAGCAGAAAACTCTGTAGTAAGAGCAGAGGATCACTGTGAATGACCTGGATGCCACTCAGTCTGCAGCCAAATACCAAAGAGTATCTTTCCTTTTCACATATTTGGCCATGAAGTCTCTGAAAAAAACATGTATATAGAAATGTTTCTAAGACAACAGCAAGTGAGGGTGATGAATCTATTACGGTCTACTGTATAATAGCTGGGTTACATTACATTTACATCAGCACTGTGGATAATCTAAAGACTCGTGCTCAGATTCCTTCATCAGCCTTTAACATCACTTATCCATCTGTGATAGTTGAGAGCGTTTAACTCATCTCAACTGAAACGTGAAGCCCACTGGCTGGATAGAGCATTTTCTGACTAACCGCATCCTTAGTTACTGATTTCATCCACTGGTTCACCTGAGGGCCGTGCAGTCTCCTTTCATGTTTTCATACAAACAACAGTACCAGTCAGCAGGAAAACAGTTCTATCAGCCCTATTTTAGTTTGTTACAGCAGCTTTTAACTCTTTGTAAACTTCTGTGGGTGCAGAAGGTGGACTGTCTCAGTTCAGGTCTATTGGTGGCCTAGCACTACATCCAGTAGACTCATTCTTTCGTGAATTTCTGAATGACGAAGCATCCTGGTTACCGCGGTTTGCCGCGACTGCACTCTTACTACGTCAGCCATTGTGAAAGTGATATTTATGTATCTAAATGAATAAATCTAAATTGTGTGTGAGTCGCAACAAACCCGTTTCTAATTTGCAGTGATGTTAAGACATTTGTTTATTTGCCTGTGCAGCACATACAAACACAGATCGTGATCTTAGTGATAAAGATGGCGAGAGGTGAAATTTCCTGTTTGTTTGTTTTTTGGTTTTGCATTCAGACAAATCTGAATTAAGCTGGAAGGAACATTAACATAAAAATGACCTTTGAATGACAATTTAAAAGACTGTTGAAACCAGCATGAATGACCAAACGGGATTTTTGAAAGCACTCGGTAATTATGGGGAAAATGCAAAAAGACTTTTTTAGTCTTGGTGGTAAAATGCAGCAACAGGCAGAAGAGATTTATCAAGGCTCTTAGTCTCAGCTGGCTAAAAGTTTGTGCGAGGCGTTTTGCCCAGCAAGGGAAATGTCAGCGCTGATTGTTGTTGTCTGCCCCATGTAGAGAAATTTAAAGGAGCTCAAAGTGTTGCTTTGTGAGAGATTCTTCATAAATGCAACAACTAATAGGAACAAAAAGTACTGTATTGTAATATACATAAAAATAATATATCATCATATATATCAATCTTTAGCACTTGGCATACAATAATTATCATCTTTCAGATTAGCTTTGTTATTAAGTTACTTTCAAATCCACATTTTTGCTAAAAGTGTTTTGTTTTTCATAGCCAGTCATTGTGTAAACAGGAAACCGTGCCTCTCCTTAGGCTGTTTGCTGCCTTCAAACTGGGAATTTGAAGACGTTGAACATCCTTGCTGCTCAGGAGAGCACTAACATCAAGCTCCCCTCCAGCAACGCCTTCTCTGGTTCTCTCAGAGCTCCGGTGCAAAGAGACGCTTCAACACACTTGAACCCATTAAGCTATCAACTCATTAGATTGCTGTCACTGGTGGAATATACTGCTAATTAGCTCGGCTAATTAAATTATGACATACGATCGTCTTTAAACCAATGCGGTTGAACGTATGTTGTCCAAATAAAACTGGTAATTGAAAACTGCACATTTCTTTGCTTCCTCCTTAAATTAATGGGAGCTCATTGGCACCACTCACGTCCTTTTTTTCTTTTTACAAGCAGCCCATCGGACAAATTAATTCATCAGAGCAAAACTACCCCCATGTCAGTTTTTCATTTGAAATGATTCAAGCATGCGTCCCCCCTCCTCCCTCCTCCACCCATTTTTTTTCATTTTGCCAAACACATCTTTTACAGGCAGTTTCCTGCAAGAATGCAAATTGCATGTTGTTCATGACTCACAGGAGCATGGTCCTACATTATTGTTCCACATATCAAAGAGTCAATAATAATGTGCTGAAATTCATTCAAGTCACATTGATCTGGATTTCAGCAGAAGGCAGCCTTTTATGACTACTATCATATGGTGTGGACTAGAGATGGACCGATCCGATATTACGTATCGGTATCGGTCCGATACTGACCTAAATTACTGGATCGGATATCGGAGAAAAATAAAAAATGTAATCCGATCCATTAAATATCACGAAAGCACCTCACAAAACTTGCAACACGCAGTAACTCACCTCAGAACGTTAGCACGTCGGAGCAGTATGCATCACGTGATAGAGCGGCTGTGGTCTGGATAGCATTTGGAGCTTCGCTAGCAACCCGGCATTTCATCTCCGACAAAGTTATCCCCGAGAGAAGTAAAGCACGTGTGTAAGTCCATCTCTGAATGTTTGTAAAGCATTCCTGCGTTAAGCTTAACAAGCGACTGCCTCTCGCTCTCCGGCTGCTACTTCAATCATGAAACTGCTTAATGATCAGCTGATCGGCTTTTCTGTCGCGAGTCCGTGTCTCTTGTTTGCTTTTGGCCCACTTTGCACCAGAAAGAGGAAACCAGCGGCTGAACAACAGCAGCACGTTTAAGCTTGATCAGCTGTTGTTAGAATTTATTTATTATTACTTTCTACACCAGGATCTTTTTCTACGTAGCTGATGGCTGGTAACTGTGCAGGGGCGGATCTAGCAAAGTTTAGCCAGGGGGGCCGATAGGGCATTAACAGGGAAAAGAGGGCACAAAGACATACTTTTCTTTCTTATTCTCATTTAAAATGTCGAGCTTTTAATTATTTAATATTTATCTGAATCTTACACCCAAAGTTTTAATCTGATGTAAAATGTATAGAAGTCCATTATTGTATATAGTAACTGTTAAGTCTAATATACCCTAGTAAGCTATAGTACTTTTTCCTTTGGGAAGGTACCATCTGTGCAGTCTGCAATTTTGTTGAAGAAAGATGTTGAATCTATTTAATATTTCTTGAAAAATAATTGATTTCTGTGTATTTTTTTCACACTGCATCAAATTAAGGTTGATTACGTCGATTAAGCATCATGAGGTGGAGCGTGAGGGGTGGTTCCCTATTTTTTATTTATTTATTTTTGTTGTTGCTGGGAGTTGGAACCCTATTAGTTAGGTTGCTTAATATTTATGCTAAGTACTCTTTAAAATACCAGAATAGGGAGGTGTAGGTTTAAGTTTATTAGATTGATCAGTATTGCTGAACTATGAAATATTTTTTTTTGCATACAGGTATAACAGAATAGCTTTAGTGTAGTTGTTGTTTTAAACTTGAGTATGAACTTATACAAAATGCAGCAAGATATTTAAAAAACAGTTTTGTTGATTAAAACACACTATATCGGATTCATATCGGTATCGGCAGATATCCAAATTTATGATATCGGTATCGGTATCGGACATAAAAAAGTGGTATCGTGCCATCTCTAGTGTGGACTGCATAAGAGGCCGTCATGACCTCACTGAATCCTGATAAAGATAATGGACGACCTGCTTTGTAAACTTCAGACACCAAGGACACTTCAAATTAAACTCTCCAGTTTAGAAACTGTGCACTCCACTCTGCATTTCATCCACACGCTTGCGACCATGTAAACACTCATCCTGAATGCTTGCTTTAACAAGAGGGGACAAAGTATATTTTTCCTGCTGTGGATCAGTCATTGTGAATATCTATGGCAGTTATGTCACATGTGGTATGAAAAACTTACCAAATCCTTATAATAGGGACTGAATGTGTTTGCGCTGCCAGATTTCTGCAGCTTGTTTCAGCAAATAGCAAAGATTAGAGCCCACGGAAAATCTTGCATCTCTCGTAGGTGGTTTGTATGTCATTGTGACACATAAACCACCGACATTCAGAAAAAGCTTTCCTCACCTGTACTATACCTCCACCTTTATGTGTCCTCTAATAGCAGTTTAATTATTATACCCAAAGGTTAAAGATATACTCACAGATCCCACGATTATTATTTTGTTAATGTAAGTGATTTCTATTATTGGGCTGTGGGACGCGCTCCAAAGGTCTGTCCTCTGCTTGTTTGTCCTCTGTTAAACCTAGATTCCAGTTTGCAGCTGAGCTTTTATGTGGAGGAGTTTGCTGGCAGGTCACAAAGGTACTACAGATTTCACAGATTACTTGTTTTTAAGGGTGGTGGTTAAGGGTGGCGCGAGCTTTTGTGTGCTTTACAGAAGAACCTGCCAATGTGACAGTGCCACACAACGACTGTGGGTTTATTCTGAATATTCCTCAGATGGTGTGCAAGTTTAGCTAATCTATTTCCACCCCTGACGGAGTTGTGGAGATAAAATATAATAAAAGCCAAGAGGATATAGTGTTATACAATCAAATACAGTAGTCCCTACTGTCTATAATACTGATACAATAAACTTCCCGTGAAGCTGAAGAGCAACATAATATGATAAAGAAAAATCACTAAAGTCACTATAGATCTTTGAATGACACGTCATAAATTACAAGCCTGTAGACAAAAAAGTGTAATTCAGTATCCGAGCAGGAGAGAAGATCAGTTTGATCCTCATTTCTTTTTCAGTGGGACTCTGGGTAATATTGCCTTCAAACCCCTGCTGCATTTACGATGTTACATTAAAAATAGTAGTTCCCCATTGTGTGTGAAATGGAATTTCAGTGATATAGCAGACATTATAGATACGATGAGGACAAAAGGCCACATCTACAAAGTAGAGCACAAAAACAGAAACCTTTCCCATTTTCTACTAATAGGCATTTAGTACTTCTGTTTTTTTCTGTGCTTCTGTAATTGATTAAAAACAGTATTGAAGTCTAGCTTATTCAAAACTGTCAGCTAACTTTGCAATCTTTAGTTTTCATTTGAAAGTTTGATCTTTCAAAAAGTAAGCAGTCCTCAGTACCTCACATCACAGATCTTCTTCGCTATTTTTTTCCCTTTATTTTCATCTGATTACATTGTTGATGTTTGTGCAGTTCAATCAAGCTATATCAGTGACGGGATCTTATATGAGCACCGTTTCTTGCCAAACACGAGGCAGTTTGGGTCCAACTTGGATGTTGTTGTTTTTTTCATGAATATTTGACTTTGTAGGTAATTGTGGTTCGACACCAAGCAGCATCAATGTGTTTCAAGTCCGAAAAGCTGGCATCAATATTTGGTCATTCCTTGCTTACCTTATGCTTGACTTCTCCTTATTCAGACAGAGTGTTTGTTTATCCCTTATAGAAAAATGTAATCACTTTAGGGAGAAACATCATCTTAGTAAAGTTCTTTAAGAGGCGAAAACAGCGTTTTAGAAAAATCCTGTTGATTTGACTCTTTTTCATTAAAAAAAAGAACTTTTATGCTGCCCATATTCTTGACACATTTCAGGCTGAAGTGCTGATATTTTGCATCACGACTGTCAGAGACGGCTAGTTAAATGTAACAAGGCTATAGTCTGACAGGCACCACTCTAACTGCCACCTGAACAATAAACCGCTCTTAACAAAAGCTGCCTGATCTGCTTCACACAAAGCAGAAGGCACGAAATCGAACTCAAGTTCGCCTTACCGTGAGGCCTCAAGGTTAACCACGAACAACCGTAACAACCTACCATTATGAAGCGTATCAGTCATTTTGTAATGGCATTTCTTCTCATATAGTCAATAGAAACTCATTAGTCTCAGACATTTGGGACTGAAAGGGGACTTCCTGCATCTGTTGCAGCCTCATTAACCTGTTTCTAACGAGTAGCAGAGTGAGTGATTGTGAGTCAGTTGTGTCTTCCCATTAACCGTGGAGACATATGCAAGCTTGTACACAGCATATGCATCAGTACATGATTGGCCAATACGTCTCCCGTTTCAGCTGCTGATTGGCTCTTTCATTACCTTCTCAACAGTGCCCTATTGAGTTCAGTCTATCAATCCCAATAGTTCAATGTCAGTACTTGAAAAATCTAATTAAAATATAAGTTGTAGTTATGGCAGGTACTTAGGAAATCCATGCAAGTAACTGTACGTGTTTTCTGAATAATTTAAAATGTTGGTTGGAATCGATGAGACAATACGATTTTCTATATTACTGTTTCTATTCACTGAAATATTATGCAGTGGGAGAAATAATTATTTGATGTCCTACAGAATTTGTAAGTTTTCTCACTTAAAAAGAAATAAGCAGTCTCTAATTTTTAATGGTAGTTTTCATTTTAATGGACAGAATGAGACAAAATATCTGAGAGTTGCAGACAATCAACAGCCTTACCTCTCTGTGCTCATGTTAGCCATTCCATACCTGGAGAAAAAGGGCACACTTGGCACTCTCATGCTGACCTACTTTCCACCATAAAGGTCTGACAGCCTCTTCTCAGACTGGAAATCAGTTGTTCTCCTCTTAAAGGAGGAAGGAGCTTTATAAGTTGTGCAGTCTAGTCTGGTCAGCACAACAAGGGAGTTAAAGAATGTTGGGAAAAGAGCAGGAAGTGCCCGTGAGAAGAGTTTTGTAGTGAGCAATCAGATCTAAAGTCACTCTAAAGTCCCAGCACCCTTTTTCTTTCCATTTAGCACATTTCCCATTCCAAACACTTAGATGACAGCCCCCTCTAAATTTAGAAATGGTAAAAAAAAAGGTAAAAAGAAAAAAAAAGAAAATAAAATAATAATTAAAATGAAATAAATCTAAATTTAATTACATCAGAATTCACAAACAGTCTGTTTTTTTTTTTCATTTAAAACAACAACAACAAGAAAACAAAAAAACCCCAAAAGGTCCACTTTAGTGTCTAGCTATAAATCACAAAAGACATTTAACCTGGCAGGTCAAACTGTGCTGCCGGCAGTTTATTCCAACGATGCTGCGCATGTATTAGAGCATCACATTCTGTTTATCATCTAAATGAAATCTCAGCTCTTCAGCTACATCCAAATATCCATTACTGAATACATGCAGAGGGGAGGCTCTGTAAGTAAGAAGCCTGTGTATGTTTCTCCTCCAAAAAAATCCATACTAACGCATTTGTTATGGGTAGAGGGCATATATCTGTATATCTCTTTTATTTAATGAAGCACATAGATATTTAACCCTGCTCTACTTGAGCCTAAAGCATCTTCACAAAATCATCTATCCGTCATCTATTCTGAATTACAGAAAGAAATCTGTCCTCAGATACTTAATATCTTCCAATCTATTATGAGGGTGTAGTGGGATAAAAGAAATAGACACTCCCTCGGGGGTTTGATGTTCTGTGATAAAATCATATCGCAGCAGCTCTCACACAGTCAAAGATGTGAAATACTGCCATGTAGCCTCCACTGTGCTGTATAGCCTCTTCCTATCATCTTCCCACCCCCACTCTGCAAGTCTGCGACACGTTAAAATACTCATTTGGGCTAGGGATATTGTCTAACTCTGGCACTGGTTGCCAAGATGTAGAATAGGCAGTCTCTAAACCTGCAGGGTGTTTGGACAGCTTGCCATTTCTCTTGACAGGTACAAGGCTCGACAAGCTCCATTCAGTGCAATGGATCAGATGTTCTTTCTTCTTTGTGCGTTATTTTCTTTGCTCTGCGGTAAGTAGGGGGCTTGCACATAATAGCCAAAGAAGTATTTGATCATCCTGCTCATATATTGGTTATCCTCTCTTGGTTTTATCAAAGTTCACTATGTATGAGTATAAGTTATAGACTGTAACAGGACACAGAAGTCTATTTATATTTAACACCAGTAAAGACAGGACAAAATTATTTTCTCATGCTTTATAAAACAGCAACTAAATAGCTGAAAAATAAATGAGTTTTACAAGTTACAATGCTATCAAGCTGAGGGACCATCAGATGGTTTTTAGCAAGTAGGAGGACATATTGTCAGCGCTAACTGCAATGCTAGCAGCGGCCTCTTTTCATCAAGGCAACGATAGCGTCAATCAAAGTTTACCTCTCTTATTTCTGTTACGTGCACAATTCACTATGTTTAACTTGAGATAACACTGCAGTCACTGTATGTACAGTACACAGTGCATAACATTATACATTTTACTCCACTGAAGTGTAAATGGCAGGAAATGGAAGTCAGCCAGATTACACCTCCAGAATAGTTGGAGGAGGTGGACGGGGAGAGGCAGATCTGAGGGTCTCTGTTTATACAGGTGCCCCAGTGACCCAGACCCTGATAAACAGCGAAAATGGCAGGAATTTTTGCTCCCATAGGAGAAAGTAATATTCAGAGGCTTGCAGGCTTTGAATTTGACCATATGCCAATTTGGAGAATTTGCTGAAACAACTTATACTGTTATTTTTCATCAGAGGCAAATCTCATATTTTCAGCTCATATTGGTTTGGAGCATGAGATTCAAGAGCCCGAGTCCATGTTATGCTGTAGGTCTGCATTTATGGCAGACCTCCAGAGCTGATGCACCCTGGTGTAATAAGCCTACAGCAAATCTCTATATAAACTGCCAAGTCTAAACCAATCCCTGCCCCCCCCCCCCCCCCCCCCCACACACACACACACACCCTGCACTCCTATTCATTTATATTCCAAACGACGTCAATATAACTAACACGAGCGGAAGTGCAGCGCAATCATCTGCATGTCTACAGTTTGCTGTTTTTCATGCACATCACAGCTACTAGCAAAGTGTAACACAGTAAAGCTGCATTTAATGTTACTGCTGTTCAAAGTGCATCTGCATTACATAACAGGGAGCACTTCAACACCAAGAAAGTAGATAGAGGTGTTGCCTTCGTGTTCACCTTCTATAACACTGGTGCTGAAAAACCTCTAAATTCTGTTTTAAAGAGAATTCAGAAATCCAGAAATTCAAACCCACAATAGACTTCTACTATAGATTTTCAATTACTATGCACTACTATGCACTACTTCTATACATTGCAGTAACCCTCCAAATCTCTTTGGTCCATCATGCTTGTTTGGAGCAGATTCAGCAGTTAAGATGACAGCGTGTCATTCGTTTAGTTTACAACAGCTGTGAACGAAGAGTGGACCACAGAGTCATCCACAAAAATTCCAGCATGCTTTGCCATTTCCCCAAAGACCAGGTCAGTGAATTCCCTCAGAAAGTTGTGGGTTTTTGCAAAACAGCTGTGTCTTGCAGCTGGAGCTGTACACTCATCCCCTAGACTTGAGCCTCTACTTTATCTAGACATTGCATTTCCCTCACGTGCCAGATATGAAATTTTTCCACATAAAGATAAAACATACTTTATTCATAACTTGCTTTAGACTATGTTCAAGGTTATTCCAAGGTAATTTTGCCAAATTTATATCAGTTGATTTGTAGCTAGATTTGAGAGAGACGAGAAAGAAAATATGATCTGTCACACCCACGCGATCTTGATATATGGTCTGAACAACAAAATGAGCTGGGGTTTGAACGACTCTCTGTAATAGCTGCGAATACATATTTTTAAAAGAACATCATGTTCATGCTCAATGGGAGACTAAACTTTGATATCATATATGCACCTTTTGCTATTTCAAGCCAAATTTCCTAAGGCTTTAAGAGAAAAGCAGTCACGAGAAGTCTATAACACACTGCAGAGCCAAAAACAAAGCACTCTCCCACCCTCTATAAATATACTGGAAGAGAATGGAAGACTCGAGGAAGATGGAGAGAGGAAGAGGAAGGGAGTTAGGGGAGGAGAAAGGGGTAATCAATAAATCTCTAATCTCTAGTGTATCCTCTCCACCTACCTCCTTCCCTTACCATAGTGAAACAAGAAGTGCACAGACATACCCACCTCAAGCCGCCTGCAGGTCTGGCCTCATTATATTGACTGCGATTGGGAGGAGACTGATTTGTTGCAGCGGCTCCCCAGTTTGTCAGAATGGTGACAGCAGTCATCAAGTCCCAGGGCAAAGTCAGAGTGGCAGGACCGGCTCGCACACAACTAATATGCTCCAGCTTATTTCCCTAATGCCAGGTGCTAAAACTGCCCATAAATCATGAATATGTGGACACTGTAAAAGTAAATCCAGATGGCAGCTTCCAGAAAAGCCAAGCAGCCTCATAGAAACATTGCTTCTGCCGTTGCCTTTTTTTTTTCTTTGTTTGTTTATTTAATGAAATACATGCTTTTTGAGTAAATTGGTGCATGCCTCTTTTCTGAACATGGTAGAGAAGTTGTTTCGTTTGACCCGCAGAGATTGCTTTTTCATGCCCTCAAATTGATGACTCAGTATCAAAGCCTTAGAACTCATCAAGGCCCTCATTTTTGAAATTTTCTGAATTTCTGAACAGTCATTTTAGAATTCATTATGGAGGAACCATAGTGAAGTGAATTACCATCAGTCCCCAGCCCCCTCAAGTGTTGTTTGATCTTAATGTGGCCTCATTTGAGACCAGGTTCTTTGTACTCAGGTCACATTGGCATATATACACACGAGTACTTAAAACTCCCAGAGGACAGTGAGGCATCAGATAATGGCAATAACAAAGGTAAGAGCCACACAAGCATTCAAGAAGGGAACCGTATAGACTATAGTGGCTGACTAATAAAACAGCAAATATGCTTTCTGCCTTTAGGAGCACTTCAACTCTTAGGTTGCAGTTAGCATCAACACTCCACTTTTTGTATGTTTTATCAGTTCCATTAATATAGTTATCATTTGCAAGACACACTTAGGTGCAATAAAATGCCAACCATGTAAAAACCATACATTTTAAGCAGCTTTGAAAAATAGTAAACATTTTTGAAATATAGAAAATCGTTTCTAATTTATCTTGAATATTTATCACGATGAGCAGCCTTTATTCTTAGAATTGGCATTTATACGCAGCAGAACATTTTGAAGGTGGCCACTGGTATTTTTTAATTTTGTCACAAATGACTATTATGTGACAAAATTAAAAAATACCAGTGGCCACCAGTGTTGCCCCACAGCGTTATCACATCCACAAGACTTGGAAAACTTGACCTCGCACCGTGACATTGAGTTCGAGGTTACTCAGATTTGAAGTCATCCAGTATTTTTAGTAGATGCACCTGTAGTATCAATTTCAAAATCCTACATCTCCTTATTCTTGAGTTATAGATTTGATCAACTTGGGTGTCCACGCCAATAGCCCATGGGCCTATTACAGCTGTGGGTAAAAACTATGTGTAGACAATGAAAGCATCAATAAAACTGCAAATGTTGTTTTCCACACAGATTGGAGTACTACTACTCACTACTAAGTTATTTCCTTAATATTCTTAAATGTTTTTATATCACATGCTGCATAAATGGCAGCCATTGCTCAAGGTTGAGAAAAGACTGCTTCTGTGGGTTGACCCAAAACTCTATTATTAAAAACTCTATTATTATGATCATTGTCATTATTATTATATGTATATAAGGTGTAAACATAAATCAACAGAGAAGCACTCAGGCAACTTAGGTAAATATGAAGGAATAAGAAAAAACGATACAACTTTGAGCCATAAAGTGTTGACACCAACCAAAACAGTTCATTTAAGTGATTATAGACTAAAGAGGCTGTTAGTGGCAATAGAGAAAAAATACAGGAAGGAAGGAAAAATCCTCAAAAACATCACAGTGATTGGAGTGCAAGAGCCAATGTGGAGATAATAACTGTTAAAACAAAGCTAAAAACAAGCAAAAAAAAACCCACAGCAAAAAGAAAAATGTGAGTGTGGAAGACACAGTTTACATGTTGAAGTTGCCAGAGGCACTGTGTGTACAACAAACTTGTGAGAGATTAACCCTTTAAGACCTACCATAGAACCAAGCCCGCCAGAGCTGATATTATATTTTTACATGTTGTAGTGCAATTTTTGGGAGCATTTCAAGTTGCTATACATCAACACAACTGTTATAGCCCATATTTTAATAATGTGTATGCATTAAGTCCATAGTAACTACATTAATTGCAAAAAAGTGCAATAAACTACAAAAAAATTGAAAATCGTTTCTTTTTTTTTTACATATATTTCTACTTAGAGAAATTTAAGAGGTTTATCCCTCAAAACTTTAAATACAAAAAGTTGCAAAAAATAGTTTACAACAACAGGAAATTTATTTTGAGTGTCTTCATAGTTTTATTTTTGAGATACAGCAAAATGACATCACTTCCGGTTTCGGGCAGGAAATGGCGGACATGCGATCGTTCGCGCTGACGTCTTTTTCAATGTGGGAAGTGTTACAAACAGCTGATCGGATCGGCAAAGCGTGTTTCTGGAATATTATGTTTTTGTTCCTGCAGGCGCTTTTTATGCAATTTTTGCAAAACTATATGTGGAAGGAAACCGTGACCGAGGACAAGCTGATGGCATAAGATGTAAGTACAACTCCTCCGGTTTCATATGCAAAAAAAAATATTGCGCTAGCTTACAGGGTTCCGGTTCTACAGGGATTTAAAAAATAGTTACGCAAAACGGAGCATGCCCACTCTGACCGGCTTTAAAGGGTTAAACAATAACTAATGTAATCCAAGACAAAAATAGCTAAGGCTGTGTTTTTTACTTTAAGCTGTTTGGAGGAGTCTTTCCTTTTGAGTTTAATAAAGTTCTCTAGCCTCACAGGGTTCCTTAAATATGCTAGATCCATTTGTGGCATCAGAATTTTGCCCTAAAATAAATGCTGCTGGAAATTTACTCCACAAAAAAAAAACTTCATTAAACAGAAGCAAAAAACAGCCATTATAGAAACATACGTATCCTTCACATTCTTTCATATTTGATTTGTCACTACTGCAACAAAATAAGCATTCATTGGTGTTTAGACTTTAAGAAGCAGTCCTTGAAAGGCACGGCGTATCCATTAAGCCTCACATTAATTTAATTGTTTAAAAATTAAATTGGTGGGAGTTGATGTCTGTGGAATCCAAGAACATCAGTAGGGAGTTTTATTCGCACTTTAAGGTGCACCTGATGCTATAAAATGTCCTCATATACCTAGACTTTATATGGGCTTGCAGAATATTCATTGCAGCTAATGACTCCCACGAGATGGGCGCTGAGATCTGCAATGATCCACTACCACGTTTAAGGCAGGCAGGATTAACAAAGTTTTCTGCAAACATAAACCCAACCCAGCTGATCCTTGCAAATTAATCGAGGATAGGCTCCATCCGCACCATCATCCTATTTAGATAAACAGTTAAGAAAATGGATGCAACTACAGGAAAAATCCATCTATGCTCACTATTTTTATACTGCAATGTTCAGGCTTTGTCTATTAGCTTGGACAGATTCATTAAGTCTGAGTGGCAGTCCAGTCATACATCAGTCCACACACTTTAACAGTAGGCGGGTAAAGCTATGTGTATTAATATCGAAATGTTCAGCAACGTTCACCACATTTGGTTTGATGTGAGATTTCTATGGTTACCAACTGCAACAGAGCCTTAAAAGCATTAGTCAAACATGTATAATATAATGCATTACCTAATAGTTTAGGTAATGCATTATATCTTATTGAGTTTGAGTTTTAATTATAATTCCTATGAGGCCGAGATCTGTGACCGCTCTGGTCTAAACTCTATAGTTCTGTCCCTCTACACCCATGAACAGCTCACAGAGTAAAATAGCATAAAAAAAGCCTCTGGTCATAACTGTACTACTGTATTATAATAAAGTTTTGTTTTGTTTAAATGGTTTGTATTTTCATGTATTTTTGAACATGCTTCAACCCACTGCATCCATTTTCACCGTAAAACATAAAGAAATGAGAGCTAGCTCAAAGCTTTTGAACAATACTGTATGTACAAGTATAATCTCTTGTTCTTGATGGGATGCATCCACTTGTCACTTTCAGTTTATCTGCAGTCTGTGGTTAGTAGACTGTACCTGTGGTTAAACAGTACATTTATCTGGTGTGACTGCATTTGATGCAACTATCTCGCCTGTTAGCCTGTGTTTTCCCATTCTGCTGATACTGTGTGAATACAGTATCTCGCCACCTAAAGTAGTTTCCCAATGAGCCCTTCACTCTTAGTACCAACAGCTTTGCAAGCACACACAAATTAATGTTGCTGTCACTTTTTTTTTTGTGCCCACACTAAAAAGTCTTTGCGAACAATACAACAACCTCATGCTAATTCTGGCTTTGTTACTGGAGACAGTCATTACTTTCACAAGAACAGTCATTAAAGCGCAAACACAACTCATTTGAAGTGTTTGATCAAATAACTGGTGCTGTCATGTAGCGCCCTTCAGAGAAACCAGTGTCATTCCCTTCATGCAGAGGTTACCTGTTCTCTTAAATATCTTCTAGGAGATTAAGATATGAAGTGATTTTACAGTTTCTGAAAAACTAATTAGTCTCTTTGGAACTCTTTGAAAACTCGCATACTAAAGAGAAAATCTTTCCACTTCTTGTAAGGACATTGCCTGCTAATTAACATGGAACTGATTTTCTTGAGTAGCTGTGTGTGAGTTACTGTGATTTACAGACTTCAGAGTAAGAATTCCTTTGTTATTCTGTCGTATTTTCATGAACTGGCCTCTCACAAATACACACAAACGGGCTATGCAATAACGGGAAACAGGAGTGCAGTATTTCACAAAGTGTATGCCTTCTCTGTTTTCCAATAATGGGCCCATATTCCCCTTCAGTCTTCTGAATGCCTTCTGGTGCATTCAGCTGTTACTAATGACAGACTGAAAAGGCAATACCTTCAGTGTGTGTGCAACACTGGCTAAATAATTCTCCCTGAACCAAACTATGGACCGACTCAAAGCTGTTGGCCTCACGTGCAGCAATCCGATGCTGCTCACCCTTTGTGTGCTCAGCTGATAAAGGCTTTCCAGATAAAAAAAAATAAAACACCTTAGCAGCACGCTGCAGGGAGAAACAAATCTCTAACAGCGAAAGTATGAGATCAAACAACATAGGGAAGGAGTAAAGAGTGAGAGAGGAGTGAGAGAGGGTAATAGAAAGCTCAGACAGTGACCAATGAGACGTGTACGAAGGAATGGCAGTGGCATAACAAATCAGAAGTGAAGGAGAGAGAACTAGAGACCAATGAGAACAAGCCTACAGACCAGGAGAGGCATATCAAATTATTAATGGAAAGCAAGCGGCGGGGAGGAGAGAGAGCACCGAGGGAGTTAAAGGGGCAACGGGTAGAAAGAGCAACAAAGATTGTCTCGTGAGAACCGCATGACAAAATGCAGTGGCAGGAAGCATTACGACAAACACAACAAGGAGACAGGAGATATAACACGGAGAGGCACAGGGAGGAGGGAGGGTGGGCAGCAAGATGGAAATAATAAGAGTCTGTCAACAAAGAAAGGAGAGGGAAGGAGAGGTGACAAATAAACCGGCTAGCTGAATCAATCAGAACATTGTTAAGCAGCGGGCCGCTCTCATGAGGCTGCATTTCCACACATTTACAGTAACGGATGCTCCACATACCACAATCCCCCAAAACAAATCTACTCCGACGTGTGTTGAAAATCACTGCCAGCATAGCTGCGATCATATCAAATGATTCCACGGCTTCTTTCCGCAGCGCGTCTTTTCTGCTGTCTCCCTCCCCTCACCCCCCAACCACTCACGCCAGAGGGCTGCCCCTCCCTGAGCACGTTTCTACCGGAGGTTTCTTCCAGTTGAAAGGGAGTTTTTCCTTCCCACTGTCACCAAGGGCTTAGTCATAAGGTCTCGTCTGTATTATTGTAGGGCCTTTACAATAATAAAGCACCTTGAGGTGACTATTTAAGATTTGGGACTATATAAATAAAGCTGAATTGAATTGATCCGCTAATTAGTTTCATGAATGCTTGTTTCCTGGTAAAGAGTAGTAGTAGAAGGCTATAAAGGGGGGCCAGGCTTAAGGAACACAGGGAATTCTGTCGTTTTCTCCCTTCTGTGATTTAGCAATGACAATAAAAATAGATGCAGCTATCATCAGCAGCTTGCATTTCCTGGCCTGTTGGACTTTCTGTTAGTACTCTCTCGTATTTCTGAAACAACCTTGTTGAGTACAATATTGTCTTGGCTGATATGAATAATGTATGAGCCTTTAAATTAAGAGTCTTGAAGGCAGGGCTCTTAGAACAGAATCTGCCCACAAAAAGAGTCTAATCTCACTTTGTAAAGTTGCCAAATAAAATTCACGGTTATTACTGTGAATTACTCTATAAGCGTAGAAAGGCACCATATGGCAATTCAGAAAATATATAAAATGTTAAATACTACTGTTGTTCAGTTCCAGAATACTAACAATGTGAATGCTTTGCACCTTTAAACAGCCACTGGTATCTGCAAAGCCTAACGTACATGTAGTGAGACAGATTTTTGAAACTGCTTTTATTTTCCTAATGACATCATCCATTTGAAAACAGATGGTTCAGTTAACATGAGTATTTCCAGTGCACTTACATTTCTTTGCCATGAAAGAAAAGTTTTAGGTCTTATATAAGTTTTTATGCAAGGATTTTATTCAGCTGAGCCACTTGAGATCAAACTGGATTGTATGCAACTGACAAATGAACTAAATGAGCTGGACACCCCTGACTTAAGGCCTTTATAACCACAGTCACATCAGAAAGGAACGTTTTTGCTTGTTCTAGTTTTCCAAATGTCAAGTTTTGTTTAATGCTTGAGCACTGGGAAACAGTTTTGGGTGCAATATTAATTATTTCTTGCCACTTTTTAAATGAAAACATGCAGTTCTCTCAGTCATGTATGTGCTCACATTGTTGTCTCAGCCTCCGAGCTCGAGTCTTCGCAGGTGTTCGTGTTAACGTGTGTTCACGCTCCAGCTGCATCGACACACACCGAGGTCACCCATAAACCACTTTGCACTCCTTCAATCTGTCTTGCTGTCTCACTCTTTCTCCCAGACGAATTCACTGACATTTTGATTCCTTGTTTCTTAATTGTGCTGCTCTTTCCCGTCTTTCACACATTTACCTCTCGTCTCCTCCTCACCCACTCCGATCATTAACACCTCATTCCCTTAAGCCCCCCAGCTCTGTTACACCCCAGCATCCTCCTCCTACCTCCCTCTTCCTCTCTTTCGATCATTAGCTGTCTCTTTTCCCCACACGCATCTATCATTTTTTCATCGCCCTCCTGTCTATCCAATTTTCTTTGCTTCCCTTGCTATCACTACTATCTCACCCTTTGCCCCATTAGCCCTCCCTTTTACATCAACCTCCTCCTTCTAGCTCATCCTCTTCTACCACCTCTGATCCCACATCTTCCCGTTACAGTCCCGTGTTTGAATCACTGCCATGTTCACCTGCCTCTTCAATATGGCTAATGTAACTTGTGTGAAACGGGCTTAGACTTAGAGAAGGATCAACCGGCGCAATGCTGCCCAGATGAGCGTACACAGAAGACTGCGTTATGAAAAAGATAATCAAATAAAAGGAGGGTTTTCAGTTTTCTCATCTCACATACATACTACCACTGCAGCTGCATAGCAGGGAGCCCCCTGGCACTGTATATCTCATTGGATACGCAGGTAATAAGACGGAATGGTTAGCAGTGAATACTTCAAAAGGCCTGTGCATCAAGTAGAGCAGGGCGGGCCAAAATATGGGGGGGGGGCTTGCGGAAGTTAAACCAGTGCACAGGAAGAAAAAGGAGGGATCAAACGCAGCCCTGTTCCTAATAAGGAAAGAGAGAGAAGAGTGCAGCTTTAATAGTGTTGTATTATGGCTCCAATCAGTCCCTGTGATCGAGCAGCAGCTAGCCGTTTCAATTAAAGGTCGGTGCATTAAAACTAAAACCGGCTTTAGAGATATTAGATTTGGTTTAATAGCTTCTTTACTAAAAGGTCCTTCACAGCGATCAGGAGCAGACTCAGGTTTTCCTAAAAAAATCCCCTGTGATGAATTATGAGCCGCTCACAGCTCGTGGAACTAAAGTGAAATCATTTGATAAAATAACTGATGCTAACAGACATCACACCAGAGAAAGAGGAAAGCTGTGACCAATTAAAAATCCAGACTTAAAGACATCTTTAGCTGAACTGTCCTCAGTGTCATCAGTGCAGCTCCATGAATGTCAAGGGGCCAATCAGCTAATTGAAGAGGCTTCGCCTGACTGCCCAATTATTCCGTCTACTTCTGTAATTATTCAGATTAGGAAACCGCTTCAGTCTCAAGTGAGCTTAACAGGTGCAAATAAACCCCTTAAGTCTCTACATGTTGCCGTGTTGATGTTTCAGCCAACTTCATTTTTCACTGCTGTTATTCAGCAGTGCACAAAAGTTAGGTTTTCGCCCTTTTATAAACACTCCGTTGGGGTTTTGCAGAGTCACTGATCAATACTCAGAAATTACTTCTTCTTGCTTCCAACACCTCAATTTGCAAACCCCCCACATTTTCACTTTGTAAAAAGGAAAAAGAAGAGAGAGGTAATACAGCTGGATAAAACCTCAGTGACAATAGCGGAATCAGAGAAGAAAAGCAGAGCAGAGCAATCTAGGGGGAAAAATACAGGATTTAAAGATCGTAGACAACAGTGACTTCAATAAGAAATATGTTGCTGATCTGCTGCTCACACTCTGCTAACAGCTGCCACATACCAAACATTATTTTTTTTGTTATTCTGTGTATACCGTGTGTATTCTTCTTGTAAGCAAACTCTCTCTCTTGTATTTACATTTTCGGCGCCCTTTTTTAAGCATCAATTCCTTAAAATGAAATAATCATGTTTATAAATGCCCCATCAGGACAATACATGCTGCACACTTCCGATCTGAGGCCCCTTCCAGCAGGATGACATTATGTGTACGTGTCCAATCATGAATCTTATGTCTGATCTGTCACCAGAGTGGCTACAGGAAGGCGCTGACTTATTTGCTATGACTGAAATTGCAATCCACATAACTCATCATTGAAAGCTACACAAGCAGCCGGTTAGGTTAGCCTAGCATAAAAGCTGAAAACAAACAGCAGAAAGAAAACTAAATCTGCCTACCAGCAAAAACGGCTCTAAAGCTCCGTGATTAACATGTTACATCATGTTTGCTTAATCTGCTTAAAAACCAAAGTGTCGGAACAACAATTTATTTTAACTGCAGGGTTCTGTGCCACACTTTTTCTTGGCTTTGCACAGTTACTTCCTGGAGACTCCAGGAAACATTACAGCATCCTTAAAAAACAACTAATTTTTGACATTTTTATTTGGCTTGAAAGGAGAAGAAAAGCATGAGAACCTACACAGACACATGTTAATGAATGAGCTTTAAACATCTGCCTGTTTCCAGCTCCGGATTTACCATTGAGATAGGAGAGCGGTATCAAGCTCGTTGATAAAAATGCAAAAAAATAAATAAATGTGTTTCTCAAGAAGTATTTCTATATGTTTGGTAATTAAAGAAGACAGAAAATCAGAAATTAAAGAATTATGTATTTCTATATAAGCTGTAGGACATGTGAATACAAACATACAGTCCACTTTTGACCTTCATCCATTGATCACATTCAGTTTGAACTAAACAGTGGAAACTACACTGAAGTGCCATAGTGTCAAAGGGGAAAAAAGCCATCTGAGATATACAGTTTTTCAAAATACACAGTGACTAAACTGGCTAAGTTTCAAAAGTAACAGGAAAGTTGTCAGCAAAATTTTCCTGCATTTGTTTTTTTCACACACACAAGTTTGAATGCGAGTCTCGTCAAGGAGCAGAGAGGTGTTTGCGTGCTAAAGAAAAAGCCCTTTGTGAGTGCTCAGCAAGTCAGGGATGCTCTCCGGGATGCAGGGGAACACGCTGCTTTGTCAACAACCAACAGAATAGTTCATGAGCAGAAGCTCTGAGGATGCAACACAAGATGAAAACCTCTGGTAAGCCTCAGAAAATGAAAGGCCAGGTTACAGTACACATAAACATACCCCCCACCCCACCTCCACCCCGAAAAAAGAAGAAAGAGCTGGATAGAGTTCAGCAGTGAAGCTCTGTGGGATGATAAACTACAATTCAACCTGAAAGTGAAGGAGAGAGGAAAGTAAAAGGAAGCAAAGCAACAGCTAATGACCCGAAACATCACCTCCGATTGACTTGACTAGTCAAGTTGATCACTTGATCTCAGTCCAGCCGAGACTCAGCCCACAAACTTACAGACATAACTAAAGGGAGAAAGACCCCACGACAAGAAGGAGCTACAGTGAATGTCTGACTGAGAGGGCATCAAAGACTTCAGGCAGTCATTATCACCAGCTGGGTTTTCATAAATGTTTAAATAAATAATTGTTTTCATGTGAATCTCTCTAATTACTTTGACCTCTACAATCTAAGGAAACGATATCAGAACATCTGCACTTCTGTTGCATGCTGTAGTATTCAAATAAAGTCTGTGACTTTTGTGGTGCTTGTTACTTTATTTCAAGTTATTGAGATCCTAAAGAAGAAATGTATATTCACATAATTTCTGCCTGGGCTGTGATTGGGTGCGCTGAATGATTTGATCATTTGTACTGTAAGTTATGGAATTTAAAGGCAAATTAAAAACAATCTCTTATTAAACTTTGGCAAAGACAGTCTGAGCAGACATTAGCTTCACAGAGAATCCTGACAGGGGCCGATAACTCATAACATCAGTTAATGGTGTCTCCAATTAGAAATCTTGTCATGAGGACATCTTCCTGATAAACACTGGTCAGTGCAAGATTGCTGAGAAACGGCATGCACCGGCATGTATCAAAGCCTCACTGTGGCGGGTGTGCACCGCATGCCTTAATTGGTTTCCCGGGCACGGAAAAAAACAGATCTATAATTAAAACCGGTGATCTCCAGCTGCTGCTTTGTCAGTTAGCCAAATGGGAGTCTAAGCAACATGACAGATGGTATACTAGTGCAATGTTGTTGCTTTTTATTCTTAAAAAAAAGTTAATGTACTTGTATGTTTCATTTAGAAAAACAGAAACTGGATTAATAACAAATCAAAATGAGAATTTCCTGCTGTACTGTTTCATATCAAATGTGACGTCTGCTGAAAGACTGTCCTGCTTCCTTTTGTTTTTGAGGGGTGGGCTAAAGGATATATACTTGGGGAGCCCTTCTATATGTCACAAACTAGACAGAATGCAGATATAATATGCTGTCAGAAACATATGACATATCTGATCTGAACATGTGTTGCATGTTTTGTTTTGTTCTTCATGGTTCACGATTCGCAAGCTGCTTTCACGTGTGTGTTTTCGCCTGTGTGTAATTGTAGTGTGTGGACCGGGTGTGAGCTCTGCAATTTTCCACCAGGACAATTTTGGCACATATCTCAGTTCAGCCCTGCAGTGAAAAGTTGAATATTTGTTGAATAACAAACAACGTTAAGAAATACCCTGATTGTTATGCCTTTTGGTCAAAAGTCAGTAGTTAGTGCATAGTCTGATTAAGTTACATAAGCAAAGTGATAAATAAGTTCAAAGTTAAGAAATATTATAAGTGATTCATGCTAAAAACAGTTAAAATGTATGGGTTCGTAATTTGCTCAGAGTGAGACATCGTTATCACAAGTGATCTTTGTATTCTATGTGCGGAAATGGGAGCGAGGGAGCGCTCTGATCATTAACCTATCTTTGACGTATTTTCTCCGTTAATGCCGTGAAAAGTGCTTCGGCAGTATTAAAAGAGTGAACGAGTTCATGTACACGCTAAGAGTGCCCTACACGCTTGTACCTTGGGAAACGTTCGTCTTTTTACAAATGAGAAATAGCAAGGAGAAGCCTTGAGAGAGATAAGGCTTTAAAGGATCTTCATTAAAAGCAAGAAAGGCAAGCCTTGTGTGGAAGATCTCCTCTATTTTGTTCGCTAGCTGTCTAGCTTCACATGGTCACGTGTCGTGAGGGCAGCATACTGATAGACTCTAGCTTGTTTTATAAGTATCGGTCAGTCACTGCTAATCAAATACACTTGATTAATTGATTATCAGAAAGTGTGAACAGCTGTATAAAAGCCGTAGTTCTAGCAGTTTGTTGGTGTCTATCATTCAGCTTGGGTTTGCAAATTTGCATCAAAACTGCAAGACTTCTGCAATAAGTCTGGCTATAATTCACAGAACCACATTTGGAGAAACCCAAACACAACGTGTGAGCAAACACAGATGAGCAAACACAGAAGCACGGTGGTGGAATTATGATGATTATGATGATTTGAGCTTGTTTTGCTGCCACAGGAGCGGGGCACCTTCCACTCATTGACTCGACCGTGAAATTTTCCGTATAGGAAAGTATTCCAAAGTCAAACGTGAGGCTGTCTGACAGCTAAAGTTTGGCTAAAACAAGGCTATGTGAGAGGACAAGCTTCTACTTCTTCTTCTACTCTCAGCTGCATCCTTTACAGTTGCCACAGCAGCCTCCATCATACCTTATCCCGTTGTCACATGAACCTTCTTCATGTTCTTCTTCGTCACTACATCCATGGACCTCCTGCCTGGTAGCTCCATAATCAACATCCCAGTGTATCCACTATCCCTCCTCTGCATGTGTCCATAGCTCAGCCTTGCCTCACTTATTTTCTCACCAATATAAAAGGGCCGTGATCCCAGCAAGTCTACAACAGAATGTCTAGAAAAGAAAAGAACCACTGCTGCAATGAGAAAGTGGAGACGTCAGCACGACTGAAAAGCTATAGCAGAACCTGAAACGAATGCCTGGAAACCTCAAAGTGAAACAACATTTTAAGGAAGAGTCGGTCAAATTCCACCACATAACTGTGCAAGACTGATGAAGTCATACAGAACAAAAATTAATTCAAGTCAATGAGAAAAAACTATTCTTGCTGCACTACACCAGGTGGAATAGGCATGTGAAAATAAATCATATTCAAGCACATTATATAAAAGTAATTACTCGTTCACTGTAGCCCTCACTCCCTTTATAACAACTTCTCCTAAAATTGATCAAAAAGTCAACCAGCAAGCTTTCAAATTAATATTTGTGTACTGTTACAGGTGAGTTCAGTTTTAGACGGTAGGAAGAACAAAACAAGCAATTAATGGATGTCACTGGCTGTAATGTAATTTTGTAATGTTCTTCCATTTCAGAGTTTAGAAATTCATTCAAAAAGTCCTTTAATGAATAAATAAATAAAAGATGTAGGGTTGTAGTGCTGACTGCAGTTTTTTTTTCCTTAAGCGGGAGCAGAGCTGTATCAGATGAAACATTTTGTAAAGAACATTTATATTCATATTATAAAAATGGAGAAAATAAGCCCTCTGGTGGATTCTCATGTTCTGGCACTTGCTACACGCATCATGTTTTTATAGACATGCCCCATATCCCTGTGGAAAGATGCATATTTCATAAGGGTTTGGACTCCATGTTTATCTTGCCACTATTTAACAAAACTGCCTTAAAGGCTGTGGTATCACTTCATATCCTATTGTGTGACCACAAGATGTTTGCTTCAAAGAGTCAGACAGAGCATGTAGTGAGAATGGATTTACTTTATTCTTATTTTTTTTAAAAAGGAAGAAACAGAGGGACCGGCCTTTGATCAGTATAAGACGCTGGGGATTTACGCTACAAAAAAGACTGGACAGAGGCGCCTCTTGAAAATACTCAGAAGAACCTTCCTTTGTGAGACTGACTGGACGTCGTCTCCTTAGAGAGGCAATTTCTCTGTCTGACCAGAGCATATTATTGTGTCTTTTCTCTTTTCACCAGGACAGACTAGAGCGTGGTGAAGATGAAGGTAACGATAAGCCAAATACTCCGGCAAGACACTTGAATACTAAGGCATCAGTATGTGTCAGGTGCTGAAACGCCTGGCCGAACTCGTTGGCGTGTTCCCATCATGGCGCGAAGAGACAGATGGCACAAACCTGATAAATGTGTCAACAATATTAAGCAGTATTTAATGTGATCAAACTTATTCCAGACCATGCAAAAATTATGGGGAAAAGAGGGGGTCAGAAAAGGGCTACGTATTCTCTTTTTCCATTTTGTGTTTTATTATAGCCAGAGGAAAACAAACACATCACCGTGTGAGAGGCAATTTTTACAATCAAGCAGCTAAGGCTTTGGGAGAAAAAAATAATAAGATGGAAAAAAAATAATGCTGGAAAAAGCGTAATACAGACTGTTGCCAAATTTCTGTTATTATACTTCAGCTTGCATCATTACACAGTTGTGCAGCGGTTAGCATTGTTGCCTCACAGCATGAAGTCCCATTGGGGCCTTTCAGTGTGAAGTTTGTATGTTCACCTCGTCTGTGCGGCTTCTCTCTGAGTACTCTCGCTCGCTTCCTAGTCCAAAGATAAGCATTAAGTTATGTTAACCGGTGATTCTGAATAGGTCACAGGCGTGAAGAACAGGTGTACCCTGCCTCTTGCTTAGTGACAGCTGGGAATGTCTAACCATACATATGTTCTTTGTCTCTTGATTAATTTACTATTGTACAACAGAGTGTTTAAGTATTACATTTAATCAAACATCAGTAAGCCTAGAAGGATTATGCTTGGCTGTACCAGGGGTGGAAACAAAGGGTGGCCACAGGTGCCCACAACACCACTATATGCTAAACAAGTTGATTAGGGGACTACGAACGCAAGTATAGAAACAAACTCAGATCCAATAACCAGGTGACAACAGGGTGTTCCATTGGTTAGTACTGTTGTTTCACACTAAGAAGGTCCTGGGTTCCACACGCTTCTGTTGAAATCTCCCAATTCTTTGAATCTTTGGGCTGAAGGAAGGACAATACTCGGTGTATTTATGCTCAATCAACAATCATTTATTTCCATACAATTCAACAGTCAGAGCATTACAACGTCCGGACGGGAGAGATGCTACCAGAGGGTCAGGCACATGTCTCAAAATGGTGACGGGTTGCTCAGCTTTTTATACTCTCTAGCAGAGATGGGCAGTAACGCGTTACTTGTAACGCGTTACTGTAATCTGATTACTTTTTTCAAGTAACGAGTAAAGTAAGGGATTACTATTGCAAAATCGGTAATTAGATTACCGTTACTTTCCCGTAGGAACGCTGCGTTACTGCGTTACTAAAACCGTGATTTTTTTTGCGAGAATGTCTCATGACAGTGATGTAAGCAAGTGCGACGTTGGTGACAGCAGCTGTGTGCAGATCAACAATGGATAATATATCGAGTGCGGGAGAGAGTATGAGCGTGCAGCGTTTAAAGTGTGGAAGTACTGACCTTACTTTGAGTTTGATTCCATAAAAAGTGACAAAAACATTAGCGTCCATCGTGCGTGGGAAGAAAACTTCTTTTTACAGCGAAAAAAAACCCTAAACTTCCAAGCAAGCACCGAGTAGCTACGACGTAATGGGAAACTCACAGAGACACTCGCGCGGATTCTTCAACTGACCGCAGCACACCTGCACCAGGGTAAACCTCCGCCTACCCTGCTCCTGCTTTACAGGTGAAAATAGAGCAAAAGGACCGCTGAGTCTTTGACTTTATTTTCTGCTGTGTTTTACTTGCATCTGTTTGAAAGAGTGAGTGAAAACACAAAAAATATTTTATTTTATGTGCTGGAATGTGTAGAAAATAGGTTTAAATGTTAAACTAATTTATTCAAGTCAGAGAATGTTGCATATAATTAAATGTTTTGCTTGATGCATAAAGTTAAAAGATTAAAACTGATAAAACAAGTTTTAAAAAGAGACTTTTCCATTTGATTACATTTTGTATGATGGATTATGTAGAAAAAGTAGAATTGGGCTGAAAGATCTATCACTTTATCACCTCTTCAGGTTGTAAATCGTGTTTTTAAAAAGTAACTAAGTAACTAAGTAACTAAGTAATTAATTACTTTTGAAAATAAGTAATCAGTAAAGTAACGGGATTACTTTTTTGGGGGAGTAATCAGTAATTAGTTACTGATTACTTTTTTCAAGTAACTTGACCAACACTGCTCTCTAGTGGCCCCCAGCTAGTCGTAAAAGCCAAAACATCACATTCTTTCTCTGTTACAGCGCCTAAGTTATGACCTCGGCAGTTGTTTCTCTGCTTTCTGTAAGGTGGGGGTATGGAATGTGGTCTGTCTATCTCCCCTGTCTTAGACACAGAGTCTCCTGCTTACAATCTTCTCTTCATGATTCAACAATTAAGCATGTCAAGAAAACAGTGTAACACATTCCCAGCAGATCAAGGATACAGAGTGATGCACATTTATCTAATGAACTAATATGTGAATATGTTCTGTTAACTCAAAAGTATAACGAGAACTAAACTACATACAGCTCACACACTCTATATTAAAGGGTATAATGTGATCTACAGCAGTATTCTAATTCAACTATTTTGATTACATATATAAGGTAACATATAATAACAGAATAATCTAACACTTCTTATGTGGAGTTGGCAGGTTCTCCCCATGTCTATGTAGGTTCTGTCACGGCGAGTGGGATGAGCCGTGTGAGGGATTAAATGAGGATCCAAGTGCAGGCACTCGCTGAGATGCAAAGGTGGTTTATTGTAGAACAGAGCACGAGGTGGAAAAGGCAAAACGGAACAAAACTAATCTATACTGAGAAACTAAACTACTGAACAGCAAACATGAACATGAAGGAGGATGAATGGAGGCATAGGAAGGTGGACGGCAGGGTAAACACACAGTAGATTCACAGTTGATAGACGGGAGGTTAACAGACGGACCAGCGACTAGTACATGAGAATACACACAGAAGAACACAGGAAGATTACACACAGGTGGGGAACACAGCTGGAAGTAATTGACGAGACAAGGGAGGCAAAACTGAATACACTCACATGAGACACGGACCTTCACAATAAAACAGGAAACAAGAAACAGCTACACAAAGACAGACTAGACACAGAACTAAACCTACACTAAACATGAGACACAAACCTAACCCTGTCCCTTAACAAGAATAAACGGAAACATAGAATTCTAATAATAATCAGCAAAGCACAAGAATCAGAGTACAATCCAAAATTAAACCAAAACATAAGAACTAAAAATGCTGGATCATAATGACCCAGAACCGTGACAGGTTCTCTCCAGGTACTCCGACTTCATCTGGTAGTTCAAAGACACACGTTGAGTGAGGTTAGATTAACTGGTGATTCTAAATTGGCCCTAGGTGTGAATGGTTGTCTGTTAGCACAGCAGCACATTGCCCTATTATAATGGATACGCTCCGACCCTGCACTGGATAAGCAGATAAAAATGAATGGTTAACTGCTATTACTAGCAGAGCAATTTTGGAGAACCAGTTCTCTATGGCTGCTTCTGTATTGTTTTCACGTGCCGACATGCATTTTAACCACCAAACTGCCTATTAAAATTAAACTTATCTTACAGTAATCTTACAGCATTAGCTTATCAACTGGTGACAAGTTCAGTCTTTTGGAAGGGGCTTGGCATAGATCCACAACTGCTCCACATCAAAAGGTGCCAGTCAATTTGGTTTGGGCATCTGACCAGGATTCCTCCTGTACACCTCCTAGGTGAGGTGTTCCAGGCATATCCCATGCGGAGAGTCCCCTGGGAGGAGATTACATCTCTCAGCCAGTTTGGGAAAACCTTGTAGTTCCACTAGAACGGCTGGAGGTGGTGTCTGGGGAGAGGAAGTTCTGGGAATCTCTGCTTAATTTGCTGAACTATTAGCAAACAATAATTATAGACAAAATCACAGATTCTTTTTTTAGTTAGTTGAGTGGTGCCTTAAAAAACAAAGGCTAATGGATGCTTGTCCTCCCAGTGTACTTCCACATGGCAGTCCCATGTACTAGAGTGAATGATGAAAAAAAAAACAAAAAAAAACACTATTTCCCCTAGAGATACGTGACAAAGAAAAAATACACAACTTCAGGCTCTGTGCCAGTAAGTAGTGGTCTTAGTCTAGCCACCCTAATAAAAATTTGCCTGGCTCCACAACTGAGCACATAGGTCTAATCAACATACATCTTTCTGCCTCCACAAGCCTGAGATTGTTGGCTTCACTTCCACCTGACACTGACACAAGCCACATTTATCAGACTCAAATATGCACTTGAGCAAGTAAACAGAATTTCATGCGTAAAATTAGCTAAGGTCCCCTTTAGGTTTACCAGTTTTTCCAGCAGTCAACAGTGCATTATGTTCTGGGAAGAGAGCACACTTTTTAATAAATCTGGGAGGTATGGTCTTTTATGTTCATCTAAAGAAGAAAAAAAAACGTGTCCAGTCCCTCATCATCACACTACCAAGGCAAGATAGATATAAATTTCATGCTCACCAGGGGAATCAACTGCAATATCATGCTCTGTAAATTATCAAGGTTTTTAATTTCATGTATTTTTAGTTAATTTTCCACATTCGGGTCATTAAAGCATCATCAAGGTGCTTTATGAAGCAGCCTGTCTGGGCTCTTACCACGACATTTTTTTTTTCTTATCCCCTCACCACCTGCTGTTTTACCACCTGTTCCTGCAACCTCCACGTCTCCCCTGCTACCTCCCTCATCCTTCACATATCCCCAATCAAAACTGGCCCCACCCCCATCCTCTTTTACCCTCCTCCTCCCCCACCAGCTCGTCTGGCTCTGCACCACTCCACCTGCATTCAGCACAGGTCCCAAGGTGTACTTGCATCTTCCAGTGTTTCTTTCCTTCTTTATTTATTTTTATCTTCCACACTGCTACTGCAGAACCTCGCTTACACGTACAAGGGCAGTAAAGACAAACCCTCACCCCCATTTTCTCCATCTGTCTTTCCCTAGATTTCTAACTCTCTGTGGCAGTTAGCTTTCTTTCCCTTTCTCTCCATTCCCCCCCCCCCCAACTCCACAAGTACCATCTGGTCCCCTTATTGTCCATACCCATTTTACTTCTGTTTGGCTTTAATGCCGATGCTCACGCCCATTCCTCCCCCCTCCCTATAACCAAAACATCACCTTTTCACTCTCTCCGTGTCCCTTGCATTCCCCCTGCCCAGCGGCATCCTTATGCAGCACTGCAGCAAAACTCTCCCACCCATCACCCATTTCTGATGCCGATAAAAAGATGGAATATTTTTCAAAAGGCTCTGCTTCTATAGCCACATTAATGAGCAAGAGTTCATCTTCACATTCTCTCACTGCTGTTAATGGGTCCGACCGAAAAAAAACAAACAAAAAAAAACCCATTTGAGTGTAGTATTACAGAGTGTTTGTATGTGAAAGGAGTTCTCATAGGGCAAGACAAGGAGAGCAGCTGTGGATAGAGTCACTGGAGTTGCTTTTTACGAGATGTATCTAACAATATGTGGCTAACAAGTAATTTCTGGCTCGATGATAAACGGCTTGCTGAAACACGTAAAGACTGAGCAAAGGTTGAACGCTTAGTGAATATTCAGTGCACTGCTATTGAAGAATAAACAATGGAAGCAGTAAGTCGCTGAAATACTGAAAAACTACTTGACTGCAAAAAAAAGAAAAATCCTAAGTTAAGGCATACTGTGACAAGCTATTTTTTAAGTCCCTCAAGAGCTCATTTGAACTAGTTTTATTTTGAAAGGGCATTATTTCACTATAATGAACTGCGACAAATTTAAAAAAGGCTACTCATTACATGTGGCCATGTCAAGTGAATGCAAATGGAAACGTCTCACCTTTTCTCTGCATTCTGACTGTGGTTTCGAAAGAGCTCGACAGCTCTTAAGCCGGCGCTGAAAGCAATAACAACCTTAACCTCGTCAGCTTAATCTAATTAAACTTATTCACACTTTTGGCGTTGGTAAAACTTGCATCATAAGCTCTCCTGACATGAAAGACGTACGTGTGTGACTACCCATGGCATGACAGATTGCTGTGCCATGCACTCCCTTCAAAAGGTGATTGTAAGGTGTGAGAGTGTGCTTAGGAAAAAAGCACGTTTTTGATTTGATAGGGATTTTCACTGGTGGTGGTGAAGTTGATGTGGGTGTGTATGTTGTACTGCTGCCAAACTTACGAGGAAGGAGTTGGTTTGCCGACTTTACACTGACTCATTCCTCACACCGCCTCTTCGTGCCTATGACACTATGTCTTATGCTATTTTCTACTGTGAAGGTGATTTCTTTGGTCTCTGTAAGTGGATTCAGAGGTTTGTGTAGGACTCTTCCTCTACGGGCACTTCAAATTTAAACTTTCACACCATCCCCCTGCAGTCTGTGGTTTGGTGTAAGAAACAAAGGCACGGATGTTTTTGCACAGACCAGTGCAGTACTCGCCAGCAGGCAAACAATAGCATCCTGAAAAATAAGGTCAACGTGGTCAGGCTGAAAGTTAGGGGCGTGGCTGCTTTGACTGACAGTGTCGATACAGGCGTCTGTAACCCACGGCTATCTGTGAGGCCTGACCTCTGCTAATTCAATGAAATGGACTCCTTGACTGTGTGGACTGTGATTAACAGACAGGTCAAGATTAACCATCTGTACTCACAGAGAGCAGTGCACTGTCAAAGTGATAAGGACGCCTTCACTGTGCTTTACTTTCCCTGTCTTAAACTTACTGTGCTCAGTAAATTTACTAGACCACCTGTCATTAAAAAAAAAAAAGCACAAATACTTTAGAAATCTGTCTAAAAGTCTTAAAAAAAACTACAGAATTCACTTTTTCATTTCTGAATTTGAGGTGGTACATTGGACGTCTCAGAGAAGTCGTAAATTAATCAAGTGTAACATCTAAGCAGCACGCTGAAACCGATTTTTCTGTTCGGCGGAGCAAGTAAATAACTGTAATTTGGCTTCTTAATAAAAAATAATAATGTGTCTTACTGTTTTATAAAAATGGAGAAAGAAATATTAAGTTTGAAAATTCATGGATAACAACAACAATTATATTTTGGCACTCTAGGTTTTAGAAAAAATATCTTTTTTTTTTTTTTTTTTCAAAAAAAAAAAAAAAAAAAAAGAAATCTTAAATGTGAAAATAAGTTGGCAGCATTAAACCTTATTCTGTATCTGATTTATATGGTTGTGAAATATAATTAGTAATACTAGAGTTTTTCAATTGTGTGTTTGTGGACACGATCATCACAGTGTTCTTGGTCATTTTACTTACCGTATTTTCAATTTCCATTGTCTGTTGTCAGCTAGGTTTCAGATGATTCTTGAGTCTGGGCTTTCTTTTTGAGATGCAGTAAAGCCTTTCAAAGACCCTCAGAACAACCTTTAACCACTGTTTTTTACTTTTGTTTGTTACCATAGTTCTTGGAGGTTACTGACTTAAGCCCTGGTATTGGATTCCTATAAGTTCTTGAAAAGGTGACAGCAGATAAATTGCAGCATTAAGGCTCACTAATATAATCCTCAAAACTGGAAAGTCAACTTTAGAATGGCAGCAGGGTGCTTCTGTGCTGTCTTATAGGATCTGATACAGAGGGTTGTAGTGCCACTGGTGGAGCCGCCTTGGCATTGTCTGATCTTACATGTATGCTATCTGATATGTATCTGAACATATAAGAAAAGGAATACATTTTTATTTGTTCATCAAAACAAAGCAAGATAAACCTCATTCTAAAATTAGGGTACCAATGAGCGACAGTTATTTTATTGCAGGTTTAGGCTGAGCATGAATATGAGCAGATTTAGCATTTATATTAATTTCAGTATTTGAAACTGAGCTGTGTCACCCTGCATTCAGAATTTATGTATGGCTCAGGGTTTACCTAAGCCTCTAGTTCTTATTGACTCTAAACTTGGAATGATGGCTGAGCCTTTCAAAATATGCTTAAAAATGTAATATAAGAAACACTGGACATAAGTTATTATTCAGAAAGTTTCATGAATGTGAACAACACACATGAATTTCAATACTTGTCTGCTATGCTGAGGCTTGACCCAGGGCCACAATAGTCTATAGTAACAAAAATCTGTCCGGTACATTTTTATTATTATTTTCAGGTCAAAGTGACTTGCAGGTCACATTAAAAATTCACGTCACGATGCTGTTTGAAATGTTTATTTACATCAAACTCACACAATTTTCATATTGATGTCATTTTATGACAGCAGTGTCATTGTAATGTAAATATCCTGTCAGTTCATATATTTTCTCATATTAGTTTTATTCTGGGGTCTTCTACAAACACCTACTATACAAGCCAAAGATCCTTGCATCTAAAAATCTGTTAAGACACAAGTAAGTTGTTTCATCACCTTCAGACTAATAGCAACTAATCTAATAACAATCAGTGCTGTGCAGAGATAAAAACTGTATATAGTTTTCACAGTTATATTTCAGTATTTTATTTCATTACTGCTATACCCTTGAAATCAAAATAGACACATGTTGGTAACTTTTATTTAAGCAATTTTTGCAGGCCTAAGGCTTTATTGTTACTTTAACTTTAGATGATGTTTGTTTTGAATTTGTGAATCAAATAAGGAAGGCATCACTAGCATAATTTAAAAAACAACAAAGGTTTCATTCATGACAGTTCAAGAAAAAAAAAGAAAAAAAAAATCTTTTTTTTTTTGCTTTCACAGAGGGTGCACAGAAGGGTTTGCTGTCGGAATTGTGGGATAAGGAGCCAAATGAAGACTCGGGAGGGAGGAAGAGTAAACAAAACTGCACCTTTACTGGTGGAAAGCCCATAACAAAGCCACAGTTAAAATCCGAAAGGAACAACAAACACAATCCAGGCAGAACTCTCATACAAGGGTAGCAGTATGACAAAGCGAAGACAGCGCTCTTTATGCACACATGACACACCAATCAGGGGACTGAGGCACGGATGGGAGGAAACCAGACACAGGCGTACACAAAACACCCAATCATAGGGGAGGAGCTAAAACTGAACACAACATGCAAAAGACAACTAATCAGCAAAGTAAAACAGGAAGTAAGTAACAATGACTAAACAAGGACACACAAGGACTTTAGCACTGGGGAGAATGAGACAGGAAACAGTGAGGGAACACACACAAGCTGTGCTAAAATATGAGCAAACTGAAAGACTCTTCCCAATAATATCAATAACCCAAACTCACACAGCATGACATTTCCAACCTAAGCAAATGTGCTTGTGCGTGCTCCTTCAAAAACCCGCATCGTTCGACGTGAGGGTCACGCTGTGATGTATGTTGAGTGGTTGAGAAGTGGACAATAACAGGAAGTGAGTGATACAAGACTTCACCAGAAATGGAAAAAACACAAATAATAATAACAGCATGAGACACTAGGGTTTCACTTTTCACCTTTCACATGATATGATTTCGGTCTTATCAATGGCTGCCAACAACCAACAACAGCACAAGCAAGAGTCGCCCTCAGACTGGTTGTTTGTCACACTGCCACCTTGTGGATGTAAACAGATGACAGTAACAACATATACAAAGCTATGCATGCGTACGACCGCCACAGAACCATGTTTTCCCCTTTCGAGGTGTCACTTTGGAAGTTTTGGGGATATTTTTTTTTACAAACCAAACAATCAATGATTCAAGAATCACCAAATCAGTTTTAAAAAGAATCATAAAAATAAGGATGACATATAACCACAAAAGCTGTTGTTTAATTCTACACGTGTGTGACTAATATTAATACAACAGACAAAATATTCATAAGCAGACAATACTTACCTTTATACCTGCAACGCTTGACTTTGGTTATTATACAAGAACATTTTTGATTGATTAACACGATATTAAATCTTGGATTTAAAAAAATCTTTTAACAAAAAGAATAAATAACAAAAATTAAAGTTGTATTTTTGTGTACTAGGATGCCCCTGGTTACACAGTAACCCGAGAGTCTAAGTAAGGCCTCAGTCCCTGTCCACACCACCACAAACCTTTAAAGATGTTTTGTTGGATACTTCTCTGATCTTTAAAAAGCAAATCAGCAGAGTTTTGAAGGGCAGCTTTTATCGGCACCATAGCCAAACGCCATAGCAATTTCCTGGGAATAGGTTTTCCAATTCAGCCGTTCCTAGAACTATTTCCAAATGTAGCTGCTGGACTCAGTGAAATGCAGAATCGATTTCAAAATCAGTCTTTCTGTAATCTGTCTCAAAGTCACCCGGGTCATCTCCTAAGCAGCTCCTGTCAGTCCCCCATTCTCTTCTTAAAACCAAAGGCAAACAAGCTGCAGACCCACATATTCTACTGTCTCCTGTCTGAAGTGACCCACGGTTTGTTTTCTTTCTGCAACTTTTATCCATTATTTTCCTTTTAGACATTCGCGTTTTTATTTTACCCCTTTTCAAATAACAATTTGTATTAATTACATGTATTTCTGGACCGCCTACTTGGGTTTTTAATCCATCTGCTACAACTGGGAAGCACTTTGGGTCTACTTCAGTTGCTTTTAAATGTGCTATACAAACAGATGTGACTTTAGATATTGGATGTGGGCTGATCATAAAAAAATATATATTTGGTTTCAAATGAAACTCTCCAAGACTCCACTCCTTTGGTTGAGCCATCACAGTGATGTTAACTGTGTAATTTCATTAAAGTTATATCATACTGACACATTTGGAACAGCAACTTTTATTACATAATTAATCCTGTGCAAATCATAATTATACACTTGAGAGCTTTATTCCTTCTCGAAACAAAACTGTCCATATTTCCACACTAACAACAACGCACAGCCACATCGCGGTGCACTTCCTTTCTGTTTAGTCAGGGAAGCAGATGCATGGAGAAGTATAATTGATTTGTTTATTTGATTTTTTAATTATGCACAATGATTCTAATGATTAATAATGGTTTTAATTTAGAGGATTCTGTTATCCCAGCCGCAGTTTCCCCTATAAGACGAAAGATAAGCTGTTAGAGAGGGAGGTGAGAGGGCTGATGAGAGGTGAGGATGAAAGAGATGACTGAAGCGCGGTGGGAGGATGGGGACAGGCGGCATTACAGGTGGGATTGTGAGCGATAGAGGAATGACAGAAAGGTAATTCCTATCCATCAGTTCTTTCTTTCCTCTTCCTTTTTTTTCCCCAGCTGATTTTTTTCCCAAACCCACTTCTCCTTCTCCACTTTCTCTCTCTCTTTGCCACCTCCTTTCTCCGGCTGTCCTCCACAGCGCTGTATTTTGGGATCCAGGCCTCGTCTTTCTAAAGTTATTTTTTGTGAACTTTGCAGAGAAACTCCTGCTGATGGTCGCTGGACTTCTCGGTTGCTAAACAGAGCTAGTCCTTCTGCTGTTGTTGTTTTTTTCTTTCTCTCTCTCAGCGGTATGCCCAGCGTTATGCATTCCTGCTGGTACAATACTGCGGACGACAACAATATCAGGCACCGAGTTTAAAGCAGAGCAGGTCAAATGTTGTGCTACTTCTGAAGCTGGAACTACACAAAGACAAACAGATTCCTTGCTTTGTTAGGCGACGTCTCTATTCAAGTCTATTAAAAGTTGTGCCAGCGCCTCGAACTCTCGAGAATAACATAGTTAATCAATCACCGAATAAAGAAGTCAGTTAATTTCAAGCAGCGAAGCTTTGGGCTGACTCAGACAAGATAATCTCCTAATACACCAAACACTAGTGTTATTTGTTGGAAAAAGTGCATAAAGAATAATTACATTTGTTACATTTAATGGACTGGCAGAGCCTCACAGGACTCACTCGTACAACTTCAACAAAGTACAGGATCAGCCGGATGTGGTATGTAAATGTGGCACCAGCAAATTGAATTTCTGGATTTTTGAAGCAACTTTCTGGGAAACTGAAAGAAAAGAAAATCATTTTCTTCTTTTATTCTCTTAAGCCTGTCTCTGTCAATTTTAATGAATTTTTAAAGTTTTTTCCATGTGAAGCCCATTGTGTTTTCCTCATGCGTGAAATGTGGTATATAAAGGTTTGACTTGGCTCGCCCTATCTTACGCATACAAAGCCTCACAACCAGAAATATTTCCCGACAGTATGGCGAGCACAGCTTGGCTTCTCCTCAGAGGTAATAGAGACCATGGAGAATATCACTAGAAAGGCACTTTTGCACAGGGAGAGAGCGCGACTACCAAGTGCGTGGGAATATCACAGCCACATATCAGACAGAAAATCTGCTTCTATTCAAATTGACATTACTTATCTACCATTGCTTGTTCTTTGGCACAAATGACTTGTAACTGTAGATTTGTACCCACCCCTTCCATCCCCTCTTGATCTCTTTTGATTTTTTGCATGAAAGTGTCTCACTGCGACTACAGCACATCCTTAGAAATAATCGGAGGGGGAAAAACAGCAAAAGGAACGTGTTAGTATTGTTCTTCAAGCACCAAAGGATCCCCAGGTGTTGCGGGACACCCCGAGAGCTATCGATAATTAACGCCGTCTTTTGTTTTCTTTTTTTGCGTCACGTATCAAGAAGTTTTGCTCGACACCTTTTAGCATCTCCTCAGCTGCCGCAGAAAGATCCACTCAGCTCTGATTAGTGTCACCTGGCTGTTTATGCATTCCACTTGGGACTCTGCGGCACCTTAAACTAAAGCTCCTTCATGACACCGCGCTGTCAATTAGGTGTATCGAGCTGCCTCTTTTCTTTTTTTTCCCTCCCTACGTCAGCAGAGTCGGTGGGGTGTTAGAGCTCACTGCCTCCATCTGGTCTCCATCTGTAATGAGACAGACCAACGGGGATCTCTCGCTCATGCGAAGGTTAACAGCCCGCTGCTGTATACTAACACACAAAATCTCTCCATATGTGCAGTCTTAGATACAGTACATCCTTGTTTTACATGACGGAGTCTCCATCTCCCCGCCTGCTTTGCAGCGGAACTTCTCCACCTTTCACTTGTGCCTCGTGCGACTACACACAGGCGAGTAAAACAAACCAGGAATCGGTGGGATTATACTGATGGACGAGCACTTGATTCTGAGTAAATCTCATTTAAACGGATGATTATTCAAATCAGTGTATTCTCCAACTTCCCAGTGGGCTTAAATTCCAAGTCTGCCATCTTAATCCTTTAATGCTAACCTAAAAAAAAAAAAAAAAAAGATATATATATATATATAGAGAGAGAAATGACCCACCTTTAACAGTGTAAGGCTAACCTTTCACAGCTCTGCAGATACATGCTGTTTTCACCCTGTGCTGCACATTGCTTTGACACATCCCAACTTCAAGTGTCCTTTATGAATATTTTAAAATTTCATGACTCAGATCTGTCAGCTGTAATTGCTCAGCGTATATTAATTTTGACACAGTTGCAGCGACCGCTGGGATTACAAGACGCACACATTTTTGAACCTGCTGGCTAGTGCATGGGCTGTTTCGTTTATAAACGGAGTATTACATCATTATTATTGTTATTGCATTTAATTTTTCAAATATGTCCACCCAACTGTTTGAAGAGATGTTCTTTATTGACATCAGAAGGTCATCGGTGTGATGAGCAGCTTCACTGCAGTCATGCCAGACTGATGCAGTGGATGAAATATTCACTGTCAGAAAACTGAGTGCACTGTAAGTACTTCCACTCAGTCTCAGGGCTAATCTGGAGATGTGCTGGAGGGAAAGGAGAGCTCTTCTTCATGAATTAAGTGCCACTGATACTGAATTCCGATTTAAATGGATTACTCAGTAAAAACATATGCATAGGAAGTGACCATACAGGGTGGCGTACTAAGCGATTATCTAATGGCAGGAAGCTTATTTAGCAAGGTGCGTTCAGCGGCTGCATGGTTACATCGCACAGACACTTGCTAATCACTCCGAAGCAACGTGCCGTATAAATAAAACCTTAATATTTCACCACAGATGAGCTGTACAGTTAACCACACAACAAGCCATATTAGATGTTAGATATTTGCTTTAAATCACTTCAAAAAGCTCCAACACCACAAACACAGTCAAATGGTCAATTCACTGACTCAAAATACCGGAGGTGACAGTCTAGCAGAAAGCTAGGAGCCTGGTTGGAAATCATTTCCCACTCAGCTGCGTCATAAAACAAAACATTCCGCCTGTAAAGTTGTTAACAAAGCTGAAATTGCCTTCCGAGACCGAACAAAAAAGGAAAACTGTGCATTTCAGCACAAATATGGAGAAAAATTTATGGAGAAAGCCTCGAGTGGCCACTGAGGAACTGCACTTTTTGGCCCTTCTCTTCTGGCTTTGTTTTTCACCCTCAGGGTTCCTGCTTAGTGGAAACAGCTAGCCTGAAGCTGAATCCATAGTTCTGCTTTTGTGTCAGTTTGCGTAGGTATTCGGCTATGCAGAGTGAATGATTTTGGGTATACAACCTACACAAACGTGCTTGAGCTCAGGGGTGATGCTATGTGTAGACTCAATGCTGCATAGTTGAAATATGAGCTTGAATAGGGAAAAGGAGCAACAGTGGCGTTCACCACGAAGAATGAGAAACGTGAAAAATAAATAATCAAAGATCAACAAGGCAACAGCAAAAGTACAGGCAGTTTTTCTGTTTTTTATTTTTAACACTCGGTTTTGCCTTCAAACCTGAACTGGATAAGCCCCCAAAAAAGGATGGAATCACTTCACTACAGAGAAACTCTTTGTTTTCTATGACTTTGGGTTTCTCTGCAGCAGGTGCTAAAGGGCTAAAGGATCAACAACAACACAAGCAAGAGCAGCCCACAGACTGCCTGTTCCAGATATTTTCATCACTGCCCTCTGCCCCCCTATTGACAGCACAGAGCTCCAGCATGTAGACCATGACCTGCAAAGATCTGTGTAGGCTCTAAACAGGATCAATGCACAGCCATGCCGGACCTTGAATCTGACTAGAAGTACTTTTACCTTTCAGTGATTAACATGCCCAATAGTTAATTTATTGAGGAAGAGATTTATTTGTTTACCTTGGGCCAAGCCAAGTTCATTGCTTATCTCTGCTGCAAACCAAGTTTTCCATTTGGAAGCTGCCATAGGTCTTGTCAGAACCAGTTTTGCACTGATGAAAGATGTGGGAGTTCTCCTTTCATATAAATTCAGAACAACTTGCATACTCACATCTTTCTTATTCGCAGTTGTTGCCATTTTTCTGTCATTCTTAATTCTACTTACTAACTCTGATTGGTAGAGTCGTTCTCTAACTACCAGAAACAACCTGCAAAAAGACGTGCATGGAAATTCAGAGGTCTGAAAGCATGCTGACCATGATACTAACACACAAACTGTTGCTGTGTATTTTTATGTTTACATGTCTCTGAAGAACACAGAACTATAAATTCATATTTCAATCAAGAGGAATGATCACAGAGACAAAGTGTGTTTATCATTACAGGAATCTTAGAACAACATTTTAGTCCATTTCTATAACCGCAGGAAGTGGCCATGTATTTTGGTAAGAACAGTAAGTATGGATTATGATTTGTGCAAAGTTGGCAGCCTACAAAGGG
This sequence comes from Aulonocara stuartgranti, assembly GCF_965226115.1. NCBI lineage: Eukaryota > Metazoa > Chordata > Actinopteri > Cichliformes > Cichlidae > Aulonocara > Aulonocara stuartgranti. The sequence goes on along the minus strand of NC_138939.1, from coordinate 31,188,768 downwards.
CACAATTCATGTTTTCTATCAAAACATTTTTCAACTTTGTTCAGCCACTGAAAAGCATCAGCAAAACAATAATGCATTGTTTGAGTGTGCAGGGAAGCATGCAGGAGAAGCTCACCTTCATGAAGACAGAGTTTAGCTTTTTAGTCGGGTTCATTCACTGAACTGAATCCAGGTTACTCGTTGGTTTGGATTTTTTATTTTGTTTACTCTGGGCTTCCCTCGATGCCTTGACAGTTTTTAAGCAACTTTAAACATCACAGATTGAAAAGCCATAAAGCCTAGTATAGCCCTGCTCAATCACACGAGACAGAGAGAAGCAACATCGTCTAGAATTTCATTCACTGATTTCATTTTTTATTTGCTTTTTGCACATAAGGATGTGGAGGAAAGGCTTTGCACATTAAAGTAATGCAAACGAATATTTTTTTTTCTGCCACTATTACAACTTAAAGAGGTGGAAGGATAAACATGCCTGATTTATTACAGCTTTTAATCTAGAATTCCATCATCCCTAATCATTGCAAAGTGTGCCATTCCTTTCATTACATAAGAAAATGAAACTATGCATAAATATCGCTGCTATGAATGAAGTCATGACTTCAAACTGAAAAATTCATGTGACGGTTGCTTTTTATAACCATGGAGACATGAAGAAAATTGGATTTTAAAAAGCTAAAGAATGCCTCAAGTAGGTCAGTGTTATGGCAATGCCAAAATCTAGTGTCTAAAAAAGCTGAAAACTGGAATCAAAGAGGTTTGAGTATTAAACTGGCAGCGGTGATAAAGCCGGAGCAGCTGTGCAGAGGCACCACCTAAGCCTCTTTCTGAGTCAATAAAAACCCCGGAGGGCTTTTATTAAAGGGTATCTTTGAAGGAAAATCTGTCACAACATAAATTTACTGTAGTCAGGTTATATTTGACTGAGACTGTGCAACACTAACTACGCACCACAACGGACCGGTTACCATGGCAACGGACCGGTTACCATGGCAACGGACCGGTAACCCATGGCAACGGACAGTTAACCCATAACAACGCATGTAAACGCATGGCAACAGACAGTTAACCCATAACAACGCATGTAAACGCATGGCAACGGACAGTTAACGCATGGCAACGGACAGTTAACCCATGGCAACGGTCATATAACCCATGGCAACGGACAGTTAACCCATAACAACGCATGTAAACGCATGGCAACGGACAGTTAACCCATAACAACACATGTAAACGCATGGCAACGGACAGTTAACGCATGGCAACGGACAGTTAACCCATGGCAACGGACCGGTTACCATGGCAACGGACCGGTTACCATGGCAACGGACCGGTAACCCATGGCAACGGACAGTTAACCCATAACAACGCATGTAAACGCATGGCAACGGACAGTTAACCCATAACAACGCATGTAAACGCATGGCAACGGACAGTTAACCCATAACAACGCATATAAACGCATGGCAACGGACAGTTAACCCATAACAACGCATGTAAACGCATGGCAACGGACAGTTAACCCATAACAACACATGTAAACGCATGGCAACGGACAGTTAACCCATGGCAACGGTCAGGTAACCCATGGCAACGGACCGGTTACCATGGCAACGGACCGGTTACCATGGCAACGGACCGGTTACCATGGCAACGGACAGTTAACCCATAACAACACATGTTAACGCATGGCAACGGACAGTTAACGCATGGCAACGGACAGTTAACCCATGGCAACGGTCAGGTAACCCATGGCAACGGACCGGTTACCATGGCAACGGACCGGTAACCCATGGCAACGGACAGTTAACGCATGGCAACGGACAGATAACCCATGGCAACGGACAGTTAACCCATAACAACGCATGTAAACGCATGGCAACGGACAGTTAACGCATGGCAACGGACAGTTAACCCATGGCAACGGTCATATAACCCATGGCAACGGACAGTTAACCCATAACAACGCATGTAAACGCATGGCAACGGACAGTTAACCCATAACAACACATGTAAACGCATGGCAACGGACAGTTAACCCATAACAACACATGTAAACGCATGGCAACGGACAGATAACCCATGGCAACGGACAGTTAACCCATAACAACGCATGTAAACGCATGGCAACGGACAGTTAACCCATAACAACACATGTAAACGCATGGCAACGGACAGTTAACCCATGGCAACGGTCAGGTAACCCATGGCAACGGACCGGTTACCATGGCAACGGACAGTTAACCCATAACAACACATGTTAACGCATGGCAACGGACAGTTAACGCATGGCAACGGACAGTTAACCCATGGCAACGGTCAGGTAACCCATGGCAACGGACCGGTTACCATGGCAACGGACCGGTTACCATGGCAACGGACCGGTAACCCATGGCAACGGACCGGTTACCATGGCAACGGACCGGTAACCCATGGCAACGGACAGTTAACCCATAACAACGCATGTAAACGCATGGCAACGGACAGTTAACCCATAACAACGCATGTAAACGCATGGCAACGGACAGTTAACCCATAACAACGCATGTAAACGCATGGCAACGGACAGTTAACCCATAACAACGCATGTAAACGCATGGCAACGGACAGTTAACGCATGGCAACGGACAGTTAACCCATAACAACGCATGTAAACGCATGGCAACGGACAGTTAACGCATGGCAACGGACAGTTAACCCATAACAACGCATGTAAACGCATGGCAACGGACAGTTAACGCATGGCAACGGACAGTTAACCCATGGCAACGGTCAGGTAACCCATGGCAATGGACAGTTAACCCATAACAACGCATGTAAACGCATGGCAACGGACAGTTAACGCATGGCAACGGACAGTTAACCCATGGCAACGGACCGGTTACCCATGGCAACGGACCGGTAACCCATGGCAACGGTCAGGTAACCCATGGCAACGGTCAGGTAACCCATGGCAACGGACCGGTTACCATGGCAACGGACCGGTTACCATGGCAACGGACCGGTAACGCATGGCAACGGACAGTTAACCCATAACAACGCATGTAAACGCATGGCAACGGACAGTTAACGCATGGCAACGGACAGTTAACCCATAACAACGCATGTAAACGCATGGCAACGGACAGTTAACGCATGGCAACGGACAGTTAACCCATGGCAACGGTCAGGTAACCCATGGCAACGGACCGGTTACCATGGCAACGGACCGGTAACCCATGGCAACGGTCAGGTAACCCATGGCAACGGACCGGTTACCATGGCAACGGACCGGTAACCCATGGCAACGGACCGGTTACCATGGCAACGGACCGGTAACCCATGGCAACGGACCGGTTACCATGGCAACGGACCGGTAACCCATGGCAACGGACAGTTAACCCATAACAACGCATGTAAACGCATGGCAACGGACAGTTAACCCATAACAACGCATGTAAACGCATGGCAACGGACAGTTAACCCATAACAACGCATGTAAACGCATGGCAACGGACAGATAACCCATGGCAACGGACAGTTAACCCATAACAACGCATGTAAACGCATGGCAACGGACAGTTAACGCATGGCAACGGACAGGTAACCCATGGCAACGGACCGGTTACCATGGCAACGGACCGGTTACCATGGCAACGGACCGGTAACCCATGGCAACGGACAGTTAACCCATAACAACGCATGTAAACGCATGGCAACGGACAGTTAACCCATAACAACGCATGTAAACGCATGGCAACGGACAGTTAACGCATGGCAACGGACAGTTAACCCATGGCAACGGACAGTTAACCCATAACAACGCATGTAAACGCATGGCAACGGACAGTTAACCCATAACAACACATGTAAACGCATGGCAACGGACAGTTAACGCATGGCAACGGACCGGTTACCATGGCAACGGACCGGTTACCATGGCAACGAACCGGTAACCCATGGCAACGGACAGTTAACCCATAACAACGCATGTAAACGCATGGCAACGGACAGATAACCCGTGGCAACGGACAGTTAACCCATGGCAACGCATGTAAACGCATGGCAACGGACAGTTAACGCATGGCAACGGACAGTTAACCCATGGCAACGGACAGTTAACCCATAACAACGCATGTAAACGCATGGCAACGGACAGTTAACGCATGGCAACGGACAGTTAACCCATGGCAACGGACCGGTTACCATGGCAACGGACCGGTAACCCATGGCAACGGACAGTTAACCCATAACAACGCATGTAAACGCATGGCAACGGACAGTTAACCAATAACAACACATGTAAACGCATGGCAACGGACAGTTAACCAATAACAACACATGTTAACCCATGGCAACGGACCGGTTACCATGGCAACGGACCGGTAACCCATGGCATCCTCACCCCTTCCTGTTACGTGTTGCATGTTGTCCATTGTTTATTTACCTCTCACCAGTCGGCAGCGTCCGCCATGTTTGTCTGTGCTAAATGTCATCTGCGGTGTGCTCAACAGCTATTTGGTCAACAGGCTCTAGAAGAAAACAGAATCAAACTTACGTGAACACAGTCTGTATCCACACTTTTGTTTCCTCTGTGACAGCCATCCTGTTTGGTAATCTGCAAACTCAAGAGCTTGTTGACCACTGTATCGTAACCAGAGTGGTTACTTTGTAACGTCCTCATTGTTTAGTGTTACTGATTTGCCAAAATCACCATCTCAAAGCCTTGAATTTCTCCGTTTTGAAGCACAACTTCTAGCAGTTGAAATACAAGGCTATGGGAATGTGGCATTCCTGCCACATTTGCTAATTTTGTAGCTCTTATGGACAATTTCAGCTTTAACCCAAAGTTTAAACTGCACAAGTGTTTCCAGATTTTCTGGATTTGAAAATTATAACAATAAACACTCAGTTGTCAGTTTATTAGGGAGCTCAAACTAATGCAGACTAACAACAGTCCTGCAATAAAGGCAACTTTTCATAGTTTCATCTTCATTGTAAAAAAGAGGAAGTGTTTGTGGTGCTGTTTTCATGTACTGCATTATACAGTAAGGTGTTCCTATTTGCTTTTATTTTTTTAGCTTAACCTCATTTACAGAAATGAGGGAACAACTGATATAAATTAGGTGTACCTAATAAAGTGAGAACTGAGTGTACATCCTCTGCTCTTCTTGCTTAAAAACACTCTTAAGAAATTGAGATGTAAACAGAAGCAAATGTCCAGATTGACCTCTTGGTCGTCTAACATGTGTGTCCCCCTGTCTCTCACCCCCCCTCTCCATGCCTACTCACAGATCTCCGAAACCAGCCTTTCCTGCGAGCGGACGCGTTGATCCGGAGCGGTTGGAAGAGACCCTAAACCACTTATTCGTCACTTATAGTCCCCTCCCTATTGTAACCCTTCCCTTTGTCCCAGTGGCGCATCTCAACCCTGAGGCTGCAGATCACAAAGACTGAAAAGCGAGGACAGGACAAAGCCCTTGTTTTAGCCCGGTAATTTATTTATTTATGGATGCCCTTTTACAACCACTTTAAATGAGCAGGCATGATTACAGAAGCACAACGCGCTACTACTCCTTCGTCACCGCGAGCAGAAGGCTTTCCCTGCTCTGTCGGCACTGACCTTTGGGAGGATGACCAGAGCACAGGTGAGGCCATCTGAGGACTGGAGGAGGAATTGTGCTTTCACTAACAAGTGCCTGCTAGCATGTGGATCTTAATGTGGACATTCCTAAAACCCATTAATATCCGAAGGTTACGCAGTCATAGCAGGATTTAAACTGGGAGGCAGCCAAGATAAATTGCCGACTCTTCTGCTGCTGCTGGGACGCCTGCCTTTAAGACACCTGCAAAAGCCTCCTGCAAATAACAGAGGAGGTGCGATGTTATAACAGACATTCGTGGACTGTTTCGCAGCGTTACGCCAAGTCTTCGAGACGCCTTCAATCAGACTTAATATTGTTTATTTTGATTGTATCTGGGAGCAAAGACCAAGAAATTTAAGATCAAATCACTAAATTACAAAGAAAAGAGAGCCAGTTTTTGGAAGCCTACACTACTAAAAAGAAAGATGTGTCAGACGTGATAAAACTTGATTTTGGGTAAACACCAACACATAATTACAGTCCAAAAGTCTTGAGTAAGCCCTCATTTCTTTTGCTTCCAAGGAGTCAAACTTTCCTGTAATACTTTCTTGCTCAAAACATGGTGAACTGGCACAGGCAGGACTTTTACTTTCCATAAAGAACAACTCCTCATACTTTCCCACAGTGTCACACCTTATTTTCCAGCTCTCGTTGATTGACAGATGATCGCTGCTCAAACTCTTTTATGCCTACTGCCTTAAAAACTACAGTGTGATTTCAGTGCTTAAAACTTGAGCTTATATAAAATAATCTCCAAAAGTCTTGAACTAACGCTCATTCTTTGTGTTTTGTATCAGAGTTGCCAGGCTTGTAAATTTTTAGTGGTCTTTATAAATAGTTTTTTAGGTTTTCTGCAGTTTAGTCAAAGTTTTTCTTCGGCTGCTTTGTCACTCATTTTGAGTCCTTGTACTTGACCATTTTCAGAGAAATATCTTTTGTTAAACCACTTAACACTGACCTATGAATCATTCAAGCAGAGAGAAGTCAACTAACTCAAGGGATGACTCAGTGTTGTGTCTACACATAACAGACAATTTAGCAGGGAACGCATTTTAAATTAGGACTTTTTTTGGTGTCTTTGTATTATAGTTCTGTTCTCCTGTTCGATAGGTTTTATGGTTCATTATAGGTTATGATGAGTTTTGGGTTGCAGCTGGATACTCTTCTGTTTGTTCTTTTCTCCTAGTGCCTCTGAGTTTCATTATCTCTATTTCTGGTTCACAGTTTCTTGTTTATATAGTTCCCCATTGTTTCCAGACTGTGTTCCTTATTAGGTTGGGCCAGTGGTTCCCAAACTTTTTTTTGCTAGGCCCCCTTTGTTTTACAAGAAAAATGTTCACACCTCAAACATTTAGCAAACAATTAAGCAATTTGTGCCTTTTTTCACGTCACGCTGTGCGCACGTTTTTGTTTATGTGAGATGAATTGCAGAATGGCAGATAGAGACAAAATACTGTTAATCTGACTATCTGCGGGTTTTACACGCTTACATACACACACACACACACAGTTACTGTCCCTCTATTTAGAAAGAGAGATTATTCAAGAATGTAACTGAAAATCACTTTTAATTGTTGTTTGTATTGTTTTATGTGTCTTGTTTTGTGTATTTAAATTCCTTGCACAGTAATCAAGTGGAGCACCCACAATTTAGTTCTACTTGCACACTGACAATAAAGGGCTAGTCTGTTCTACTTCAGCCAGTAGTTTTGAGGATCTTATCAAAACTGGTGTAATAGTAGAAGAAAAGTGCCACAAGATTTTTATCAACCATGAAATGCCAGCTAGAAAGCACTTAATTGGCAATGGGTTGATTTTTTCAGTATGACAGCGATTCCAAACACGCAGTGGAACACCATCAGTCATGGATTGGCCTCCCCAGAGCCCAGATATCAACATTATTGAAGTGGTGTGGGACAGAGAACAGGACAAAAAAGGCAGCCAACACCCAAAGAAGAGCTTTGAATGTCCTTCAAGAAGCCTGGAGAACTTTTCCTGAAGACTTAAAGAAATGACAAGAAAGCTTTGCTCAAAGAGCTCAGACTGAAGAATAAAGATTAAACCAATTATTGACATTTACATTGCTAAAACTGTACAATCCCTGCTGTTGCTTTAAATACTATATTTCTGTGTATGTTTGCATGTTTCAATAAATCACTGCATCTATTTCCCATTTTTCCTCACAAAATCTAAAGAAACGAGGGGTGACTCAAGACCTTTGCACAGTACTGTAGGACTTCATCTTTGAACACAATGACATATAGAAAAGGAAAGAATGGAGAGATTCCCTACTTCTCTCCCTATTTCAAAAAGTTTCCACACAATTAAATGACTTTTCTGCCTGTGAGCTGTGTGCACAAACATGCCATACTCAGCAAATGCAAACTGCAGACCTATTATCTGAACTGCTCATGCTGCGCACGTCCCCTCCGGTCCAGCTGCAAATCGATGGACTGTGTGGCAGCAGAGCCTGGGCGGGGCGGACAGATCTCAAATCAGTAGAAAGGCCATTTCTATTGATCTGGCTAAATCACTGGAGACAGATGCAACCCATTCAGAACTCTGGCAATCTATGGATCCTCCGTTGGGCTCTGACCTACATTACGATGACAAGTAAACACAACTTCAGAGGACACATCTTCCGTCTCTTCCTTCTGCCTCTTCTCTTCCTATCCCTCCTCTGTCCCAGGCTCACCCGCTACTGCTGCTGCTGCTGATGCCGTGGATTCCCCCCACCCCTCCCTCCCACCCCTGCAGCATGGAAAAGACACGTTTGTGCTAACAAGATTAATTAAAAAGTGGCTGTAAATGAGTCTTATTTTGGTATTTTGCAGCTGTGGGATGTATTTTTCCCCCCTAGCTCTGTGGTGGTTTCCGCTCAAGACGATTAGCTGTTGTGAATTGTTGCATATTTTTCCGAGATGCCCATTTTTGCATTTTTATGGTGGAGTCATTGCTCCTACATTTAGGGGATAATCAGCATTTGTCCTGGAGCACAGAAATCCGCTTCTCTCTTTTTGTATAGATTTGTTTGACATTTTGTCTGCGAAGAAGAGATACCCAGGCTGCTCCCCACCCACACAGACGTTAACGTACGAGGTCAGAGCGCCGAGCTCGTTTTCACACACTTACAGTAATGGGAATTAAAACAAGAGTAACTGACTGTAGCCCTGAGTAAGTGAAGAGTCACTGGATTCCAATTTCAAATGGGATGTGATAGCAACTGTTGGCTTCATTTGCATTAAAGTATGTGACATATACTAGGTAAGCACACATACACACACACAGATCTTGTGTTTTCTTTTTATGCAGTGCTTAGAAAAAGACTTGTTTCCATGACAATCTGGAAGCTGATGCACCTTTTAATGGCATGAAAGTATGTAATGAGAATTCATCCTAATGGCTTTGTTACACATTTCTGCTCTGTGAGAAAGAACTAAGAGACTAAAAGATAAAAAGTTGTAATAATACATAGTAATAACAGTTATAACATTACAGGCTAAATTACTCATATCTCTGTATGTGGAATGAAGAGCATAATTAGGACCTAATTTGTGTTTTTCACCCTCATTTTCTATTCTCTTTCTATTACCAGAGCAACGTCTGAGCTGACAGATCTGCAAGAGGATGCTGTCTCATGTAAACAGAGGTGATAAAACTCTCAAATACAGACTCTAAGTCAGTTGCTTGGGGAAATAAAATCCGAGAGAAACTAAGAAAAAACAAAAACAGGAGACTTTTGAGTTCAAATAAAACAGAACAAACTGAGAAATTGGGGAAACTTACCTTCAAAGATCAGTAAGTTACAAAAAAAGCATGAATAAAAATTTGGCCTGAGAGTGACACATGAGCTACAATAGTGCAGTTTGATGTATGTGCCCCGCTGTCCTCCTGTTTCAAAGCTCTACCAGCCTACTGAGCGGGATGCCACTTATCCCACCAATAGTTACTGTTATCATCTGTACCTCTTACAACCATGCTCACCTCCTTCATCTGTGACAGACCAGCAGGTCTGGCCTCTATCATTACAGCTATTCTCACAAACCCATTTCAGATTTGTCTTCTTGACCTCTTCCAATTCCCTTTTGGAACAATTTGGTTTTTGATACCAACATAGGCGCAAAATCCTGACGGCTCTGCTTGTTCTGCCATGACTCTATTGTCTGAGCGTAAGCACAGCCACGGTCACTTAAAAAAGTGAGTGTGTCCCACTTCAGTGCAAACCAAAGAAAAACAGGAAAGAATAGCATGTCTCAGCAACAGAAAAATATGTTATCTGCAACTGAGCATGAATGCCCGCTGATCGACACCATCATCAAACAGACACAAAATCTTTTACATGTTTGAGCAGCCACGTCAGAGCAAGTTTTCATTTCACGTCTCTCTCTCTCACCCATTTTAACAGCCACAGTAACAAAAAGCACCCGGGCCTCTTCCAGCACAGTTTGGTTCTCCTCCACCTCCCGCTGCTCTCGGACCTGCACAGATGATTGTCAGTTTCTGCCCACCACAAGGGAGCCGTGTGATAACAAGCTGAGAATAAAACAGAGCAAAGAGGTCTGCCTTCAATCTTTGGCAGTGTCGTATTCATTTGACCTGAAAATATTCCTCTGAGAAACTGTGCTGGGTTACACACCACAAGGCCTGCTCTTCAGCTTTTTTAACAATCCTGATTTCAGTAAGCAAGGCCAGACACCAGCAGAGGCGGTGTGACAATATTTTGTCATATTTTGGGACAAAAAAAAAATGTTTTCGGTACCAAAAAAAACCCAACAGTCAAGACGTCCAGTCTGCAGGAAAGGTTTGAAAAGTTTCTCCTGATTTTTTTTTTGTATTTGGAAACACAGAGAACTGTCACTTAAATGTCTACAGTCGCTGCTCTTTAAGGACAAAACTAACATCCAGAGAAACATTTTCACCTTGCAATTCACTCAGGTCACTTTAATACAACAAAAAATCACCTTGGAAAAGGTGATTTTTCTCAAGGAAGCCACTTTCGTTCCTAATTAAAATCAAATATGTTGCAACAAGGGGTCACCGCTTCTTTGACTGGGTAGATTTCTATGCCAGATGCCTCTCCTGACACAACCAGGACGGGATTTGTGTCTGTTTCTTTGTATCTTTCGCTGGCAAGGTGAATGTGTAAACCACTAAACTATGGAAACACTGGAAAAGGAAAAGTGCCAACTGAGAGCACTTCTTTTCTCAAAATAACCCTTCTTAGCTTGTAACCTCCCTGAAGGTCATCACAAACACATTCCAAGATAATTTAAATAGAGTTTATAAAAAGAAACACTGTACTCTCACACAAGACAGTGTGACTTCTCACAGTATGCATGCTGTGGGGGTTTTTTTATTCATCTCCACCTGTCAGAGAAAAGTGGTTTAAATTTAACTCTCGTTGTGTTAATTAATGTTAAAACTTTTTCTGTTTATATGAATCAAAAAGGATATCATCACATGAAACTTTTTGTTTAGCCTCTTTCCCAGTCATCAGTGAGTGATCTGTCTCTGTCTTATTATATGCTAAGACATCATATTTTAATTATTTAACTTCACTAACATGCTCATCAGTAATGCTCCAGTACCACGTTAAACAGTCGTGGGCACAGTGGAGTATGTCCGTAGGTAAGGAAGAAACTGATTGGTGCTGTGCTGAATTGTTAGATGAATGTTTAGTTGGCATTCTTCAAATACAGAATAAACCCCTAACATTATATAAGGTATTGTGAGCTGTTACAGATGATATGTTTTGTCATAGTCCTCATCTTTCATCAGTGTGTTTTCCTCACTCTATATTCTCATTTTACCTTTGACGCACTGGAATTTACCGTTTCGCTCCAACCTCATTTCAAGGAAAGTGGGGTAATTAAATGGAAACTTTATCGCCCGCCACCTTTTATGGAGAATTATAAAAATGTATTTTAAAATGAGAGAAGTGCTCTTCACATGGTTCTTGTCGTTCTCTGTAATACTTTAATTGTTTTTAAATGGAAGACTATTATTTTCTCTGCTAATTGAAGAAAATTCATACCTGAGTAGCTCGATGTAGAAGTATATTAGTGGTGCACTGAGATGCAATGTAGAAAACTTGTTATTGTTGACAGCAAGCAGCTTAATATGCCTCAAAGTTGCATTTTATTATGAAAAAACCCTCTGATGCCCACATTAGGAACAAGTGCCAGTTTAGTAAGAGAAGACGTATTTTGTAAGGAAGGATATCGAGGTGGATGGACGGGTTGACAAAAAAACAACAAAAAAAAAAACACATTTTACTGAAAAAAACCTTTAATACTCAAATTTTGACTTCACTGGAGAACTTTTGTTCATAAATCTAATCAAGCTGTTTATACCTAATTCGAAATGGTAAATGGACTGGCACCTATGTAGTGCGTTTTTACTACAAGGCTCATTCACCCACTGACACACAGAACCCTTTACTATACCTAAGCTCACTCACATAGATGCATCAGAGGGTTCGGTATCTTGGAGCCAGCGATTTAACCACCAACCTCTGCCTCCTGACTTAAGTCTAACCAAACCTTTAACATCATTTAGGGACAAATAACCTGTTTCATTATTTCCTTGGAGGAAAACACTTTAATTATGGAATAAGAAAAAAATGTTAAAGTCTGCATTTTTTTTTTTTTTTTTTTTTGCTGATAGGGTTCAAAACAATGACAAAAGCTGTAGTTTGTCGATGTTGTGAAGTACCACAGCGTAGGGTCATGGAAGATGTTTTCACTTGATTGTAAGTTAAAAATGTATCTGATGTGACTCTGGCAAATCACGTACACTGACACATTGACAAGGTTTAATTCAAAAAGCTCAAACGTTTCCAAAGAAACAGCAGAAAGTAGTGTTGGCAAATTCAATATTAGTTGCTAGGATCAGATCAGTCAACTGGCACTGGCTGGCATGGGTAAAGGAGATATGGCCCCATTCACTGGCAAATAAAAATTACTGTTAATAACCCCCAAAAAACCCAGATTTGATATTTCTTCAAAACATTTTGGATAATAAAATTACTAAATATAATTTGATTCAAAACACCGGTCTGTTCTATTACGCCTTTAACAACGTGAAATAACTTTGTCAATGGAAACATCAATGCCAACCACTTTGCTGTCAGACTGTGGCAAATAAGCAATAATGCCACCTTAAGAGATGATTTCCTCAGTGGATCAGTTTGTCAAGCACTGTGCAGAAGCCTCAAGTCTTGGTGCATTAAAAACGGTGGGTAGCATATTAACACCGCTATATTAACACGGTGGGTAGCATATAAATATATTAACACCGCTCAGTGAAATACGACCACACCTTTCTTCTCACTGCACAGAGCTGCTATTTATGTCGCTCTATTTGCACACATTAGTCTCATATATTTAAGTTTGTTTCGACACCTGAAGAAACCTATGCACCTATAGGTTAACCTATAACACTTATTTATAGAAGTGTTAATGCCATGAAACTTTGAGACAAATAATTTCCCACCTCCAGTTCACCTGGTAATCTTATAAATATAAATAGTCTACTGTAAGAGAGGGAAAGAGCTATTGAGAGCTTTGTTTTCAGGCAGGATGTAAACTGTCACATTGTTTTTCCTTCTGAAAGTGAAAGTAAAGGGCAAATATATTTTCATCAGGACACTGTTCATACAATCTATGCAAGGGGTGTCAAACATAAGGCCCTGGGGCCAGAATCATTCTGGTGACAACTTCAATTTGGCCCACTGGAGGGCTTTGGAAAAAGCATGAATATTAACAGTAATTTCCTACATTTTACAGCTTTTTCGACTGGTAAAGACCTCCCCCAAGGCCATTCATGCTACAGCAAAGTGGTTAAGTAATGAATAAACAACTAAATGAGAGAAAAATTATTGTTTGTTTTGTTTTTTTCTCTATCGATGAAAATAGAGCCACTGTGTAAAAATAGAGCACTTTCTGTGAACTAAAAAAAAGCTGTGAGCAATGAGCTAACAGAGCTTGTGCCATGATTTTACACATTAAATTATTACAATTTAAGCCCAAAGACTTGTGCTGCCACATTAATTTACTGCAGCAGCATTTCTTTAACATATCGAAAAACTGAGACATATCATTGAAATTGCATATTTATAAATAAATATATAGTAAAAAGTTCTTTACACCAACCGAAAGGGCCAGTTTCACTTCACTTAAGATTAAAGTGGACTGTATGTGGCCCACATACATTGAGTTTGACATCCACATTACAATGTAAAAAATATTCAAATTTAAGAATCTGAAGTATCCCCTTAAAATTTAAAAATCATCTGCAAAAAGTTTGGGACGAAACAGTCAAAATGTACCATCCTTAGTTTTAAATTGGCAGAGCTCTTCTGTTCTTACCAAATACAACTGGCTTATCAGAAACAGGTTATAGCTACCCTCGGTCAAGTGGTCATTATTTATCCCCAGTGGCAACACACACACAGTCACACATGCACACCGAGTGCTAATAACAAATACCGCGACCCTTCTCTGACAGCCGTTTATAGCTGACTGAAGATGTAGAGGTGAAAAGGTCACTCATTCCTTGAGGGAGATTGCATCTTGGCAGCTAGATTGCATTTCAGTGCCCAAGGCCTCATCTCATTCTGTTACCAATAAGAGCAGACATATGACAAATCAAAGTAATCCCAGAAAGGTAACCACAGAGGCCAAAAACCCCATAAAGCTCTCCAAGAAGTTGCAAGTGAGTGCACAACAGGAGTCTGCGAGGGAAAAAAAACAACACGAGCTTGAAATCTTTACAGCTGGGGAACATGACAGACTTCACAATGAAAATGCAAGTGATCGGTAACGGGGGCTATCAGAGATGGATCGAGACAGGCAGACACAGCGGAGCTCAACCCTCAACCCACAGCAAAAAGATACGATCAACTGAACTGAGCAGACTGACAGCAGATGCCTTGGTGAACTAAGAAGTGCTGCTGTATGGGGAGGAGGGCGAGGCAGAGGTAGGTGAAGAATTATAACACAATGGTAACTCTGTGATTAACTAGTGTACACATAATGCAAGCTCCAAATGTGTCACAGCTTAACACGGCAAACAATGCAGTGCACACCCACACTCAACGAACTGTATAGGGAGCAGAAAAGGCTCCACTCACCCACACAGTGGGCTTTGTACACATGATCTAAATGCATGATCTGTCTCTTTCTCTCAACTCTGCCCCCTCCTCACTCCTCTAACATCACTGTGGTTACAAAGACATGCATAAGAGAGCTCCTTTGGAAAAAAAAAAAAAAAACGGGGTAAGAAAAATCTGAGGCGAGGAAGCAAAGTATCACTTTCAGCAAAACAAACAGTCTCCCCTCTTCAAAAGTCATGCACAAGAATACATATATTTATATATATATGTATATATATGTTTACATATATATATAAAAATATATATTTTTCTTTTTTAAAAGACAGAACTCACCCAGAAGAGGAGATTGAAGAAGACCATTCCATATCGCAGGGCCATCATGCAACCCTCAGCCATCCTGCAGCGCCGCAGTTCTAGGAGGAATATGAAGGAGAGGTCCAGGTAAAACACCACATACTTCTTGCCCTGGGCATAGCGTCCCTTGGATGTTTGCGGCCCCTTTGTTGTGTGAAAGCCGAACGCAAACGGTGGCCGCTTATACTCGAACTCTCCGCTAAAGCGGTGAAACCCAGAAGTGAACGGCGGCGTGTCGGGTTTGCTGTCCAGAGATGGACTGCGCCGATATGGAGTCTCGTCTGTGCTCGAGCGTCTCATAATGGAAGCTGAATGAGCCTTTAGGAGTCTTTAATAGTCACTCTGTGCACTTCAGGTCTGAACAAAGTCCACAGCGAGGGACAAAGAGGTATTCCACTGAGGGGGGGCTGCGAGATGGATTTCAGTAGTATTTCTAACCTAGCCTCAAAATAATTAAACTCCTGAACTACTGATTTAATTATACCCAGAGTGGGATCACACGTGATCTGATGTAATCTGAGAGAAAACAATATGCTGCCATTCACTTCAACCGACTTGCTATTTTTGAATCTTATATATTATATATTCTGCAGGACAGTTTGCATAATCCTGCCACAACATCTGTGTAAATCTGAACATTTAGGACATAATCCCAACATACACGTACACATCTGCACATCCCTATCTCTTTAATCCCTCGCACACAGGTGTGATGCTCCCAGATAAGCTGATCTGCAGTTTCATCTCATAAAGGTTCAATCAGGTAAATGCTTGGAGAGTTTGACCTCTCTAGCGCCTTGGGCTTGCCAAAATGATCCAGAAATGGTCCTACCTGGTCTCATGAGAAATTCCTGAGCAGGTGCTTCCTGGCTGGCAAATAACAGCACCCCTGCTTTGGTTAATCAACTTCTTTTACTCAGAGACAGAGCGCATGTCCGCTGAGAATGAAACACTACTCTCTGGTCTTAGTTGCGTCTGAGTGTTCGGCATGTGACTGGCGATGTGCTTTTGCTGACATGCACGGAGCAAAAAAAAAAAAAGAACTAAGATAGAAAAGGAGGCGAGCGGGAAGAATGGTGTTATGGATGTGAGAGGAAGAATGGAAGAAGGCATGAAAGGATGAATGACGCTGATGAGCAGACCATTCTTTGGCTTCTTCAATTTGTATCCCTGTGGAATTCCTGCCTTGCCCAATTTCCTCCTTGCTTCTTTAGTTCCTGCCCTAACTTGAACCTTTTGTCTCTGAAAAGTGTCTAGGGGTTGTTCTGCGTCTCTCCACTCTCATCTAACAAATCACTCTCTTCAACTCCCTCTTATTCTAATCCTGAGCCCCTCTCTGCTCTCCCCCCCTGTGCTGATGGTGGTTAATTAATTTCCAGACTCTCATCAGAGAAGCAAAGTGTGCGGTTGTCCCCTCCTCTCGTCTCCCTCCTCCGCTACAGCGTTTTCTCTCCTCTTCTCTAGGTGGGCAAGGAGATCAAGGTGTCCACCAGGGTCATGGCCAAGCAGCGAGAGAAGAAGCAGCAAGAAGGAGAGACAGGCAGCGAGAAGAGAAAGACAGCTTCCTCAGAGAAGCAAAAGAAAGACTGCAGTGTTTGAGCGGTAGTCCAGCCTCGCTGCCTGAAGCTCCCTCCCTCCCTCTCTTCACAAGCTCCTGTTCTCTTTCTCTCTCTCTGTCCTCCTGCCCCCCCTTTCCCTTTTTCTTTCCTGCCTTCTCTCACAGGCTCCAATGCTCTCTCCTCCACACACACAGTCTCACACACCCCATCCCTCCTCAGAAACTGTCCCCAAAACCTGGCAGCGCGAAAGGCAGGAGCAGTCATTCACATTCTGGCCACACCCTATGAGAGTGCACAACCAATCAGTGCCTCGCAGCTCCATCCTCCCTCGTGCACACGGCAATCATACCCTACCATCTACTAGATAACTCTCTCTCTCTCTCTCTCTCTCACGCACACACGATGTACGTGCACACAGAGGCGCACACAAAACCTGGCGTGTTGTTAACATACCAGTGCTGAGAAGCTTGCTGCACTTGCACTAGTGCTTCCTCCTCCTCTCCTCTCTGCCTCCCGCCTGGAACTCATTCCACATGCAGAGGTTGTTCTTGCTCACAACCCAGGCTGCTCTCTTCACGCTTCACTTCAGTCATGTTCCTCTCTCCCTCTGTCTCTCTCTGGACCTGAACTTGGGTCATACAATATCTGTGTGCGTAGCCTCGCACTGCACGGATTTTCACACGACAAACAACTCACCTAAAGTGTGTCTCTGTGTGTGCGAAGGCACACACGGCCGCTGACATTCACACAAAATAGTGTAACTGCATGCTCCCCACAACCTGGGAGCCATCTGGGTCACTGGTTTTATGAGTCCACAGAGACATTTCAAAGCTTCAGAGGTACTGACTTTATTCAAGGCTGCATCAACTATTTAATGGATTTTTGTTTTGTCTCCTGTGTGTATTTTGGTCAGAGCGCAGAGGCAGCGGCAGCCTATGCTAGGAGAATGAATTTGGCTTACTGAATGACTGACGTTGTTGAAAAGATTTTTGGGCTACTAGTGTTTTCATCAAAATTTTGTCAGGTGTGAAAGAGTAGGAAAAAATACCCTTTATCCATGAAAAGAAAAACAAGGGCAGACCTTGTTAAGTAACATGAAGTAAAGCCAAAGTGCAAATATCATATCTGAGTTGGCTGCTGTTGTAAAAAAAAAAAATATATATATATATATATATTTTAAGCACTTCATCTTCACATCCGAACGTTGCGATTTTAATAACCAGTGCAGCATAAGGAATGACGTTCCAGTCAGTGAAGCTTTAATTACTTGCAGCTGTTGATGTCACAGCAAAGTGTGCCCTCTATCTATACATGCTATCACATGACTGTCACATGATATTTTACGTTTCCCCTTCCATCTGCTTTCAGCAGGGGTGGCAGGCTCACAATAGTGGTCACATGCTTTCTTTGCTTGGTTTTCATCTTCACCAACAAGATCTACACAAACACTTCTGCTGCAACTCTGATGATCCAACTGCATTTGCATTGCTGTGGAGTTATTCATCATCTAACAGAAGATTTCCTGGATTTGTGAGCAATGGCATTTGCTAAAGCAACAGACTATTCCAAATGCATTAAAATTCACTGAATATAATATATATAATAGTCACACAGAAAGGCAGGACGTGGTCCCAGATGCAGGACTCGGGAGACAAGGGATGAACTCAAAAATCCGAACAGAACTGAAAACTAGGAAACCAAGAGCAGGGAGACACAATCATGAGGGAGTACACGAGAAAGGACAAAGGGACACTCGGACAACATACACTTACAAGATATTGAGATGAGAGAGAACAGGTGAGAACATAGCCGAGAGTTACTAACATGAAGACTCAAGAGGGACTTAAACTGAACAACACTTAGCAAAATAAAACAGGAAGAGTGCAACACAACTGATTGAAGAGACGATTATTTGACACAACAAAATGAGGGAACAAGACAAAAAGACAAACACAGACAAAAGACTGCAGAGGAACAGAATGGGGAAACAAAGGGGGATTAACAGAATGAACCTAAGGATCTACAAAACAGAAGCTCCGAACTGAAAGGATGAAATAACAACACCATGAAGAACTTGTATCAGGCATAAGAAAATAAACAACATATAACAGAAAGATAAATTGCAGGAGAATACAGAACCCTACTCCAAAGATAGACAAAAACACAAAGCTAGAAAGAACCTGGACAATAAAACTAAAAAACATCACAGTGACAGATGGACATTCATGTGTCGTGCTAATGTTGTAACACACGATCCAGTAAAATGTCTGTAGATGAGGTTTTACGGGTTCAACAAGAAACGTATAAATTCATTTCTTTTTTTCCTCCAAATATAAACTACCACATCTCTCTCTCTCTCTCTCTCTTTGAGCATATTTATACCATTTATTATATATTTATCAATCACAGCATGTAAGGGGAAAAAATATTTACACAGGATGTGGTTCATCTTACTTTTACGTCAGTTATCCCACTAATTGGTGCAATCTGCTGTCACTTTCATTAAATATACAGACTGAAATGAATCATGCAGCAGGAAACTTCAGCAAGTGCAGCAGTAAAGTGGATTCCACTTCAGGTCTATATTTCCACTTACAAACAGCTTCATCGTAGACTCACTGGGTGCATTGGCACTACAGGGCTCACGGTGACTTTGAACTCCTCACCATGTACGAATGCATGGGGAAACAGAAGCATGGCAAGCAGCATGATGTAATTTAGCTTTATTCAGACTGAAGGTTTGTAGATGGGCCCACATTAAAACGCTTTATGGATCGTTGTAATGTGAAAGCATAATATGAACGGACAGCCTTGCTCAGTCAGATGCACAAAGTGCGCTGCGCTGCACTCCGGTCTCCGTGCAGCCATAAAGGGGTAGGAGTCTGGCTTGCTTTCCCTTGTTTAAAGCTGGAGTATGAGTCTCCTATGAATATCTCCACTAAATGACAAAACAGTCTACAAGGATGACTGCAGTGCGCACAGAGCAGTAATATGAGCATATGAAATGAGAATGGCCTTTCCAGAAGCCTGGCAAATTATTTAGAGCTGTTTGCCTGGTAGAATTTAAGCTTATGCAATCACAAAAAACATTTCACTTCACACTTTTAAGATAATGCAGTTTTTGGACGGTCAAACTTTCACACTTTTTATTCTTACTTTAAAGCAGCCTGTTTATTTCCTTTAAAAATCATTGAGAGTTTACAAAACAGGGCTCAAGTAAATGTGTGAATGAGATGCAAAAATCATAATGTACTTAAAAAACATCAGTAAGGCTAAAATCAAACTGGACACAAAAATTGTCATTATTAAACAGAAACCAACCGCTGGGGTTAAAAAGTAGATCATTGACGTGCCAAAAACTGTTGTTCCTTGAATGGGTACTTGAAGTTGGGTCCCTATAGGCACCCTATGTTTACAGCCTGGTCTCTTCCTCTAATTTTCCTGCTCACGAGGCTGTGATTATTTTTAATAACCTCTCACTTTAACCCTTGTGTGGTGTTCGTATTTTTGTTACTCAGCCAGTGTTCATGGGTCTGGTGGACCCGCTAGAGTTTTGGCTTTCCAAATTAACACTATCAAACAATTTTATGTTAAATTACTCAACAGATGTTTACTTCATCCCAATTACAAGACATATGAACAGCAAACATGGTTAATTTTTTCCCTTTACCTTTGTTAGATCACATTTATGAATTAATGTGCTTCTCGTTTTTCTTTTATATAAAATGTTATAAATAAATCAGTTATAATCAAGTGGAGTGAGTGGAAAGACACAACACATTTACACGTGAAAAAATAATTAATTGTTTAATTTTTCTTTTGAAAAAAACTGAACACGGGTCTCACAGACCCGAACACCATACAAGGGTTAATCAGGGAATGGGTGAGATGTGGGTGCCAACTAGGCTGCTTGCTGTCTGCTAGGATTTACCTGAACTAATTCAACAGTGTTTGTAGCTTTGGTGCCTTTTGTGCCAAAGCACATGCAAAATGGTCTCATGTGTGGTATAGGTCATCCAAGAAGCCCATGGTCCCGTTTTGGTGAGTAAAATTCTATTTAATTTTTATTTACCCGTAATTGACAAGATTTCTGGTATCTGGATTCAACTCCAGGACCTTCTTGCACCACTGTTCCACCCTGGGCCCTGGGAGAGCATGCAAAGTCATCCCAAAAAGGCCCTAAATAGCCTGGCATGGATGTATTCTAAACACATGCTCGCTGGGTTATCTGGTGATTCTAAATTGGCCATAGATGTGAAAGTTAGCATTAGTCCTTTGACTGGTGATCTGATGAATAGATGGATGGATGGATAACATATCCAAGTAATGCTCTCATGCAGTATAGATGCATCTTACAACCAGATCTTGTGAGTGTTTTGATAATGTAGCACCTCTTCCAAATGTAGCCACTTCAGATGATGCCAAGCAATCATGCTAACATGTAAAGCCCCTAAAAAGGGCTTCACAAACTACAGATAAGCGCTCAATGGCTATTTCCATCGTTTATATCCTATTGATGTAGTTTGACTGCTGTAGCTGAAATACAGCTTAAATAACTGAAAACGTGTTTTTTAGGTTAAGTCCTGATAAAAAAATTAAAAAAAACTTAAAAAGTAGCTTTACTGTATGTCTGCACCGCAGATCCTGCAGATTTCTGTTCATGGGTAATGTGCAGGCCTAAATATCACACTATTATTAGTGTTTAATTATCACATACTGAGAATATGCATGGCTCAGGTGCTGTCAGGACATCACTGTCCAAAAACACAGCTGTGAATGTGAGGCATATGAGCTGACTGAAAGCACATTTTCACAACATCATGACACCATGACACCATTGAAGACTCAGGGAAATGAAGATTAATAAGAGCCGCTCCTGTGAGAAATAGCCATGTTTTTACCGAATCAGCTGACTAAGAGGGATTTAAAATTTGCTTTGCTGACAAAGAATTACAGACAATAAGACAAAATATATGCATCAAGATACGTGACAGGGTTTAGTAAAAGCTGAAACCAGCATTGCAGAGTAAAAAAAGCAAATCACAGAACAAATAGAAAATAAATTATTTAGGAGCCTTGTAGTGGAAATGGTAATCGAACATAATAAGAGATACTATTTAAAACAGAATTAAAGGGAGAAACAGATTATTATATCTGCTTTTGGTCTTCAGATTTCTTCCAAACACACTGGGGTCTTTTTTGTTTGTTACTTAGAGTTTAAATAATAAATAACACCTAAATATGTAGACGTAATCTGAAGCACAGCAACAACAGCACACAAAACGACTTTCTCTGGATTCAGGGCTGAATCTACAACCTTGAGCGTGTCTAAAATCACCTGAAGGAAAGAACAGCTTGACATTTCTTCTTTCACAGTCAGAAATCTAAATCGGCTGGTTTGTGTTTTGACAAAAAGATAATGCTGAATTCTGTTATCAGTAGAAAGTTTGCGTAACCGCTTGAGGAACATACTAATAGATCCAGCTTTGCCTGCAGTCTCACTGAGATCAAGATTTTTTTTAAAAAAAAATAGGCATAGACAGATAAATAGAATAGAAAAAAAACATTTAAAAACAATTAGAAAAACTACAAATTTACAAGTACAATGAAAAACACCCCAAAGAAATACAAGCTATGCAAAATACATACAAATAAAATAAAAAGAATCTGAGCTTCAAAAGGCTATGTACATATTTTCACAATTTACAATTTAGAATACTCATTATCTGTTAAATCCAGAATCAAATCTAAAATCCTTCTCATCACATACAAGGTCTTGAATAATCAGGCCCCATCTTATCTTAAAGACATCATAGTATCACATCACACTAATAGAGCACTTCGCTCTCAGACGTCTGGTTTACTTGTGGTACCTGGGATATTTAAAAGCTTTCAGGCCCCTCTTCTGTAGAACCTGCTCCCAGCTCGGATTCAGGAGATAGACAAGGTCTCTACTTTTAAAATTAGACTCAAGACTTTCCTTTTTGACACAACTTAGTTAGGGCTGGACCATGTGGTCCTGAATCCTAGGCTGCAATAGACGTAGGCTGCTGGGGGCTTCCTATGATGCTGAGTGTTTCGCCTTCTCTAAACCCTTTTTACTCACCATGTGTTTATAAACCACTTTGCATTTAATTATAAGTTATTATTAATCCTTGGCTCTATTCCACAGCACGGCTTCCTCCTGTCTTCCTCCTCTAACCACCAGCCAATCTCAGCAACTTCCTGTGAAAAAGGAGTTTTTCCTTCCCACTGTTGCCAAAGTGCTTGCTCATAGGGGGTCCTCTAGTTGTTAGGATTTCTCTCCATTATTGTAGGGTCTTTATCCTACAATATAAAGTGCCTTGAGATGACTTTTGTTGTGATTTGGCAAAATATATTTAAACTGAATTGAATTAAATGTGGAGTAGACCAAGAGTAGCGAGTACGCAGGGGTTTTTAACTGTATAAGTAATTTAGCCTACTTCCCCTATTCCTTCTCTTATTGTAAGGCTCTGAAAGCTGAAACTGAGACTGAACTTCACAAAGCAAAAATCAAATATGTATTTAGAAGCAATCTAACCAAAGCTTATTAGCAATTTTGAAAGGCAGGAATCATTTTAATGTCTACATAACTTTATCTCTCACATTAAAAGGAGCGCAAATAATTTTAACTTTAAAGTACTGCTGAAATTTTGGTGATATATTTATATTTATTCATAAAATATACACTTAGTAGATTTATATATATATATATATATATATATATATATTAATAAAAACACCCAGCACGCCCCTGCGGGCGGTTTATCCTTCAAGCTCGGATCCTCTACCAGAGGCCTGGGAGCTTGAGGGTCCTGCGCAGTATCTTAGCTGTTCCCAGGACTGCGCTCTTCTGGACAGAGATCTCCGATGTTGTTCCCGGGATCTGCTGGAGCCACTCGCCTATCTTGGGAGTCACCGCACCTAGTGCTCCGATTACCACGGGGACCACCGTTACCTTCACCCTCCACATCCTCTCGAGCTCTTCTCTGAGCCCTTGGTATTTCTCCAGCTTCTCGTGTTCCTTCTTCCTGATATTGCTGTCATTCGGAACCGCTACATCGATCACTACGGCCGTCTTCTTCTGTTTGTCTACCACCACTATGGTTAGCCACCACCATTTTGTCCGTCTGTATCTGGAAGTCCCACAGGATCTTAGCTCGGTCATTCTCCACCACCCTTGGGGGCATCTCCCATTTTGACCTCGGGACTTCCAGGTTATACTCGGCACAGATGTTCCTGTACACTATGCCGGCCACTTGGTTATGGCGTTCCATGTATGCCTTGCCTGCTAGCATCTTGCACCCTGCTGTTATGTGCTGGATTGTCTCTGGGGCATCTTTACACAGCCTGCACCTGGGGTCTTGCCTGGTGTGATAGACCCCAGCCTCTATGGATCTTGTGCTCAGAGCTTGTTCTTGTGCTGCCATGATTAGTGCCTCTGTGCTGTCTTTCAGTCCAGCTTTGTCCAGCCACTGGTAGGATTTCTGGATATCAGCCACCTCCTCTATCTGCCGGTGGTACATACCGTGCAGGGCTCTGTCCTTCCATGATGGTTCCTCGTCTCCCTCCTCTTTCTTGGGTTTCTGCTGCCTGAGGTATTCACTGAGCACTCGGTCAGTTGGGGCCATCTTCCCAATGTATTCTTGGATGTTCCTTGTCTCATCCTGGACTGTGGTGCTGACACTCACCAGTCCCCGGCTCCCTTCCTTCCGCTTAGCGTACAGCCTCAGGGTGCTGGACTTGGGGTGAAACCCTCCATGCATGGTAAGGAGCTTTCTTGTCTTTATGTCAGTGGCTTCTATCTCCTCCTTTGGCCAGCCTATTACCCCAGCAGGGTACCTGATCACGGGCAGGGCGTACGTGTTGATGGCCCGGATCTTGTTCTTACCATTCAGCTGACTCCTCAGGACTTGCCTGACCCTCTGCAGGTACTTGGTGGTTGCAGCTTTTCTAGCGGCCTCTTCATGGTTCCCATTCGCCTGCGGGATCCCCAAGTACTTGTAACTGTCCTCTATGTCTGCAATGTTGCCTTCTGGTAGTTCAATCCCCTCAGTTCTGACTACCTTCCCTCTCTTTGTTACCATCCGACTACACTTCTCCAGTCCGAACGACATTCCAATGTCATTGCTGTATAGCCTGGTAGTGTGGATCAGTGAATCGATGTCTCGTTCACTCTTGGCATACAGCTTGATGTCATCCATGTACAGGAGGTGGCTGACAACTGCTCCGTTCCGTAGTCGGTATCCGTAGCCAGTCTTGTTAATGATCTCACTGAGGGGGTTCAGGCCTATGCAGAACAGCAGTGGGGACAGAGCATCTCCTTGGTAGATCCCGCACTTGATGGTGACTTGTGCTATGGGCTTGGAGTTGGCCTCTAGTGTTGTACGCCACATCCCCATTGAGTTCCTGATGAAGGCTCTTAGGGTCCCATTGATCTTGTACAATTCTAGGCATTCCAGTATCCAGCTGTGGGGCATTGAGTCATAGGCCTTCTTGTAATCAATCCAGGCAGTGCACAGGTTGGTCAGTCTGGTCTTGCAGTCTCGGCTGATTGTTCTGTCTACCAGTAGCTGGTGTTTTGCGCCTCTGGTATTCTTGCCAATTCCTTTCTGTGTTCCGCTCATGTATTGACCCATGTGCCTGTTCATCTTAGCCGATATGATGCCTGACAGGAGCTTCCATGTAGTACTGAGGCAGGTTATTGGTCTGTAGTAGGAGGGGACCGGTCCCTTCTTGGGGTCCTTGGGGATCAGGACCGTCCGGCCTTCAGTTAGCCATTCCGGGTGTCTCTCGTTAACTAGCAGCTGGTTCATTTGTGCTGCCAGACGCTCGTGGAGTGCAGTCAGCTTCTTCAGCCAGTAGGCGTGAACCATGTCAGGTCCTGGTGCTGTCCAACTCTTCATACTGGAGACCCTTTCTTGGATATCTGCCACTGTGATGGTTACTGGACCCTGTTCAGGGAGGTCGCTGTGGTCAGCCCTCAGATCCTCTAGCCACTGAGCATTGCCGTTATGGGTTGCATCCTTCTCCCATATGCTCTTCCAGTATTGCTCCGTCTCCAGCCTTGGTGGTGCTGTTCTCTTATTGTTCCCTTGCCACTGAGAGTACACCTTTGCTGGTTCTGTGGAGAACAGCTGGTTTATTCTCCTGCCTTCTATCTCTCTGGTGTACCTCCTCAAGCGGCTGGCCAAGGCTGTGAGTCTTTGCTTGGCAGTTTCCAAGGCCTCAGGTATGGACAGCTTGCTGTATTTCTTAGGCACCTTATTTGTCGCACCTTTCTGCAACTCCGTTAGTTGGCTAACCTCCCTCCGTGCTACTTTGATCTTGCCCTCTAGCCTCCTTCCCCATGGAGGGTACTGCCCCTTGTCGCTGTTCAACTTGTAGCCAAGCATCTCACTGATCACTGTTGCCGTATTGTAGATCAGCTTGTTAGTGTCGGTAATCGTGGTTGTAGGTATTGTCCGTAGTGCTGCATTAACATCATCTAGCAGACCTTCTGAGGGTACTTCACGTAATCTTGGTAACCGGCTACGGGGGATCCAGGTTTCAAGCTTGGCCATGACCCTATTTTTCAGGTCAGTTCCTCTCGCACTCAACGATCCTTCTCCTATCGCACTTGGGGCTATGTACCCAATCTCGGGTGGGGGTGATGATATCGCCCCCCTGACCTGGCGTCCTGACTCCTCCTTGCCGTAGCATTTGTGTTGTACCTCGTCAATCTCTAGCTGTGAGAGCAGTCCCTTCTTTCGAATGTTGGAACACTGAGCTACTAGTTGTTTCGCCGTCATTGTGGATGTTGGGTATCGAAGAATCCATAGGTCCCTCATCCTATTCATGTAGCCCCTTCCGCCGGGGTCACTTAGTAGCATTCCAACAACGCCCTGTTTTCGTCTCTTGCCCACCGATGCCTTCTTGTTCCAGTAGCCCACTTTTCGTCAGGGTGCCCTGGTTCCTCAACACCTGACGCGGACCTTGTTGATCCGGGCGACGTCCGAGCCGGCATGCCTTCATATTTATCTGTCTCGCTCATGTCTGCGGTATATATATATATATCTAATATATATATATATATATCTAATAGGCACATGGGTCAATACATGAGCGGGACACAGAAAGGAATTGGCAAGAATACCAGAGGCGCAAAACACCAGCTACTGGTAGACAGAACAATCAGCCGAGACTGCAAGACCAGACTGACCAACCTGTGCACTGCCTGGATTGATTACAAGAAGGCCTATGACTCAATGCCCCACAGCTGGATACTGGAATGCCTAGAATTGTACAAGATCAATGGGACCCTAAGAGCCTTCATCAGGAACTCAATGGGGATGTGGCGTACAACACTAGAGGCCAACTCCAAGCCCATAGCACAAGTCACCATCAAGTGCGGGATCTACCAAGGAGATGCTCTGTCCCCACTGCTGTTCTGCATAGGCCTGAACCCCCTCAGTGAGATCATTAACAAGACTGGCTACGGATACCGACTACGGAACGGAGCAGTTGTCAGCCACCTCCTGTACATGGATGACATCAAGCTGTATGCCAAGAGTGAACGAGACATCGATTCACTGATCCACACTACCAGGCTATACAGCAATGACATTGGAATGTCGTTCGGACTGGAGAAGTGTAGTCGGATGGTAACAAAGAGAGGGAAGGTAGTCAGAACTGAGGGGATTGAACTACCAGAAGGCAACATTGCAGACATAGAGGACAGTTACAAGTACTTGGGGATCCCGCAGGCGAATGGGAACCATGAAGAGGCCGCTAGAAAAGCTGCAACCACCAAGTACCTGCAGAGGGTCAGGCAAGTCCTGAGGAGTCAGCTGAATGGTAAGAACAAGATCCGGGCCATCAACACGTACGCCCTGCCCGTGATTAGGTACCCTGCTGGGGTAATAGGCTGGCCAAAGGAGGAGATAGAAGCCACTGACATAAAGACAAGAAAGCTCCTTACCATGCATGGAGGGTTTCACCCCAAGTCCAGCACCCTGAGGCTGTACGCTAAGCGGAAGGAAGGGGGCCGGGGACTGGTGAGTGTCAGCACCACAGTCCAGGATGAGACAAGGAACATCCAAGAATACATTGGGAAGATGGCCCCAACTGACCGAGTGCTCAGTGAATACCTCAGGCAGCAGAAACCCAAGAAAGAGGAGGGAGACGAGGAACCATCATGAAAGGACAGGCCCCTGCACGGTATGTACCACCGGCAGATAGAGGAGGTGGCTGATATCCAGAAATCCTACCAGTGGCTGGACAAAGCTGGACTGAAAGACAGCACAGAGGCACTAATCATGGCAGCACAAGAACAAGCTCTGAGCACAAGATCCATAGAGGCTGGGGTCTATCACACCAGGCAAGACCCCAGGTGCAGGCTGTGTAAAGATGCCCCAGAGACAATCCAGCACATAACAGCAGGGTGCAAGATGCTAGCAGGCAAGGCATACATGGAACGCCATAACCAAGTGGCCGGCATAGTGTACAGGAACATCTGTGCCGAGTATAACCTGGAAGTCCCGAGGTCAAAATGGGAGATGCCCCCAAGGGTGGTGGAGAATGACCGAGCTAAGATCCTGTGGGACTTCCAGATACAGACGGACAAAATGGTGGTGGCTAATCAACCGGACATAGTGGTGGTAGATAAACAGAAGAAGACGGCCGTAGTGATCGATGTAGCGGTTCCGAATGACAGCAATATCAGGAAGAAGGAACACGAGAAGCTGGAGAAATACCAAGGGCTCAGAGAAGAGCTCGAGAGGATGTGGAGGGTGAAGGTAACGGTGGTCCCCGTGGTAATCGGAGCACTAGGTGCGGTGACTCCCAAGCTAGGCGAGTGGCTCCAGCAGATCCCGGGAACAACATCGGAGATCTCTGTCCAGAAGAGCGCAGTCCTGGGAACAGCTAAGATACTGCGCAGGACCCTCAAGCTCCCAGGCCTCTGGTAGAGGACCCGAGCTTGAAGGATAAACCGCCCGCAGGGGCGTGCTGGGTGTTTTTTTTTTATATATATATATATCGATCGATATAGATAGATATATATACACACATTTATAAAGTAGTGTAAAAGTTATTAATAGGTCCATCCTAAATAAAGAGGTGAATATTGAGTCCAAGTCTGTTTTAAATGTGCAGATCAGCACGTCTAATTTTCACTTGGCACTGAAGAACTTGATTAAATTGAAGTTAAAAAAATGATGATGGTTTGAGTTAGAATTAGACCCTTTATTTTAAGGGATGCAGGGTGCCAAATTCTGCCCTTGTAAAGGTGATGACACTGCGCACATTTTACATACATTTATTCATATAGTTGCATAAAGGGCCTATATGGTAGTCTTCGGAGGAAAGAGTGTCAGTAGCTGACAAGACTCTTTGTTTTTATCAATAAGCAGACAGACAGAGTCTGCTTATCTGATTCTGTTTAGGTGAGACTGTGCTGGCATACAGTACAAGGCAGAGTTGATGCATCCTGCATGGCTAATAGTGCAAATTAAGCACAAATCTAAAAATATAATAATAATAATTTTGACATTCAACCACCATGAATTCATAATATCACTCCACAAAGCCTGAGAGGAAAATGACTCATACCTTGGCCCACTATTAGTTCAGTGTGGCGACTTAATACCTTTGTACTTTCTGATTTAACAGCATGAGTTATGCCGTTAACTAAAAGGTTTAATTAATATAATGCCAGAGAGAGTGGGTTACATGAGAGGACACAAAACAATTAAGTAACCATGAAAAGCATGTGAGCCAGCCTATTGTTAATCAGGCGTGTGTCTGTGGATGAACCCACTGAAGTCTGCAGTTGTGAGACCTGACACGGCAAAATGCAATTATGCAGTGTGCCACGCTCAGAGCCAAAACACAAATACTCTCCATTCAAAGACCTGAACAGTGGGCAGAAGAATGGAATGGCTCTGCGCCTACTTACACTGAAGAAAACAGAAAAGAGATGACTGTTCTGTATTCTGTGCAACAAGGCAAAGGGCTGAAGCTTAAAGCTGGTCAGTTTTGTAGCGTAAAATAAATAAAAAAGGAGTCTCTGTGGACCTGCCCTTCAACACCCAGAGCACACCACTGAGCGGTAAAGGCCATGCACTACTGAAAAGAAAAGGCTGATGTTCTAATATTTTCTTAAATGTAACTGTTAGTCGCTCAGTCTGAAAGTGCCACAGTAGCATATGTAAACCCTGACGCATCTCTTGAGCTGTTAAAGAGATTTCAGGCATTTAAGGCAGCCTATTCAGTGAGTGAAGTTTGGTCGGTTGTCATGGAGATGAAACTGAATGTGAAGCGTACACTCACCAGGTGGCCAGAAACACTAAAATCTTTAAAAAAAAAGGGATGCTGAGGGAGCAGACATGCTTGCCTTCTTTGCACCATTGAGTGCCGCTATTGTTCACAAACAATCAAAAACTCATCAGTGAACCATGCCAGTGCACTAGATAGCATGCGTTCTCCCTGTTCACCTTGAACAACAGTGAAAGATCCAGCTTTGTGTAAATGTTCAATGGCGCCACTGAGCAGGACTAATGCAGGAAACTTACACTCGAGCAGTTCGGCTGTCAAATATTAATAGGCTTTAATGCACTCACACAGATATATAAACTGACCACACTGTTATGAGTGTCATTATTAACCATCTCAAATCATTTTGTGTCATTTTCCATAACTCAAACCACTGTTCTCTCAGTTTACTGATCGCCTTCTCTTTTTTTTTTCTTTTGACGGGTTGCCATAAAAGATCCTCTTCCTCCGTCTCACCCTATCCCTAGCATCCTCTCCTGTCACATCAACCCTCTGCATCTCCTCCTATGATATAGTGAAGAGGGACTGGGATCCTCCTCTCTAACTCTTGCCTGGCAGCTCCATCTTCAACAGCAGCTATCTCTGTGATATAGCTGCCCCTCTGGTATACTCAGTTCTAATCCTGTCCCTCCTGGTCACTTCCCCAAAAAAATCCTAACATCTTACCTCTGCCACCTTCAGCTCCACCTCCTGTGTTTTTGTCAGTGCCACCATTTCCCAACCCAACAGATAAATGTAATAATAAAAGCATTTTTGGTAGGAAAAAAGAGAGAGAGGGCGAGGGAGAGTATATGAGTTGTAACCACTTAGTGTCAGATTTATTTATTTGAACTTCACTTTAAAATTCAACTCTATAACAGGTTAATGGGGAAGAGGTGCTGCTCATTTTGAATACACAGAAACACTTTACGATAATGTAATTACACTTTAATTACATGTTATTTCAACGTATCAGTACAGAATGAGTACAGAATGAGTTCAGCTTGTCAAATTTACATAAATCTTCGATCCCTAGCAGTGTGACTCTGAAGTGCTGTACTGTATGTTTGTAAGTTTTCTCCCCAACAAACACAACAATGTCGACGAAACGTTTTGCACCATCAAAGGCACCTGTGGGAGCACCCAAAAGGCAAAGGAAGATGCTACCATTGCACAAGAAGTTGGACTTCTGGACATGATAAAAGAAGGTAGAATTTAACGTATGAGAAAAGTATATAAAGTGTGTAGTGAGGGGTTTTACAGCCTTAAAACATCTATAATAATTGCAAAAACTAAAGTTGGCTACATCGCGGATCTCACCTATTGCGGGTTATTTTTCAAACGTAACTCCTGCAATAAACGAGGGCCCACTGTATTGCATTTATATTGATAAAACAAATGGTCAATTAAATAACAGAACATCCATCATGCACGTCAACATAATGATTCTTAAATAAAGATGTAAAAAAAAGAAAAATAAAGATGTAAAAAGCCCAGAGTAATCCACCCCACAACGCAGCCTGTGCCTGAAAAGTACAGTGAATTTACAGCAAATTGAAAATCCATTTAATTACAGGGGAATTACACCCTTTACATAGCATAAAGTGTTACCGAGTACACTTTCAGACCTTTGGGCAGCAGGTTAGAAGCCCATTTGTTGTACAGTTGCTAATCAGTTTTTCCTGTCACTCTCTCCGACCTTCCATCTGTTTGTCCACTGCAGCTGTCACATGTACAAGGAGTGAGTGTCAAAGGCAATTGCTTTAAAAGACGTAGCCCACTTGCTTAGGTCTGGTAATGGCATTGTATGACCTTGAATTTAATTGATTCTCTTACGCATGCATGCTATTACACTTGCCTGCTGACACATGAAAAAGGCCTCTCACTAAACTGCTGTTTGCAGTCACGTCTGTGGCTGCTTGCCTGGCCTTACAGCTCACAGCATGATGCTGCTGTTGGTTAATAAATTTACTGACCCTATGTAATTCCCATCTTAGCTCGACCCATGCTTAATACTCAGCCACAGCTGAAAAGAAGATTTAAAATGCGAGTTTGCAGTACATTAAAAAAACACAAAGAAGAAGAAGAAATGTATTTGTGATCACTTTAAAGATTTATGCCTTCAGTAGGGTTTTGCCTGGAGGGTGATTGTCACGGATGAAAAAGGAATGTTGGAAGGCACAGAGCGGCAGCTAAAGCTTTATCACTTTGGCTTTTTCACAGGGTTTTATAGACAATGAGGGGGGAAAAGAGACTTTTTGCTTCCAAACTTTTGGCTCTTTTGTGTCACTGTTGGTCAGTAGAAGGTGAAAACAAAGGCGATAGAGCATTTGTAAGCATTTGTTTTGGTGCTTGTTCAGACAGCTTAAGGATAAATTACCTATCATCAGTAAAGGTGAACTGAGGAAATTGAACTTAAATTATTAATGTAGTTTTTATAGCACAGGCTCCCCTTCTCCAAAGCCTCCACGGCAAAAACAAAAAACAAAAAAACAAAAAGAAAACTAATTAGGTTTTAAGCTGTTTTCAGCTCGTATGTGTCTCCTCGTGTTCTCAAATGAGACAACACCAGTAGCAATGCTTAGTCTAGCCTGAACTGAGTATCTAATAAGATTCAAGAGTGCAATTCCCATGTATTTTTAAAGGATGCTTGTAATTATGCTACAATCACTGACTCCAACACTGTCTGTGGTGAAATGCTGGAGAAAAAAAGCATCTTAAAATATTCATATATTTTAGCTGCAAGACACATAGCTGTCCTTTGCTCTACTGGGGCCAAGCAGCACTGACAGACGCAGGCTACAGGAGGCAAATTTCACTTTATTTTCAAAATGTCCTAATTGCATCTAAAATTTGTGCAAAACAGGTAAGAGATTAGTGCTAATTAGCAACACGTTCGATCCATAAGAGAGGTCATTTACAAACGAGTTCCCAAGAGGCCAAATCACTTGGGACCAAACTGAAAGGGCTTCGTCCAAAATAAACTGAAAGACTGTAAAATGCCAGGGGGGAGCAGACTGGAAAATCATGACAATCTGCATCAGCAAAGAGAAAAACGTGCCAGCGAAATAAAAGAGGCAAAAAAAACCCTCTGATTGACATAATATAGCATTATTTTGAATTTTTATAATATACATATTACTGTTGCAATCTAAAAACTCTTGTCCACACATTGTGCTCTCCCAACTATGGATCCTATTTTGTCTTTCTTTTATTTTCCAATCTGCTATTTGCTTCTTTGGCACAATCAACTCTGAATGACATGATTGATACCACCGCATGTGATAAACGTATGCTTTCCATCACAGACTAGCTTAGCCGAGCATATCGAATGGAAATGGGGAGAAAAAAGTCACGAATTTCTCAAAATTAAAAAAACGAATGCTGGCACCTGTGATTTAAGTATAATGGAACACAAGTTGAATCTCAGATAAAAGAAGATGAAAAAAGCCAGCAACCAGGAACTGCTAATTACATGTACTCAATTAAAAGATCATCAGAAAGTGTGAGCACCTCTATAAATACTGAAATTCTGGCAGTTTGCTGGTCTGAAGTGTTTATGTGTGTCAACACAATGTTGCAATCTTCCCAGGAGTGGACATCCCAGATAATCCACCGTGCAGTGCTTTGAGAAACTGCAAAAAGCCTAGGAGTTACATCTCAGACTCCACAGGCCTCAGTTAACATGGTAAAGGTTATATTTCATGACTTGCCACTTAGAAAAAGAGTGAACAAGTATGGCTTGTTCGGGAGTATTGCCAGGAGAAAGCCTCTTCGCTATAAAAAGAACAGGGCAGCACAGCTTAGGTTTGCAAAGTTGCATCTAAAATAAATTGGCAAATCCAAACACCTCATACAAACTGTCAAGCATGGTGGTGACGGGGTGTTGATTGGACTTGTACAGTAGGACAAAGGACCTGCACATTCCAGTCACTGAGTTTGTCATGAACTCCTCTGTATATCAAAGAATTCTGAATTCAGATTTGAGGTCATCCACCCAACAGCTAAAGCTTGGCCCAAACCGTATCATGTAACAGGACAAAGATCCCAGGCTCAGCAGCAAATCTCCCTCAGACTTGTTTTTCACAGAGCTGTGAAAGTTTTTTTTCACATCTGTAAAAGATGGATGATCTTTTTTTTTTGCTTAGCGGCCTGTGTGTCCCGCCATGGATATGCCTCCCCACACCATCACTGACCCACCACCAACCAGTCATGGTAAATAATGTCCACGTCCACAGCTTCTCCAAACCTTGTCACATCTGTCACATCTGTTCAGGCTGAACCTGCTCTGTGGTGGTGAACCTGTCAATTCTGTTCAACGATGCCAGGAACTGAGCACAGGGTTTAGTCAGAGACGTTCACACCCGTGGAGGTCATTTTGAAGGGTTTTGCTGCTAAAGATGGTTCTACGATCATGGGATGTATTCAGTTTCTCACAGTCTCGTGAAACAATTTTTTCCCCCACATCTGTTAAAGATGGACTAAAAGTTCTAAAAAGGAAAGCCACTGTGGAAATGCCTTAAACCAGCATTAGCAACTTTCCTGGCTCTATGATCTCAGTAAATAAGTTTTTCATCTTAATTGCTATTTTCATTGTTCATTTGTTACTCAGTGTCCCTCAGTATCACAATCAGATGTGCCCCCCGCTTGTGACATCAGCTCGTGACATCTAAAGTCCATGACAGTCACAACAAAAACACTCAGCTTCTTGCATCATAGCAGGATTTTAATAACTGATGGGTTTTGTCAGGGTGACTACATCCATCTTTTATATAAAGACAATGGTGTCAGTGGTTCCAATAATTATTCTACACTAAACTGACTGGCTGTAGCAAATGCATCACTGAGACGTGAGAAGGGCATCAATCCTCCTCTCTAATGCCAGAAAAGGAAGTGAATAAGACTATTGCAGATTCTGCCAATAGTGTGTTTAATGCATCCAACTTAAAAGGATAAATCTTGGAATTTACCATCAAAATGTTGCACTTAAACTGCCACAAAAGTGGTAATCTGCAGCTGTGGGCTGGAGTAAACGGAGATGTGACACATCTCTTCAATACATCATGCCTAAAATATCCATTCTGTTTGTCAGTTTGTGTGTAAATAATGGTACAAAGCTGGTGATTAACATATCCAAGCTGGTGAATGACAAAACTGGATGACTGCTTAATTATTTACACCGTGTAGCTCTTTCCCTGTTCCAGTGCATATGATATAATTACCCATGGACGATGATCACGCAAACGCAAACTACTGGCATCTCTGTCTTAATCGTTTCATTTTTTTTTTTTACACTTGACAAACTGACAAGGATAACCAGATGCAGCAGTCAGCCTGTGACAACTGCAAACATTTTCAAGCCGCGCACAATAGTAACTTACAGCTGTGATTGCCTCCATCTATTCATCAATATCTCCATCGATTCATCAGCTATTTCTCCCATATGGGTTGCCAGCAGTTTCATGCTGTCCTCTCCTCCTTGCCTCTAAACAGCCCACATAGAAAACCTCTCTACCTGCAAACAAGATGTATGCACACATGTCACATCTGCCATTTGCATTCTGCAGCTAATCCCTCCTAGCGTGAAGGTTATTACCCGGCTTGCCAGTCAAACGCCGCGGAAAAGCAGGCAAATACGGTGTCTGCACGGACATGTATTTATGGACAAGAAGGAAAGAATAATCACCCCTGGAGGAGGGGGTGCGAGGCAGTGGGGGGTTTCTTTAAAATTATCACACCATTCTGCAAACAGGCTTCTGACACATGTAATAACTCACTGAAGCACACATGCAGCAACCACCCCCACTGCCTTAACGTGCAGCCAGGATGCTGCCAGTTCAATACCATACATGACACCCACTCCCAGATTATGACCGCCTATTGACATGCGACGGCTTTTTAACAATATACTCCTTTACTCAAAATATCCTCCTATTCTTCATTTTCAAAGTAAAATTGAGTGAGCTGTGGTCCTCTAAGTGTTTTAAAGTATTTACTTAAAAGCGTGTATCCAATGAAGCTGAATGAAAAGGAAATTAGATTGCCCACATGCCCACACGCAGGGTAGTCTGAAATGTGATTTGTGCAGCCAGGCTGCAACAGACGTCTTGAGTTGAATATCAAATCAATGGTTTAAATCTGATTTAGGAAAACCTATTTCCAAGTGTTGTTTTGCTTTTTCTGCTTGCAAAGCATGAAATGTCTAAAATGTTACTTGGGCTGCCAATTAAGCCTTTCACTGTCCCATTGGCACTGATCATTATACAGAATATTTGCAGCAAGTAAATTCATTCCCACTGCCAATGTAGTCGGCTCTTAATGGACTCTGCGCTTAAAGCCACAATGCATCTCTGAGGACAAATTGATATGCTCTCATCTTTTTATGTCTAAAAAATATCCTCGGACTGTTTAACAGATCGTATTAACATGTAATCAAATACAGACAGTGTCTTTGTGTTGAGAAGAAATACGTTATATCAATGTGGGCTAATGTAATGATGCAAATCATTTATACCAATCATATTTTGCAGAACTGATAATACACTGTTCAAAAACACTTTGAAAGCATATCAAACCTCAATGGGAAAAAAAATCATGCTGGGTCTCTACACTGATATGGACTGGGAGATGTGTTAGGAATGAAAGGATGCCACATGGTTTGATGGAAATGAAAATTATCAACCTACTGAGGGGTGAATTCAAAGACACCCTGAAAATCAAAGTGAAAAAATGATTCAGCAGGCTAGTCTATTTTGTTGAAATTTCTTTGCAGCATCACACAATGGTTCTCAGTAGTTTGTATGGCCCCCACGTGCTTGTGTGCTTGCCTGTCAGCGTTGGGGCTCCTAATACGATGATGGATGGTGTCCCTGGGGATCTCCAACCAGATCTGGACCCGGGCATCACTGAGTTCCTGAACAGTCTGAGGTGCGGCCTGGACTGAAACATAATGTCCCAGAGGTATTTTATTGGATTTAGGTGAAACGAGAGTGGGGGCCAGGCATTATCATGCACCAGGAGAAACCCAGGACCCACTGCACCAGCGTAGGGTCTGACAGTGGGTCCAAAAATTTAATCCCAATACCTAATAGCAGGTTGACACTGTCTGGCCTGTAGAAGCCTGTGTGTCTTTCCATGGATATGCCTCCCCAGACCATTACTAATAAGACGCAGTCACAGACCAGTCAGATCAAACAATGTTAGAGGAAGCATAACATTCTCCACGGCTTCTCCAGACCCTTCCACGTCTGTCACGTGTGTTCAGGGTGTTCAGCACAAGATGCCAATAGTGGATCTGTCAGTTCTGGTATTCTATGGCAAATTATAATCAGGCTCCACGGTGCTGGGCAGTGAGCACATGGCCCACTAGAGGATGTCAGGTCCTCACACCACCCTCATGAAGTCAGTTTCTGATTGTTTGGTCTAGAGATGGACCGATCCGATATTACGTATCGGTATCGGTCCGATACTGACCTAAATTACTGGATCGGATATCGGAGAAAAATAAAAAATGTAATCCGATCCATTAAATATCACGAAAGCACCTCACAAAACTTGCAACACGCCGTAACTCACCTCAGAACGTTAGCACCTCGGAGCAGTATGCATCACGTGATAGAGCGGCTGTGGCATGCAGGACCTGTCCATGGTCTGGATAGCATTTGGAGCTTCGCTAGCAACCCGGCATTTCATCTCCGACAAAGTTATCCCGAGAGAAGTAAAGCAAGTGTGTAAGTCCATCTCTGAATGTTTGTAAAGCATTCCTGCGTTAAGCTTAACAAACGATATATGGAGCGACTGCCTCTTCTGGCTGCTACTTCAATCATGAAACTGCTTAACGATCAGCTGATCGGCTTTTCTGTCGCTAGTCCGTGTCTCTTGTTTGCTTTTGGCCCACTTTGCACCAGAAAGAGGAAACCAGCGGCTGAACAACAGCAGCACATTTAAGCTTGATCAGCTGTTGTTAGAATGTATTTAATATTACTTTCTACTCGAGGATCTTTTTCTACGTAGCTGACGGCTGGTAACTGTGCAGGGGCGGATCTAGCAAAGTTTAGCCAGGGGGGCTGATAGGGCATTAACAGGGAAAAGGGGGCACAAAGACATACTTTTCTTTCTTATTCTCATTTAAAATGTCTCGCTTTTAATAAATAATTATCTGACACCCAAAGTTTTAATTTGATGTAAAATGAATAGAAGTCAATTACTGTATATAGTAACTATTAAGTCTAATATATATACCCTAGTAAGCTATAGTACTTTTTCCTTTGGGAAGGTACCATCTGTGCAGTCTGCAATTTTGTTGAAGAAAGATGTTGAATCTATTTAATATTTCTTGAAAAATAATTGATTTCTGTGTATTTTTTTTCACACTGCATCAAATTAAGGTTGATTACGTCGATTAAGCATCATGAGGTGGAGCGTGAGGGGTGGTTCCCTATTTTTTATTTATTTATTTTTGTTGTTGCTGGGAGTTGGAACCCTATTAGTTAGGTTGCTTAATATTTATGCTAAGTACTCTTTAAAATACCAGAATAGGGAGGATGGTGTAGGTTTAAGTTTATTAGATTGATCAGTATTGCTGAACTATGAAATATTTTTTTTTTGCATACAGGTATAACAGAATAGCTTTAGTGTAGTTGTTGTTTTAAACTTGAGTATGAACTTATACAAAATGCAGCAAGATATTTAAAAAACAGTTTTGTTGATTAAAAAACACTATATCGGATTCATATCGGTATCGGCAGATATCCAAATTTATGATATCGGTATCGGTATCGGACATAAAAAAGTGGTATCGTGCCATCTCTAGTTTGGTCAGAGACATCTACATCAGTGACCTGCTGGAGGTTCTTTAGTAGCTTTGGCAGTGCTCAGATTGTTCCTCCTTCCAGAAAGGAGCAGATATCAGTCAAGCTGATGTGTTAAGGACCTTCAATAGCTGTCCAGCTCTCCCACAGTAACTGACTGCCATTGAAATCTCCTCCATGCATTTAAGACTGTGCTGGGAGACACAGCAAACCTACTGGCAATGGCACATTTTGATGTGTCATCCTTGAGGAGTTGGACTACCTGTGCAACCTCTCTAGGGTTCAAGTATCACCTCATGCTTACAGCAGTGACACTTACTCTAGAGAAATGCAAAACTAGTGAAAAGAAACAGTCAGAAAAGTTGAGGGAAAAAATGTGAGTGGCCTCCACCTGCAAGATCATTCCTGTTTTGGTTGTCTCATTGTTGCCCCTCTAGTGCACCTGTTGTTAATTTTCATTAACAGGAAAGCAACTGAAACTGATGAACAACCTCTGCTACTTGACTGACCATGTCAACAGTCTTGATGCTACTAAAAAGTGCTCTATAAATCTATTAAGTTTATACACATATGAAAACATTATATTTCAAACAAATCCACAGTGTCACCTTTGTTTTTTATCCAAACCCGCATTCAGATAGAGATATCTGCCCTCTCTCAGTATTATGAGTATCACATCAAAACACATGCACACACAAAAAGTGCTTGGTGGAAATCCCAATGTGAGTAATCTCATCAGGAGAGTGTTCAGACAGGTGGCTGTGTGTAGGCAGATCGGCTTGATCCAGGAGACAGTGAGCACCAGAGAGATAAACAGTGATAAAGTCCCCGGAGCAGACATGAAACAACTTGGATCAAGCCACATCTTTGTGCAGGTGTGTATTTGCATTGCCATGTGTGTTAGTTAGCTTCGCATATTCTGAAAGACCATAATCTGCTTTGCTAGTGTTTCAACTAGACACCATCATATGTGATATATGATGTGAATAGAGATACTTTAGATGGGTAATTAGAAATTAAAAAGAAAAGTGCGGCAGGGGTATATAGCAGGAGAACCAATGACTTCCATACTTCCAATGACTTTTATTCTATACTCAAGAGTCCCTTAACACCCGTTACCTAACTCGACCTTCATTTTGATGTGAACTGTACGGACACCATGCTACTGCATGGAGACACTAGAGCTGGGCGATAGAACGATAACGATATGTATCGCGATATAACTTTTACTCGATAGAGAAATTAAGCTATCGCGATAGACCTCGCCGCTCTTGTCCTCAAAGAAAAAAAAAAAAAAGGTCAGCCAATCCAAATTAAGTAGCGCAGAGCCGAACCAATCACAGCCGCAGCGTCACGTCGCGTGGCTTGTTACGTACAGCACAAGTGCCAAGCCGCACGTGTGTTTGTTTGGGAAGTAGCCAGCGGGTAATGGAGGAAATGAGTGTGCCAACTAGAAAAATCAACCGAGCGTGACCGAAGAGAAAAAAGATGATGGTTCCAATGCCGGAGAGATTGTCAAACGGAAGAGCCATAGAAGTTCCGTAGTGTGAAGGTATTTCGGCTATTTCAAGTCTGACAAAAAATAGAGTAGCGTAGAGTAGCGTGCACTGTAAATTGTGCCGAAAGCAAGTCTGGAAATACAATAAACTGGAGCATGCGTCACACTGTGCGCCACGTTATTGTTTCGGTGAAATGAATTTCTACAATACTGTTACTGTTAATTCTACTCTCTGCAGTGTTTAAATGCTTACATATACACACAGTTACTGTCCCTCCACACATACAACTCGGTTCTGCTTCTATGCCCCAGCTTTGTTTACTTTTTCCCACCGAGGCTTCTAGACTTCTGATTGGCCAACATTTCGGCACGGTTAGGAATCTAGCGCCACCTGCTGCTTTGGCATGTTCATAGCAGCGTTTTCCTTCATTTCTGCCTTTATGTGTGGACGGGATTATTTTTTAAAACGAAAACGGAAAATCTCAGTTTTCAAAAATACCCGTGTACGTGTGGACGTAGCCTCAGTCTCTGACTGGAAGCGCTAATTCGTCATTCGGCTTTTGTCAGACTAAAGTAACTGTTAAAACTGTTTGAAAAGCTAAGCTATACAACAAGGAGAGATTGAGAATTTCCTTTTAGTGCTCAGTTTATTTGATATTGACAAAAGTTAGTCAGTTTTGTCTGTTCTTCTGTAAAACAAACTAAGATTTATTTTTAGAATTAATATTTTGTTTCTAAGTGGAATTGACAATTTAGTCTGTTTCGTTTGTTCTATTTTGAAACTTAAACGCTTTAGCGGCTGCCTTTTGTGTAGTTTGCAATATTTGCCTTTATTTATCTGAAAAAGTCTCATGTTCCATAAGTACATCTACCCTGTTGAACTTATTATGGGAAATAAATATTTAAATAAAAACAAGCTGCTGATTATTTCACATTTTACTTGTGAGCAACGGCACATTTAAATCTTACAAATATAGTTATTTGGCTTATATCGTGATAGATATCGTTATCGCCTGAAATGAAAAAAACATATCGTGATATGAAAAAATCTCATATCGCCCAGCTCTAGGAGACACACGAACAAATGCCAAAATAAAACTTCCTGCTGCAACAGAAAGCACCATATTTTGCCACAATTACACACACACAGGCTCACAATGTGAAACAATACCAGTCACACTGTCACAGCTGGTAAATAGAGTACAATAAAACTTGCTGCAGTCCTGAGGGCACCCAGACATGGCCTTATCTAACCTGACAGGCTGTGAGGAGCTGAGCTGGTAGTGTCCAGAAATGTTAAAATCATGTACCTTTGTGCATTTTTTTGTTTGAAAGTACTACACTATGTTCCAAAGGACATTTGAGCGACTCGTTTACCCTTGTCTGTTATGCAAGGTGCTGCTACCTTTTGCAAGTTTTAGTTATAAAAGACAAGGCTGAAGTGCATTTACTACCACCAGGAGAGCCGCAATTCAATAACTACAAAATGATGACAAAGGTTTTTTTTATTCTTTTAGCTGCAGTGTTTTGTAGGGCTGCTGGAATAAAGGTCCAAAACTGTAGACCTGAAAAGTTCACAGTAAAAGTATCATAGGGAGTTTTCATGCTGCCAAAGTAGTAATTACTTATCTTTTTGTTGTTGTTGTTTTTGTATTTTGCTTTTAGACAATGAACCTCTTAATCACCAAAGTGGGGTGAAGAGAACTAGAAAAGACATAAATAGTTGAGTATTTGGAGCTGACCATACGCTTACAGCTACCACATACCTGTTTGACATATGTCGAACCTTTAAAATTTGGTCATGGGTATTAAAAAATGTCATATAACATGTGAGAACAGGTGAGATCGCTTGGCCAAAGTGGCGGAAGAAGCGTAGTAGACAGATGCTGTCGAGTGTAGCAGGTGATTCATTTACAAACATTGTGAGCAAAAATGATTTACAAAAATCAATTTTAAAATGTCAACTTGGTGCAAATAACCATAACTGAACATAAACCAACCAAAATTAATGTCACGTGCACTCAGCTACACTGACCTG
Organism: Aulonocara stuartgranti; assembly: GCF_965226115.1. NCBI lineage: Eukaryota > Metazoa > Chordata > Actinopteri > Cichliformes > Cichlidae > Aulonocara > Aulonocara stuartgranti. The sequence goes on along the minus strand of NC_138939.1, from coordinate 31,146,459 downwards.
GCCCTCACTTCCTGAACAACTGAATTCTTCTGTTTAAATACTCTAGAGCTATCCAAACAAAATCATCTCCAATGGAATAAGTAAGACTAAATATTACAATCAATCACTGATTGGTCCTGCTTCATACCCGCAACAAAAACAAACTAGAGCAGACAAAACCCTACATTTGACTTTTTTAAAATACAACAGTTTTCTTCCCCCTCTTCACCAGGTCCCTTCCTGTGACATCAACAAACACGGTGTTATAAATACAGGAAGTGAGGCAGCGCTTCCTCCTTTTGCTCTTGGAACAGACACGGTAAAATGCACAAATTAACATTTCGAAACAATAAATAATATATTGACTTAACACAACTTGTCAGAGTTGATTTAAACCAAGATGTTATATTGAGTAATGTGTAAGAGTCTGTTTTAAATTAGAGAAATTAGAACTGATGAAAATTCACCTTTTGGATTTTGGCTGGGGATCCCTCTGTAGGCCCACAACTGTTTTATAATAAGCTGGGAAAAAATTGATACACTCCTTAGAGCATTGTTTCCCATACACTGATATATTTGTGCCAGTAAGCCTTAATATCTGCACTGACAGCCACATATTGATTTTCTATTTTTGCTTTCACTATTGAAAATGAGTCAAATCTTATTTCACTGCAGGGTTGCACATTCACTCTCATGCACGCACACACCCAAACAAATTGGAAACAAACCCAGCTGTGAATAGCTCCTCCTCCCTGTGAACACTGTATGAATCAAAATATGAATGTGAGATGGAGGAAGGGTTGTTGTTGGTATTTCCCTGCAGAGAAGACAGCCGCCTGAATTTCTGAAGAGAATCAATCCAAAGTTCACGCATTTTTACATGTCTACACCAATTTTTCAAGAATCACTGCAGTCCAGTTTAACTGTGATTTTACATCAGCACTGTGAAACTCAGACTCAATTCTTTAAACAACTTATTAGCAAACAGGGTAGCAAGTGGTGTACTGGCAATCAAACATATGGGAACAATTCCCATGGGCTGCGGTAAAGTGAAATAGTGGATCTGCATATAAGCATTCCCTCTTGCCCCTCCTTCTTTGCTGAATGCAAATTAGCATCTTCCCATCCTTGTCCAGCATTGCTGCTTCTTGTCTGCTGCCTTTTTTCCCCTGACCTCTTGTCTGCTACATTACCTGACTGTGCCAGTGCCCAAGCCCCTTCCTTACTCAGCCTGCACCTGCAATCAACCACCTGCTTTAACAGCTAAGCTGTTTATCAGAGAGGTGTGAGTTCATGTGAGCAGCTTGCCAATGTGTCGTGTTTTTCTTGTTTCTGTGATCATTTGTCTGTGCTCATTTGTTTGTTCTGATTTAAAGGTGTTGCAGAGGTACCCTGAGTCTGGGTGAACTCTTAACTAATTAGCCAATTAGCCACTCGTAACCACGTGTACATTTTGTATAGTAGTTTCTATGTCTTCACTGAGCCTGTAGACTGTCCTGGGGATTACATTACATCTTCCACACACACACTTAGAGAATCTGTTTGGTAAACAAGAGCAGGTTCCTTGTTGATTATTTCCCTCTGATAGAGTAGGCAAGAGGCCTCAAATAACTGTTAAGTTAGGTGTTGGTTGTATTTATTCTTGTCACGATCCTGGGTCTTATGACCCAGTGTTTTGAGTTTTAGTTCATTTTGATGTTTATAGTATGTTTAAGCTTATTAGGTTACTTGTGGGGATAGGTTAATTGGATAATCCAAATTGCCACTAGGTATGAATGTGCGAGTGAATGTGAGTGTGAATGGTTGTCTGTCCCTATGTGTTAGCCCTGCGACAGACTGGCGACCTGTCCAGGGTGTACCCTGCCTCTCGCCCAATGACAGCTGGGATAGGCTCCAGTGCCCCCCGCGACCCTGAAAAGGACAAGCGGAAGCGAATGGATGGATGGATGGAGGTTTCCTATGTTCATTTGCTTATTAGCTCCCCCTTGTGTTTTCAACCCCTGTGAAGTCTCCCTTGCCCTTCGTGTGTTTCATGTCTGTTGTCTTATGTTGTCATGTCTGCCTCTCATGTTTTCTGTTTTATTTTGAAGAAATCTCGTGTTTTTATATTATGGATTATGTTTTGAGTCCTTTGTTGTACTGTTTCTTGTTTCCCTAGATTTCAGTTATGGTTATCATAGGTTTAGTTCTTTGGCTTTGTAATATGGCTTCCCTGTGTTCAATGTTGTGTCTACTGTGACCTCTTTGTACTATGTTTCTGGTCCCTATAGTCTGTCTTCTCAGTTGCTGTTAAGTTTGCATGTTTAGAGTTCAGTCAGTGTGTTTCCTGTTTTACTTTGAAGGTCCATGTCTCATGTGAGTGTTTCTAGTTTTGCTTCCCTTGTCTCGTCCAGCCTGATTACTCCCAGCTGTGCTCTCCTTCTGTGTCTCATTCCCTCGTTATCCCTCTGTGTATTTAAGCCCTGTGTTTCTCTTTGTCAGTGTCGTAGTCTCCCTCATGCTGTGTGTGATTCTCCCCGTGTCTCCTGGTATACTTTATGATTAGCTTTCACAATTTAGTTTTGTATTGCCTGTGTTCTATTTTTCTAGCAATTAAAGCTGTGCTTTTGAGTTCAAGTTCTGTCCCCGTGAGTTTGCGTTTGGGTCCTCTCCTGCCTGCCACACAGCCGAAACATGACAGAAGACTACGACCATTACATGGACCCAGCAAACCGCTCTCAGCTGTATGAGCGCCAGGAGGCAGCCCTCGCCCAGCTGGAGGAGGAGCTCCGCTGGAAGCCATGGCGCGCTCTGGATTTTGAGCACATATTCCGCGGAACTCGGCTGGCTTTTGGAGGTCCCCGGAGCTGCCGAAAGCCCCCACCTGCCGCTTCACCTGCACCCAAGCCTCGGCCGCTTCAGGTGGGAGTGCTCCGTTTTTCTTCGGATGCTTACGCTCCAGCCTCTGCATTGCCGTCCCGCACGTCAGAGGCTCAGCTGTATGCCCCGTCAGCTTCCTCACCCCAGAGGAAGCGACGCTCACGCCGCCGTCACTTTTCACTTGCTGAGCAACTCCCGGGGGTGAGTTATAATGACTGCCTTTCACACATTCCACCTGAAGCCATAACTGAAAAGAACAATAAACTCACCCCAGACACTGTTGGAATCTCTCTTTTGGACGATGACATAGACTGGGAAAAGTTTTTTCCTTTTGCTCCCTCTGAACAGGGAGAAATCAAAGACTATAAGCACTCGCCAAAGGCTGTAAATGCTGTTAAAGGAAAAACTGTGAGCAATGTCACCAGGTCTAAAACACTCAGTTCAGGTTCTGTCAGTTCAGGTTTTGTCAAGTCTGGTTCAGTCATCCCCAAGTCAGCTCACTCTAAGACCGTTAACCCAAGGACTTCAAAGACTGCTAAAACAAAGACTGAAAAACATGGTGGGAAAAATGCTAAATTCATTTTTGCTAGGTCTGTTTTTGTCGACCCAGTGCATATTAACCCTAAGCCTGCCAATTCTGAGACTGGTTTTTCTGAGCCTGCTCCTTTGCCTGTTTGTGTTTCTGCTGCCAGGGCAGCTCGGGCCCAGCGTACCCCTGCACCCATACCAGTTCCTCGGGTGAGGGAGGCTGAGGTCCAGTTGGTCCCTGCTCTGGTTTCCAGGCCGGCTGAGGCTCTGTCAGTTTCTGCACCCATACCAGCTCCTCGGGTGAGAAGGGCAGTTGCCCAGCCGTTGCCGGTGCCTGTCCCGGCTTCCAGGGTGAGGGGGGCTGTGAACCAGTCCACCCCTGCACCCATGCCGGTCCCCAGGGTGAGGTCAGCCAGGATACAGCCCGTCTCCGCACCCGTACCTACTCCTCGGGTGGGAGCGGCTAGTGTCCAGCAGGTGCCCGCACCCGTTCTTGTTTCTGCTGAAGGCTCAGGCAACCCCGCCCAGCAGTCCTCCCTGTGTTCCAGAGGCTCAGGAGAGTTCAGTCCACAACCATCGCCACCATCACTACTGCATGCTTTTCAGTCTATAGCTCAGTCATTAGCTCTGTTAGCAGCCCAGTCCATAGTTCATTTTCCTGTGTTTCCATTAGCTCAGCCCTTAGCCCACTGTGCAGCTCAGCCAGCTCCCCAGTGTTTAGCTCAGTCATTTGTTCCATCACCCTCTCAGCCTTCTGTTCAGCCAGTAGTCTCTGCACCTACTGGTCCTGCCACTGCGTCAGCTGGAGGGCCCGAGGAGCCCATCCAGCCTCATGCCACGTCAGCTGGAGGGCCCGAGGAGCCCGTCCAGCCTCATGCCACGTCAGCTGTGGGTTCAGAAGAACCGCACCAGCCTCATGCCTCGTCAGCTGGAGGGCCCGAGGAGCCTGTCCAGCCTCATGCCACGTCAGCTGGGGGTTCAGAAGAGCCCGTCCAGCCTCATGCCTCGTCAGCTGGAGGGCCCGAGGAGCCCGTCCAGCCTCATGCCACGTCAGCTGGGGGTTCAGAAGAGCCCATCCAGCCTCATGCCTCGTCAGCTGGAGGGCCCGAGGGGCCCGTCCAGCCTCCTGTCTCCGCTGGAGGGTCCGAGGGGCCTGTTCAGCCACCAGCTGCTCCACCACCAGCCTCATCCACGCAAGCTGCGGCCTCCGTGTCTCCGCCCACGCAGTCACCTGGTCCGGCCTCGGCCTCTGCTTCTGCCACGCCTGGTCCGGCCTCGGCACCTCGGGATCGCCGGCCACTTTCCTGGCCACCAGCTGGACGTCACCGCCGTCGAGGTCGGCCCCCTGAACTGTTTCTACACCGTTGCCGTCCGCACAGTCGGCCCCCTGAACCGTTTCCATGTCGCCGCCGTTGCCGTCCGCACTGACGGCACCCCGGAACTGTTTGACTATGAACTCCTGTGCCGTCAGCCTCTGGGCCAGCCCCCTGATCAAGTGAACTATGGATTTCTGGACCGTCACCCTCCGGGTCGGCCCCCTGAGGAGTTGTGAACTGTTCCGTGTGCTCCTGTGCTTTTGATGGACATTTTGTTTTTGTGGCCTTGTTTCTAGTTTTGCTTCCCTTGTCTCGTCCAGCCTGATTACTCCCAGCTCCTTCTGTGTCTCATTCCCTCGTTATCCCTCTGTGTATTTAAGCCCTGTGTTTCTCTTTGTCAGTGTCATAGTCTCCCTCATGCTGTGTGTGATTCTCCCCGTGTCTCCTGGTATACTTTATGATTAGCTTTCACAATTTAGTTTTGTATTGCCTGTGTTCTATTTTTCCAGCAATTAAAGCTGTGCTTTTGAGTTCAAGTTCTGTCCCCGTGAGTTTGCGTTTGGGTCCTCTCCTGCCTGCCACACAGCCGAAACATGACAATTCTGTTGTTATAGTCAGTGAGTGCTACTCATTCTTTACTATTGCTTGTAAAGACAACAAAATCTGCACCACGCCAACTTTGCAGACCCTTGCGCACTTACTAATGCATGAAGCGCAAGAGCATATGCGTCCATGAACCCAGGACTCGGGGGAGATGCAGAGCCCTTGTGGTACAAAACCTGATTTCAAATTGCCTGTGTGGTGCCACACCAGTTTACACTTTACAAGAAAGGCCCGCAGAAGGCAAAATTGAGCAAAGGTTGAATTCCCCGGAATGACAGAAAACATTTTTCTTTGTAGTGAGACCTTTGCCTGGTTTTCACTGTACAGAGGAGATGTGTTTTAGAGTCATGTAGCTTGTTCTAAGTAGCAGATATTTGTGAGCAACACGGCACATATCTTGTGTCTTAAAATCGTACAAAAAAAGACTGATCCTTTTTTGAGTTGCTTTAATAACAACTTATCAGAAGCTCGTGGTTTCTGGAACACCTTAAAAACTGGGTATTCTGAAGTGTTCCTTCAAGGGTGCAGGAGTCCTCTGAAACCAATGAAGTCATTAACTGAGCATTTGTTATGTGTTAGGCTGAAGTGGTTTATTGTGAATTCAAGCTACAGAGAGGTGGGCATCTTGCTTTAATTAAAGGAAGAAAGAAAAGATCCATCTTACAGATTGTTTGTACTACATTTCTTATTTTATATCAATAAGTCCTTCAACAGACAGCGCAAAGAGAAAATTGAAAGCAGAGCAAAGTTTTGAAAACCACACACTTTTTACATAAAATGTCTTCTAAACAAGCAAAAAATTGATTTTCTTTTCAAACACTGGTTAACAGAGACCAAATTTGTGAGAGCTTTGTTACAGGAGATTAGCAGTAAGGCCTTGTTGTGTATTAAGAGCAGTCTTCAGCAAAATCTAAAATCCTTTTCCCCAGTTGCTCAGTTTGATGTATCTTGACAAATGTAATGCGTAAGATTTGCTGTGTGCTGTATCCAGTATAGCACATGTAGCTAGTTTTTATAAATGTATTGTTATTTTATATTGTATGTATTATTTACAAATCCAATGAAAAGACCAAAACCAACCAGTATCATTCCATCTCTCAGCAATTTACAACACTAACCCAATTGGGGTCATTTTTGTGACTACTATAACATGTATATTAAATAAAGCTGGTCTTAAAAACAACCGGTTTAAGTGATATTTCAGAGCAGTTCTTATTTTATTTTTTTTTTAAGAAAATGCAGCTGAAACACTAGTATATCAGTTCAGCAGAGTTCAGTGTATGCTGTAGTGCTGGTGCTGGATGTGAGACAAACAGTTACTTAAACCTGCTAAATGTATGGTCATTAAGGTGCATGTCAACCAGCGCAAAAATGGGGCAGTTCTGACATTAGTAGAGGTCTGTGTGTGTGTGTGTGTGTGTGTGTGTGTGTGCGCGTGTGTCTGAAAAATAGCCAAATCTTTGCATAACTGGCTCTTTTTTTTGCCTTTTCCCTTCTGTTAATCATATGATGACTCATCATGATCCATGCAGTGACAGACTGCTTGTTGGGAGCACTGGGACAGTTCCTGTTGGCCTGAGGGCTGTTTTGGCCCGCTTGAGAAGCAATATCATAGGAAGCAGCAAAAAGATGACGGAGCTCAAGTCCAAGTCCACCCATCAGATGCAGCTCTGTCACCCCTATAAATCACCTGCTCTTGTCACAATGAACCTGCACTCTCGCTCACAAGGCAGGAAATGTCTGCCTGCTTCTGTACACGTAACGATAGACGAGTGTCTTAATGGATAGTTAAAGGAAAGATGGAGGGGCGGGAGAGAGATGCAGACACAAACACACAGCTGCCTTACAGCTACTAGTATTAAACTGTTTACCTGTTCTTTTTGTATATCACACCTTTTGTAGTATACAAAACGTTTGTTGTTGTTTTCATTTCTCTACTTGATACCCAATAATGACTTTAATTTTATTTATTTATGCCATGATAATAATGACGAAAAAATAGAAAATCTATCATTATGAGAGCCCTTATACATACATTTTGGCTATACAACCTGCTGTCTGTAGTTCTGCTTACAGTCAAAATCATAGCCTGAAATATTGTTTCAGTTGTGGATTCATCTATTTTCTTAACCGCTTAGGTCGCCAGAGGGCTGGAGCCTATCCCAGCTGTCACGGGACAACAGCTATTTTGTGACTCTTTGCAGGTGCCCAAACCTGCAGGTGAGAAAACACTGGTGAGAAATAAGCTGGTACATGTCAGTCTTAGTAATAAAGAATATTTTCTTCTTCTTTCAAAGAAGAAAATAAAGAATATTTTCTTCTGTAAGGGCAAAAGTGAAAACAGATACTATGACGATATTTCTTTTCTGTCCTTGGACTGTTTCATAAACATAGGTAGACTGAATGAAATGTATTAACTATCTAAACACCCCAAGCATGAAGACAAGCAAGTAACTGAGCTCTGTCCTTGCACTGCTCGATCACTTGGTGGCTCATTTAACCCCCAGTGGCCAACTTAAAAACTGCAAGTTGGCACTTTAGTCGCTCCAGTTTATCAGGGGGCAAAATAAGTTATTACATCACATTAAATGCACCTGACTGCCCTGTGTTAACACCCCCACCTAAACAGAAAGGACCACCAACTCATATTTTCATAAGCAGCTGTTCACACATAGCTCCTTTTTATTCATTATTTATGAAGTAATCACCAGTATTATCCTTCTGTGATTGTTATAGTGTGCTTTAAAGGTTGTTTTCAGGCTCTGTGTTTGCTGTGGTTCATCAAGAGCCAATTTAGGTGTAAAAAGTAAAATCTCCAAAATAAAAATCAACCCTGAACCGGCCCCGTAGCGCATGAGCTGGATGGACAAGAAGAGGAGAAATATTCTGAAGCTTTCCTGTCAGAAAGCAGTGCTTCACTGAGAGTTACTGAGACACTGTCAACACAACTCTTCTAACTTCTCTGTAAAGTATCCTCCACCGGAGGAAGCAAACATAAGGTAACGTATTCCTCCTGACTTCCTACAGCTTTGTTTCCATGGTAACTAATCCGCAGGCTGTGGCAGTAAAGGAGTACCTTGTGAACTTCTCAATGAGAACAAGTCACTGTGGACTGAGGAGCGTTAGACTGTGAATGTTAATTATATTACAGACCCAGATAGGAACACAACAAATAAGAGCAAACTGAGGCATTTTGTCCGTTGTCGCTTTTTATTGTGTGCGTGCGTCTTCCTCTGCTCTAAAGTTTTTTTGTTTTTTTTTTTTAAAGGAAACATTTGAGGTCCTTTTGTCTCACGAAAGCAACAAAAACAATAGCACGCTTGCATCCGCATGGAAATATTACTGAACAGTGTTCGCTCTGCTCACACACACATGACAAGAGACATTGCTTTGTAGTCATTTTGTGTCCTTTTGTGGTCATTTTAAATGCCTTATGGTTGTTGGCATTGTTTACTAGACAAAGTGTTGTTCGGCCGTTGAGTTTGTTTTGCACTTGTATGTAGACATTTTGCATGTCCTTGTAGTTGTTTCTTCATCTTTTTATAGCCACTCTGTGTCTTTTCTTGGTCATCTTTTCATCTTTCGGAGGTCATTTTGCATGCGTTTGTAATATTTTTATTGATAACCTACATAAAGAGATGCAAACAAATGCTCTTGGCAGGGGGCCCTAAGTGTACGCATAGTCCCTGCGGCCAGCAGGATAGCTCAGTAACCTATTTATGTCTGTAAGATGATAAACAAAGCATGGATATGTGTGAGCTGTGTGTGGGCGGGCTTGACCAGGATGCAGCGGCGTTTACAAAGAACGCCATAATCAAGACAACAAAGGTCCCTACATGAGGGTTAATTACAGTGCAGGGAAAATTATTGCTGAATGAGGCTAATGGTGTGTGACACTAGCCACTGTGAGCTGATTGGGGATATAATTACGCAAATCATCCAAAAACAGCATGAAAACAAGATATTCAGTTAGTCAGCATTCTCAATATGACACTTCTTTAAAAAAAAAAGACACAAGCGACATCCAAGAATTAGTACTATTCAGGAGAAAAACAGATACCGTAGTTACAGCAGTTACGCTAAATGCCCGACTATTACCCCAGGTTTAGTCGGGCATTTAGGTTTGTCTGTGGAGTTGTCTTTTATATCCAATCATGCATAATTGGTTTCTACACTAAACAGAAGAGCCAAACTATTCACACTGCACTCAAAGCACGTTTTATTGCGAGTATAAGTTTGTGATTCAAATGCAAAAAGTGACGTTTGAAGATCAAAAAGAGAAAATTATGTCTTAACTGAATCTACGTTTTTGTTCATGCAAATATATTTTTAATATCTGCATTTTGGTCAGAAGGTATTCTTTAATATTTTGATCAGTTTAAAAAAGAAAGCCAAACACTGACAAAATAATAAGAATTGATATGAACACTAGTTCCTGCATTATGTTCTTACTGTTACTATGATAGATGTGAAACATACCTGCCTATTGATTTACTGTCTTCTCCACAGACCACCTCCTTCATTAAGTAACTGCAGATGTTGCCCAGCTGTCATTCTGATCAACACTGTCCAATACAGACTCTTTCAGTGGAGGTTGTGCCCAGGAGATTCATCTCAACAATGAGCGAAACCTTTGGATTCACATTTTAATCATAAATTTAGATTACATGCAGTGAAATATTGTTTGAGTGCAGTCCAAAGTCTCGCTCTATGTTCCACATTGATTGCAAGTTCTGTCTGGTTATGAAATGATACACTAACTGCACACAATCTGGACTTTCTTACTAACGAGGGCAGTGTAAAGCAGCTCCAGAGAGTTTTCTTTCCCGAAAAACACATAACCCATAATTAATGTCAGTGAATCGTTTCTTTTTACTTTAGAGCTGTTTACAGTTAAAACTTAAAAATCTGGGTACATCCATCCACGTTCTCTTAAATGTCTTTTCTGGGACTTCAATTAACTTGTCGACTTGCGTGCATTACAAATGACTGGACAGCATACTGTACATGGTGTCGGAGACGATAGTAAAACTGAACATTAAAAGCTAAAGTTTTAAAGTGCACAGCAGGCTGCTTCATTAGGACATAGAAAACTACAACTACGCAGTTTCTTCTCAGTGTTGACCATCAAAACAAACTGAGAAACCAAGAAAAATGGAGCAGGGGACAGATCAGGAACACAAACAGAAGCACAGAGTTGCTTTGATGAGAAAATCTTCAGAAATGGACAACAAACTGTTTATTTCACATATTTCACAGAAAAAAAGAAGCATATCATGGTAGCGTGGACACTGCGAAACATAACAGGCAGAAGTGTTAAAAAATAACATGAATTTAAAGTGTATTTGTCAGAGCTGGGGGCAGTCGTGTGGTGTATGAAAAAAGGATCCAAAATGCAGGTACTGGCTGGGGTGCGAGTGAGTGTTTATTTACAGCGGTGAGAAGGTGACAAAACAGGAAGAGCAGAGCGGGGAGTAAACAAACCTAAACTGGGAAAACTAACGAACAAAACTTAAACCAAACACGCACGGGAGGAGGAGTAAAATGCACAAAGAGAGATAGCAGAGAGACGCAGACTGAGTACCGAGTAACATAGAATAATGCAGACTGGCATGGAATTAAACAGACGACGCGACAGAGAGCACAGGAAAACACAGGGCTTAAATACACGGGGAGTAATCAGGGAATGGGCCACAGGAGGGAGACACAGCTGGGAGCAATTAGGCTAACGAGACAGGGGAGCGGTAAAACTGAACACACTGACATGAGACATGAACTTTCAGAATAAAACAGGAAACTAACAGACACAGAGAACCAGACAGGACACTGAACTTGACAGGCAGACTCATGAGCAGACACAATAACACCATGGACAGACAGAGGGAACACAGAGAAGTGGGAGCAGGCAGGCAAAGAACAGAAACCTAACAAATGGCAAAATCACAACAGAATACATACTCGGAATGAACAAAAGCATAAGGAAACACAAAACACTGAGTCCTCAGACTCAGGACCATGACAGTATTAACGCAATAATCAAGGTAAACTTTATAAAATAAATGTAACATCATCCCTGTGTCCACAACATAAATCAAAGCTTAAAAGAATGTGCAAATAACTCACATATATCCATGTCCTTCATAAGGGCCTCAAAAAGACCTAAAAGCTCCTCAAATTTCATTAAAGATAAAAGACTGTCAATAATTTACTGAATTTTACTTGCATGAGGGCAGCGCTGTGATTAGCACTGTTGCATCATAGTGCACCACAGCAAGACCTGAGTTCGACTCCATGATCTAAGTTTGCATGTCCTCCACGTGTTTGTCTGAGTTTCTTCCAGGTATTCCGACTTCCTCCCAGAGTCCAAAAATATACAGTTAGTGGTGTTCGGTTAATTGTGGATTCTAAATTGCCCATAGACATTGATGTGAGGTTTGAGTGTGAATGATTGTCTGTCTCTCTTTGTTAACCCTGTATGAGGCCGGCGCCTGTCCAGGGCTTTCCCACCTGTTGCCCTATGGTAGCTGGGATAGGCTCCAGTGCCCCCCACGACCCTGATCAGGATAAGTGGAGGTCGATGGATGGATGCATGGATGAGAAACATGAGCATGACACTAATTTAGAAAACTCTAGTTAAAAAATGCCATTTTTGTGATTATTTTGTTGATCTGCCTTACACAGCACATCAGCACAAACGCCTCATACCAGCTTTGAAGCACGGTAGGGGAGGGGTGATGATTTAGGCTCGTTTTGCCATCACAGGCCTGTTCACTTTGCAGTCATTGAGTCTAACATTAAGTCCTCCTCATACTGGAGCTGAAGGTGGTTGTAAATTTGGCTTGAATACTTCTTTTGTTATATTTATCATTTTTCAGTCAACTGTTCTATTTTTATACATCTTATTGTATATATTTTTAACATTGTGTACATACAATATATCTGTAATTTTAAAACTGACTTTTTTATTGTTAATGCCTACTCAATTTCATTTCTCCTTGTTTCATTTTTTTTATTGTCAAGAACCATCATCTAATACTGTACTATTAAAAAACAATACAAATTAAAATTTTGATTCATTTGCAAAATTAAATACGTTCTATACTTAATCTCTGTTGAAAATACTTTACCTTCTAATACAATGCTGCACTATAATTACTTCCCTAACTATGCCTGCCTGCCGTTTGTGTCGTAAAGGCTCCCAATCACTACTGAAAATGATAGCGATATAATCCACATTTTCCGACATGTTTTGGGGTCATTTAGGGGCGTTGTCATTAGGGGTGGGTTTTAATAATCGATTCATCGATTAAAATCGATTCTGGCTTGGATAACGTGATATCGATTCATTAAAATCCTGAATCGATTTTTTTATATAAATGTATTTTGCCCAAAATTCCAGAATCACAGGTGAAACGTCACAAAATTTTGACAACCACCAAACATTTAAAACAGTAAATGAGAGCAGAAACGCGGATTCTGCACAAAGACGTAAACACAAAGCACGACCCGCAGATCAGAATCAGTGAGATGTCGTCTTGCTCACCCGATGGCACGGAAACGGTCGGGGCTGAAAGCCGACAGCTCGCTGATTCTGATGTTTCGGCGGGTCTGCACTTTGTGTTTACGCCCTTTTTGTACTGATTCTAAAGCTGTAGTTTTATCTCTCTCCAAACAATATTGACCGAACCAGCAGCAAAAGAAGATCCAAACTAAGCTTCACATAAACATCGTCATGGATTCACTCTGACTTTTGCTGTTTTGCTTCCACCACAATAAAAATCACACTTCATGCACAGCTCTCGCTCTCTCTCTCTCTCTCTCTCTCTGTACTTCACGAACAGTTTCCCGTCTAAAAATCTGTTTTCTGCATTATTCGCTTGCTTGTTACGCACAAGTCTACCGTTGTTTACAGCGCTGTCGGCCAATGTTTTTTTTTTTTCCTTTTACTTACTTCCGAAAAGAAAACCTAATTTCTGCTGTTCAATAGGCTTCTGAACAAATTTAGACTTTTTTAAATTATTCAAAATGTAAAACGCTTAGCTGTGTCTCTAATAAAACCGCTGTAACTTCAGAGGTAATGTTCATATGTTGATTAATGGTTTTCTTTCGTTTTTGATGTACTGCAGAATATTTTTATAAAATCCAGGCCAGGAAAATCACCTTTATGTTTTTCTGTGTTTTATCTTCAGCTACTTTGACACAAAGGCATCTGCTGTGATGCTCACACCTTTGATAAAGTCTGGAAAGTGTCAGCTTCCTTTTTATAGATACAAAAATATGTAAATGTACTGATCTGAATTATAATATTTCTGACTGTCTGAGGCAAAGTTTCCCAGATTCAAATCAAATCGAATCAAATCGAATCGTGGATCAAATCGATTCAGGACCTTGTGAATCGGAATCGAATCAATTCTAGAAATCAGTGACGACCCAGCCCTAGTTGTCATTATGATGCCCATCTCTATTTACAAGCTATTCATTTGAGAGCAACTGGAAAACAGTTACCTGGAAAGAAAGCCAATGAGAGAGAAGAGAGTGAACCAAAAATTGGACATTTGGGTGCTGGACAATAATAGCAAAAATGCTCTAAAGAGGTGAGGGAACATGTAGAACTTAATGATCATTCTTTGTAGACTTTGTATTACTATATTGCACATAGTCACAGTTATGAAAAAGGCCCCATATGACTATATGACTGCTGCAACCCTAACTTGGATAAGTGTTTGAAAAACTCATTCAAACTCATCTGAAGTTTTTACTAGATACTCCTATGGTACCAGTTTGAAACCCCTACATCACCTCTTCACAAAGTTGGGTGTCCACATCTGCTCGGCTGGGTTATGACAACACACAGTTTGTAATTTTTGTTGTCAGCAAAATTAGCAGCAAAAAGACTAAAACAATCTCTCAAATTCCAAGAAAGTTGGGTTATTAGTTATCACGGTTACTCATTGCTAAGACAGCATCAGACAAAGCCTGAAATGAGGTCAAAAACCTCCCCTTTCTGTTCCTGAGTTGTGGGATAAAATAACCTCCAGAAGAGGGTTTTAGCCGGAAATTACTACATCACCACCCTTTGCCTATAAAATGTCATTATTTCATCATTTTATTCTGTTAGACAAGCCTGTGAAATTTTGTCGTATGAATTCTTGAATTGTGCCCAAAAACTCATTTTTGAGAGGTCACAGTGTCTCTAAGTAGACAAGCATGCCAGATGTAATGAAATTCCCTTCAGGCATCCAAAACCATGGCAAGTACAAGAATGAGACAGTCTGCTGGACGGACAGAAAATACCTCTAATGGTTGTCACCACTGCAGAGTAATCAAATGTAATGAAGCTGCTTTAAAGGTAAAATGGTATTTTTGCTTATGTACAGTGCCTGTACACAAAACAATATTTAATCACCAAGCACCTGATTACTTCGCCAATCATAAGACCAAATAAAAGTGAGTGGTTAATAATTTGTCGGACCAATAATAAAGCTTTTTTAACATTTCACATTAGCAGCTTCTTTATTTTTCATATACCTTCATCAGATCAACACATAGTGTGTTTGACAACAGCAAACTTTTATGCTGGTAACTGATAAAACTGTAATAGGCTTCAGCTCTGCTCTTGAAAAGTGCATGGGAACCAGTCGTAAAGCAAAGTAGAGAAGCTTCAGCATGAGAACGTCTAAGTGCTTGAGTGGCTGACAAAAAACGCAGACACACACACACTTGAATGAATCCCTATCAAAGTCTGTAGTGCCTTGAAGATAGCTGTTCACACAGGCTCCCTATTGAGCTTTAAAGAAACGTCGCGTTTTGAACTGGTAAAAAGAAAAAAAAAACCAGATGTGACAAGTAAACAAGGGCATCAAAGAAGAGTTGATGCTATAATTTATAAACCACAATTTGTGTTAAATGTTTAAAAAAAAACTAGGGGAGGCACAAAATTAAAGCTGTGTTCAGTTTTTCATTATAACCTCCTCTGTGTCGACTGTCAACAACAAATTCCACTTTGTATTCAGTCTGGCGCGCTGCAGGATGTCATGGGGTCTGAAAACTTTCTGAAGGCATTTTACTTCTACTTTTAGAAGACAGATAATCTCTATTTTAAAGTCATGAAAATTGATTTTCACTCTGAAGCTATAGAATGATCCACGTCTGGGGAGCCAACTTCAACAAAGTTAGACTAAACGTATTAAGATCAGCAACCACGAGTGGCTGCCAGAAATTAATGTAAATGAGGGGCATGCTCTTACCGAGACCTTTGCTCAATTCATATTAGGAAACAGAGCTGGTGGAGAGAAAGCTTTGCGAGAATCTTTGAATAAGGACATGGGAGCATGAAGGATGTCTACATGTTGAAGAATTGAAAATTACACCCTATGTAAAGATTAGTCTACAGTTGCACCACCAAGAATGCTAAAAAGATTCAGCTATATACAGAGCGTAAATTCTTGCTGCTATTTTTATCCTGTAAAAGGAAAGGCAAGCCATTTAAACAGAAAAATAGAATGTATGGCTGGGCATGTCGGGGTAAATGGAGTAAATTACGGTGGACAGAGGGAGATGAAAGGTGTGCGGAAAGGAGATAACATCAAGAAAAGCAGCGTGGGGGAAAGAAAACAGCCTTGTATTTTTTCTGTGTTAAACTGGGCGTGAGACCGGGAGTTAGCAGCACTGAAAAAGTGAGTTATGGTTTGTGGTTTTCACTCAGCGCTAACATCTCAGTAGAGCTCTCAATAAGGAGGAACAGACAAAATAGACCCTTCAGAATGTAAGAGGCCATGCTGGTGCCTCACAGCCGGAGAGGACAGGCAGGGAAAAAATAAAACAACTACCAAGTGGGATGTCGAGTGTGAGCTGTTAACTGAAAATTATTGTCATTGGTGACAATGGCTGTCAAACACACTCTGCCTCAATTTCCTTTTCTTATTGTTGACAGCAAACTTAAACAAATTCAATCCATCCAGCAGCAGTCCCACCACTTGTAATACTTCTGTTGTTGTACAGATAATGTAAATGAAAGTGCTTAGGTATGCTGGTGGACATTGTTTCCTTTGGGAACTGCCTAAGTCTGCCGTATGTTCCCTGATTTCATGCTAATCTGACCTAAGAGCTGCTTACTAGTTTTTTAGTTATCATATAGATAACTTCTCTTGCAAAACGAGCTGCTGCTTTAAGAAAAGTTTATATACACTGTGTGATGTGGACCTTTTACACAATGCTCTTATATTTAACATTCAGTTAAAGTAAAAAAAATAACTAAATAAATAAGAGCCTACTGGTTTATTGATGACATCCATTTTTCACTTATAAATCCAGACTCATGGCCCAGTATCTATTACAGAGGAGATTTTCAATCATCTCTGAGACATACAGTCCTCCATCCAACAACTCCATATCACAACATCAATAACACAAAAAATGAAAGCACACAGGAAGGACAAAAGTAGCAGAAGTAGCTTCAAGCACTTTCAACACTTTGTTTACCTCTAGGCTTACTGCTGGTTTGTGTAGCTTTATTATGACTTTTGTCTTCTCCACAGAAAGTAACAAAGTTAAAGAACCAACAACACCACAAACATGAACAAGAGTGGCACATATTGGCTGCTGTTCGACACACTTTTAACAAATGACACAAGGAGTAATACCGATAGGTTACAAATTCAGCACCATGCCAGGACTGTAAGCATTACGTACAATAGGTGCTGTTTTTTTTATCTTGCAATAATATAAATGCAACATAAGTCAGAGCAAAGCCTGTGAGCTAAAGTGCTGCACATCACATGGCTCACTCGCCTCACATCATATAGGAAGGCACACCCTCCCCATTTCACAATCTGTTTAACCCTCTCAGGCTTAAATTAAACTTTTTGTTGCTAATGCACAACCAAGTCCTGCAGTGGTACTTCTGAGTAAAAAAAACTCATAAAATATCTATGTGGGACAATCAGGTTGTTAGTTTTTAACTGTTGCAAATTGGCAACGCCTGCCTTGAGAGGGTTAAACATTTTAAAACACACAGCTACAAAGTGCTTCAAAGTTTGGATAAAGCCACATTTTAAAGACGAGAAACACTCAGAGAGCGCAGCCCGCTGCCAGGGCAGCTCACTCTTTGGGACTTATTTACATTTAAGGTTTCATTACTGTATTTTCCATATATTTATTTTGGGGGTTTTTTTACTTTAAGAAGTTTGTGGTGCAGTAAAAGTTAACACATTTGGGTCAACTTCAAAGAAAGGCAGATGTGAAATGCAAACATGAGATCGGAGGTCAAATGCACTTTATGCCATACTTTTAATATGTTGAAAATAAACACCAGACTTGACACGAATCTACACCTCTACAGAGTTTTATCAAAATTCAATAAAAACCTTTAAAGCTATCGTGGTTACAGACAGATTGATTCTACCAAAAACCTCGTCTGCTTGGTTCCAACATACAGACACACAGTCAAGCACACGGCCTCACATTCATTCCTACATACTCACGTCAACACAGATTAGAAACCACTGATTCAGGCGTCCTGGAAGGCTGTTCGCAAGTTTAAAAGCTGCAACCTCGTGGCTTCCTCCGGATTTACAATAAAGAGCGTGGAACAGTTAAAAGACCCTGATCAGATGATCCGAGAGGCCAACTGCTGGTTTGAGGTCTCAGCATGTTGGCCTTTATATTTTATTAATAACACTTTAAAATAAATTCTGAATTTCACTGGAAACCAGTGAAGGTAACCAAGGTTTTGTCATAATGTTACTTTTAGGTTTAATATTTAAATGTGATGGTGCGATATGGCAGCCTCGCTTCTGTCAGTCTTCCCCAGGGCAGCTGTGGCTACAACTGTAGCTTGCCTCCACCAGTGTGTGAATGTGAGAGTGAATGAATAGTGGCATTGTAAAGCACTTTGGGTGCCTTGAAAAGCGCTATATAAATCCAATCCATTATTATTATTTCACTGAAATGCATTTTGAGTGGCCAGAATACATCATGGAAATATACATGGTTTATATACTTTTTAAAAAGGTAAAGAATTTGTGTATTTACCACAACCCAAAAGGTCAAATGTAAAAGTATTTTTAAATACCCTCTGCTGCCTTTACTTAGTTACACCCATCAGGGCCATTAAAGTTTAATGTCTCTGTATCTTATCTAGTAGTGTGCCTGTTTGGCCCGATAATGAGTTTATACTGGCTGTATCATAGCAATTTATAATTTGCTCTGATATAACTCAATAGTCTGCAGTGTTGCTTACTATTAGTGTTCATTATTCTGAATAATAACCTCCATCCATCCATTCGCTTCCGCTTATCCTTTTCAGGGTCGCGGGGGGCGCTGGAGCCTATCCCAGCTGTCATAGGGCGAGAGGCGGGGTACACCCTGGACAGGTCGCCAGTCTGTCGCAGGGCCAACACACAGGGACAGACAACCATTCACACTCACATTCACTCGCACATTCACACCTAGTGGTAATTTGGATTATCCAATTAACCTATCCCCACAAGTTGCATGTCTTTGGACGGTGGGAGGAAGCCGGAGTACCCGGAGGGAACCCACGCAAACACAGGGAGAACATGCAAACTCCACACAGAAAGATCCCGGCCTGATGGTGGAATTGAACTCAGGACCTTCTTGCTGTGCGGCAACAGTGCTAACCACCGTGCCACCGTGCTGCCACTGAATAATAACCTTTTCCCTTTATTTTTGAAACATAGTTTTGCTATCCTTCACCTTGATTTACCCAAGACGTCCCATTTTTTCTTCTGATATCAAGCAACATCTTGTTTCCTTGCAGGAGAAAGATTATAATCAGACACTCAAGAAACACCTTGCACGTTACCTGTATTCAGCATAATACTGAGTATTTAGTGCTTTGCTTCTTGGCTCTTTTTTCTTTTTGCGGGGCTGGAGAAAAGTGTGCTATAAGAACATAGAGCTGAAAACTGCAGGAATAAAATATACTAGGGGAACAAAGCTGCACCAGCTGAAATCTGGGAAAAAAGAAAAGAAAAGCTGTAGTGAAGGAACATAAAACTGAGGGAAAATTGGTAGAGTGAATTTAGAACAGAGCAGCGCATACAAGCACACACACACAGAGCTGCAGGCGGCAGTACAATGCAGCCTTGTTACATACACCTTCAGTACAGCCAGTGTTCAGGGCAATTATCCAGGGAGCAGCCACACCTAAGCCCACAAGTCGATCACAGAGCTAGAGTTGGGCAAACATCACCAACTGTGACTATTAAAGAAAGTGCTCAGCACCTCCTCTCCCAAACACATTTTCACAGCTCCAGTCGAAGCTAGGTCCCATGTGCGCCGTAAAGCAGTGAGGGAAATGCAGACAGCGAGAAATGTCAGATTGAAAATTCTAAATGGAGAGAGCAGCTTTGGTCTTGGACACTTTTTGCAGGCTAAACGTAAACAGTGGGGTGGCAGCTGCCAACTGTCCAGAGCCATCAGTTCATCAGTTTAGCCATGCTGGAGCTGATGGAATGTGTGAGGACACATTGGGGAAAGGAAGCTGCTTCCTTCGTTTAACCGTGTGCACATCCTGGAATATGTTATGGTAGTCTGACTGACTGTCACTGTGAGATGGGTAAAAGCAGGAGATTCCATGAGCAGCAGTCGGCTGCATAAAGAATGTAAGCATAACTTTTTTTTTTCCTTTTTTCTAAAAGGGAAAAAGTGCCCAAAACATGCCGATAGATTTACTGATTGCTCAGTGTAATTTACTGAGGTTCTGTTTAATATGTGTATGTTTGTTCTAAAGTTTGTCTTATCTCTTGTTTTTGTTACCACATTTACAAACTTGAATTATGCATTTTGGCAATCAGCCTGATGTGATTCATATTATACTCATCATTTTTCATTAACACTGAAAAAAAAACGCACCCTCACTGGCCACTTTGTTACGTACTCCAGTTCGACTGCTCATTGAAGCAAACACCTAATCAGCCAATCACATGGCAGCAACTCAGGCCTCGAGGGCCGGTGTCCTGCAGGTTTTAGATGTGTCCTTGATCCAACAGAGCTGATTTAAATGGCTAAATTACCTCCTCAACATGTCTTGAAGTTCTCCAGAGGCCTGGTAATGAACTAATCATTTGAATCAGGTGTGTTGACCCAGGGTGAGATCTAAAATCTGCAGGACACCGGCCCTCGAGGCCTGGAGTTCGAGACCCCTGGTCTAAATCAAGCGTCAGAATGAGGAAGAAAGGTGGTGAAAAGGTGGTACGATTGTTCATGCCAGGTGGGCTCATCTGATTGTTTCATAAACGACATACCTTCTTAGATTTTCTCACACAATCTCTGTAGAGTGAATGATTGGAAAAAGAGAAAATATCCAGTGAGCTGCGACAGAAGCTACAATTCAAACAAGCTCACAGAAGTTGCATCTCAACATCTACAGCATTCAGATGGTAGGGTCAGAATTTGGCATAAACCATGTAAGAGCATGGATCTATCCTGCTTTGTATCAACTGTTTAGGCTGGTGGTCGTGTAATGATGTGGGGAACAATGTATTGGCACACTTTAAGTCGTTTAGTACCAACTGAGCATCGTTTAAACGCCACAGCTTATCTAAGCACTATTGCTGACCATCTCCATCCCTTTATGACCACAGTGTACCATCATGGATAGCTGCTTCCAGCAGGATATGTCAAAGCTCAAATCATCTCAAACTGGTTTCATGAACATGAAAATGAATTCACTGTAGTCAAATGGCCTCCGCAGTCACCAGATTTCAGTCCAATAGACCTTTGAGATGTGTACAGGAGAGTGTCAACCTGGTACTGGAAACAAGTATCTAATTAAGTGGGTAGTGAGTGCAGTGTTTGCATTTTGGATTTAAGTTAGGTGCTGGAATGATTATCAGAAGAGGACAGGACAAAAGCATCACATTAGGTTCTTCACAATATTGTCAGGGACGGCTATGTGGCAGCAGAGTAGGACCAAAATGCAGGACTCGAAAATGAAGCTGTTGAACAAGGCTTCGTGTGATCTGTGTTTTGGCGAAGGAATTGGCTGGAAAGATTCAGCACATTCACGGGGCTTCATCACACCGTCACTAGTGCTAAACTTACATTAACAAAACACAACATACGAAAATAACTCAGGTGAGGAAAAACCAGGAACTAGACTATAAGAAGGAAACTGAACACAACAAAGAACAGAGGGAGACTCAGACAATATGACACACCAAGTAATTAAGGGGGTGGGAAACACCAGGGAGCACAGCTGAACAGAATCTGACTGACGAAACAAGAAGAAGCCAAACAGAACATAGAAGATACTATTGAGACAGAGGTAGTACAAAAAATGAAAACTAAATATCACATACCCTAATGTTTCCACAGACTGGAAAAAAAGGGAAACTCAGTCATGAGGAAATAATATTCTACTGAAAGGATGAGATATAGAGCTAGAACATAAATCATATCTCTAAACCCAAAGGAAAAAAATCGTGAGCTCACAGAAAGCTTGACCATGGCAGATACAGCCATGCTTTAGGTCAGCTTGTGCTGCTTTTGAATAGCATTATGCTGCATTTTGTGTTTCTAATATTCCATCCTTGACATTTATATCAGTTGTCAGTTATATCAGGAGAAATAACTGAAAAGCCAGTCAATGTCAACAAACTGCAGCCTCCGAGCATGCGCACAGTATGCATGAACACTTTGGTCAATTCATTTTGAATATGATAGCCTTCGTAAAGGTAACATTGCTGTTTACAGAGGTGCACCTACTGGAATAACTGGCAGCTGCATGGGTGCATATTACAGTGTTTAATCTGTTTTGTTTTTTTTTTAAAGATGTGGGCAGTAGTTTAAAGGTCTGCGTAACACTAACTAGCAACTCCAAAAGGAAGAAAATGACCTTCAGATCCCTGTTTGTTTAGCACAGCAGCTCTATAAAGAGTGGGAGTTTTTTCTAGCACAGATTTTTCCTATTTAAAAGTCCTATAGCTGCATTGGATTGTGGTCACAACAACAGTGTGGCATCTGTTTGTGCGCATACAACTGGTTTTCTCACTCTATAATAATGTTTATTTACATGTGTGACTTTTTGGCACACATGTAAATATGGTAAATATGTTTTTTTTCCAACAGTAAGAATAACACAAGATGGGCCCAGAGGTAAAAGATTATCTCCTGTTTTAGACCAGATTTCCAGAAGCAATTTAACTCAATCTCAGTTGAGATTAATGTTTAATGTGCCACATGAATACTGGGGCAGCTTCATATGGGAGGATTTAAGACCTCTGCTAACCTAACATAAGGGTTGTATTGTATGGCAGAGAATTCCTCTGCACTTTGCCAGACCAGCCACAACTTTGAGAAGTTAGCGAGGCCTTAAGTTCCTCTAACCCCACATGGAGAAAAAAAGGAAAACTAATGGGAGGGGATAGCTTCAGGAATGGTTGGTATTTCGAAATGTTGTTCTTCTCCACAAGTTTATTTTTGTCTCTTTCATCGAGACCCAGGAAACCCTTTCTCTGCCAATCAGAGAGCTCCATCCCCAAACATCCCCAGATATCCACAGTCACAACATACAGGACAGCTAGTATGGACAGTGGCTCACAAGTATTAAAAACAGACAGGCCAGTGTTAGAAAGAGTTTTTTTTTTCCCTTATTGGTGATGAGTGAGCTCAAGTATGATTAATCTAATCCCACCTTTAAGTAAACGGAGTGCAACGTTCATTAAACAATTCGCACAAGATAAACGGCACCAGGATACGGTTATCACCTCTAAGTAGACAACCTCAGCCCATGAAAGCTTTATATTTATCAACGTTAAATCTCTGTAACAAGGTCACTGACATCTCTGTTGGAGCTAGAAAATCGACGGAACATAGAAAGTAGCAGAGAAGAGGAGAAGTTAGAAGTAAGAGCCTAATAGTTATGACAAGAAAAGTGACTTACCGCTCACTTCTCTCACGGCTGTCTCTCTTCTTTACTCAGTCTATGACAAAACTTCTCAAATCGGTCCCTTAACCGCACTCGGTCTCGCCCTCTCTCCCTCTCCCTCTTTACATGGACGCACATGTGACAGCCGCCGAGCAGCGAAATGGCGACATCTAGTGTTCACTAGCGCTACAGCACTGAAAATCAATAATCATCTTTTGTGGAGCGGAGCGCCCCCTGACAATTTCCACAGGTTATTTATGGGCTAATTTAGTCTGACACAGTGGGTGATTTCAAAGAAGCATCCGATGAATACAAATAACTACATAAAGTAAAGACATTTTTTTGTCCACGCACAAACATATTGATGGTTTCCAAGCTAATACTTGATTTAAAAAAAAACAACAACTAACACTGATATTTCCATCACATACCTGCAAAACACTGATTTTCAGAGCTCACAGTGTTTTGATAAATATATATTTGTCCAGCAAATCAAAAGAAATGTAAAGAGTCTGTGCCTTGCAATACATTTTCAGCATAACTATGTCTGCTAACTATTTAACCGTTTCTCAAGCTTGGCAGTAATTTCCCATTAAAATTCATCCATACTTAAATAAAAATGTCAGATGTCACATTTCAAAATATCTAGCAATTATGCTGACATTTCACTAGTGACGACAGTAATAAGGACACAGAAGGGAGGTTTTTGGCTCAACATCACTGACTTCCAAGGTGTAGAAGAGCTGGGGTGTAAAGAGGCCGAAGCTCTGGTAAAATAAAGAACAGTAATTAATGAAGCTGTTTTTACACTACCAGTGTCCCTGATGCTAGAAGAGAGGTCATAAGGACACATCACCAGGAAACCTTGAATAAATTTTGCTCTATTCCCATGTGAACTTTGACCTCCTGGTGGCAAAAGTCAGAAGATCTCCAACATCAGTAGGAGTCAACCTGTACAGACCATCTGCACCACAGGCTCCAAGTGCTCAGCACTATCAGCAGACCGAAGGCTACTCCACCTGTGGGGTTCAAATATTTGATGTACTTTTTCTTTTCTAAAGTGCTGACAAATTGAATGATGGCAGCACAAGCTGAATGACATGGTTGAGAGATTGTGATTAAGTGTGCTGAAAGCTTAAAAATGCTCAAACAAAACTAGAAAACATGCTGTCTGCTCTTGTGGAAAAAGTGTTGTATATTTCAAAGTCAAGTATGTAAGATGCCCTCAAATACTGATGGGATCCATTTTTGATGAGTACGACGAGTAGATTTTGCTACACTTTAAGAAATTGGACACGTGTTCTCAGTAGATCTCACACACAGTGTAGATGAAAAATTTGCATGCAAGCTCTATAAAGATTGATCCTTTATTCCTTCAGCCCTGCAGTCATTGGAAAAAGAAAGCTTTCACAGAACTCTATGCAGCCTTATGAAACTAAGTACACACCATGATTCAGTAGCTTGCAAAACCACCTTTAGTGGCAATAGCTTGAAGTAACCATTTTTTCTATGACTTCATCAGTCTCTCTCATTGCTGTGGAGAAAATTTGGCCCAGTCTTCTTTGCAGTGTAGGGAGTTCTAGACTTTGACTGGGCCATTGCAAAATGTTTCTTTTTTAGACATTCTGCTATACTTTGGTATACAGATAAATTCAGGGTTGACTCAATAATTGCAAAGTGTTCATATCCTCTAAGAAGCCCAAACCATCACCCCTCCACCGTTGTGGTATTTTGTGTTTTTGCCTACATGCTGTGTTTGTTTTGCGTCAGATGTGCCACTGTGCATTATGGCCAAACATCTCCACTTTCATCTCGTCTGTCCAAAGCACATTTTTCCAGAAGAGTTGGGGTTTGGCTCAGATGCATCTTTGCAAACAGAAGGTGTGCTGCCATGTTCTTCTTAGAGAGAATAAGCTTTTTCCTGGTAGCCTTTCCAAACAAACCATACATGTTTGGCTTTCCTCCAATCATATTGTCATGAAAGTTAATGTTTAACATGCTAACTGAGGCCTTTAAAAGTCTATATAAAGTCCAGTGAATACATTTTTTCTTTTCAACATGAATGTATGTCCAGCAAGGACTTTACCGGAGGTAAAACACAAAAGTTACATCCTAAATGAAAAAATGTAAACTTTATTTGCCCTTGGGGTAGCCATTGTTCAATAAATATGCTCAATGTATTTTATTTGTGGTTTGTGGTTTGATATCACATGTCAACTGTGAGGTACCCCAGAATATAAATCTTCCAGTCAAGCAGCCCTACAGGCTATTAAATATAAGCGACAATATTATTGCTCTGCTAGAACCTGGGGATTGACGTGCTACTTTTGAATACAGACAGATTTGCTGAAAGGCAGGAAGGGTAATCACACCAAATGTAATGGTTTCTAAAATGAAATTGTTCCCATATTACTGCAAATCAGACTGAGATACAGGTGGCTGTTACTGGAGGGCTCAAAGATTTGTCAGCAACAGGTGGCCCAGCGGAGTTACAGAAGTAATCAAGCAATCAAAATCACATAAGGCCATGGCATATTGTTAAAGTGCAGAGCAGACTCTCTTGCCATAGTGTAATTAAATATTCAGAAGGTTAGACTTTTCATCTAATATTCCATAATTCACACAGTAGTTTAAATGTTACTGCACAGTGGGTAAAAAGTTCAAGTCTGTAAGTGAATTTTTTCAATACGCTTTATTGCACCAAAGTACTATAAAGTCGCAAATAAATGAATAACGATTTAGAATATGGGAACCCGTAGAAACGGTTATGCTAGCTATTTATAAGTCCCCCATAACTGTGCATCATCTTATATGCTCCTTATAATGCAAAATAGAGAGGATTAATATGTGTTGTCCTAAAGAAACTCTCTGGATGTACAGATGCATCCAGATACAAAGTGAATAGCAAGTCTCAACAATACTTCCACCAGTCATTTGACCGGTATGAATCTGTAGACATACCTATGTGGAATGAAACTTAAAGCGACCGTTTTTATTGCTGGGAAGATTTTTTATAAGAAACAAAGTTGATAAAAAAAACAAAAAACAAAACAAAACCAAAACCTCAAAAATGAAAACTAGAAGCTAACAACTAAGAAACACAAGGAAAACAAACCAGAACAAGAACTTTGAACTAGAATTAAGCCAGGACCACGAAGGGTGAAAACACAGCACGGAGAGAAACAACTACAACTAACAGAGAGAAACACAGTGTTTAAATACACAAGCAGGACAACAAGAGGATGGGGAACAGGCGGTAACACAGCTGGGACAAATCAGACCTAAAGAGACAAGGGGAAGCACAACCAGACACACTGCATACAGGACAGGGCCTATCAAAATAAAACAGGAAACACACGACAGGCGCTGACGAGACACTGAACAGAGGGAACACGGAGCACAGGGACAGGAGTAACAAATTACGACATGAGACACGACTGACTGGTGCAGCAAGAAAATAAACATAAAGACAGAACTAAACCTATACTAACTAAACCTACATGAGGGGCAAAGGAACAAAACCCAAGAACTATAAATCACAAAGCAAAGAAGAATTAGAGAAATACAGAACTATAAGCCAAAAGACTAGTAATGATAAACCATGATGAACTCAAATATTAATAATAACACAGAACACAATACAGTGGGTCACCGACCCAGGACTGTGACAATATTCTTTTAATCATTGGTATGGGAGCAAAAACACCAAAAAGAAATACAACACAAGGTATAGAATTTCTTCAACAATGGTGGAGGTAGTCATAGATTTTAAATAAACAAAAGTACTAATATTGCTACACAAAAATACAACATCACAAGATGATGTTGTGCATTAAAGTGTAATTAAGTAAGTTTATGGAGATTAAATAAATAGCTATCAAAAGTACACACTGGTCTGAAAACAGGCTCCTATATTTGGGAGGTTGTTTTTTTTTTAACTTTACCACAGGTCGAGCCAGTGCAACAGATTGCGAAAGATATAAGAAGTATCTGAGCTCTCCACCACTGAATGAGAAGTATTTTTTTATATTTGGTGTTGTTGTTCAGCACTTTGGTCAGCCTTGTTGTTTTTAAAAGTACTTTATAAATAAAGCACTGGTATAGTATAGTAAGTAAGGAATAATATAATGAATTGCCCGACTGGTTTCCATTTTTAAAATAAACTGTAGACAGACGTTATAAGTGAACTTTTTTTCTGCGCACTTCCTCTAACAGGTCTCTGCGCGCCCCGGATGACGCCTTCCTCTTTTACGCCGCGCGCTCCCGTCCTCTTACGCTGGGCGCTGTGACATTCCTCCCGGTCTCACGTGTTTTGTGTGTATAAAAGGGTCCCAGTCTCGCCTCATTATGTCTAGCGGGTCACCAGACAAACGGCGAAAGATGGAGTCGGCGCTGAACCAGCTGAAGAAGCACACTGTGGTGGTGGCAGACACGGGAGACTTCAACGGTAAAACCCGTTTTATCCCATGCTAACGTTAGCTGGTTAGCATGCTAACTAAGTGACAAGGAAGGATCCAGCGTTGAAGTGAATGACCGCGGCGGTGTCGATGTCATGAAGTGGGTGTGAGCATCGAAGTGACTGTGTTTAGTTAGCCAGCTAACGTTAGCTATATAACTGTTTCATGTCAGTTGGAAATTAGTTTTCCGGTTAACTACTGAAGTAGATGATCCTATTACTGGTTATTAACGTTACTTAACATTATCTACGTACTATTAGCTGCACTAGCAAACAATGCAAACTGAATAATAGCACACCTCTCTTTTAGTCTAATAAAAATGTTGTTATCTTTATATAATAGAGTATGTGTGCGGTGTGAGCGCAAAATTGATTAGGCAAACCAAAGTTGCAGACTACTGTGTGCACACTGCCTGTGTAAGTGGTTGTAAAATCAGACTATCCTTCCTCGTTTGTCCAGTTCTTGTAACAGAGGTAAAGCTCATGTTTCTCAATAGGTCAGAATGAGGAACAGGGCTGGAAAAATATTAGATTTACACTGTGATGCAAAACCAGATGGTTCGTCGTGCACCGCCTGCGCAGTCAGGATGACACGACAGAACTGGACTCATGTTGCCAGGCATGACTCTGGAAAGCTGATACTCCCAGATCCGTATACTTTTTATTTCTTTAGCCTTTTGCTGAACTATAAACTTAGTTTATTGCCTGTAATTTAAACAAATATGTTTGTGAATGCCTCCATAATAAGAATGGGCATAACAAAAATGCTGTGCAATACAGTCCAGTCCATTTATGTTAAAATTAGAGTTTTACCAAAAATTGGTCTGTGGTGAGAACATTAAGAAGGCTTTGGCTTTAAGTATATATTAATCTGATTATCACCAGTTATTCATAGTTGTCTGTACTTTTAGATTTAATTGTACTTGGTGAAGTATGTTTTTTTCCTAGTACAGTTTGCAGATGCTTTACAGCAGGAGTGTCACGTTTCACTGGTCTGTTGAGGCGACAGTTGTGATTTGATGCTATTTAAGTGAAATTGAATCGAAATGGTCTGACCCACTTTAAGATCAAAGTAGGCTGTATGTGGCCCATGCTATGAAATGGGTTTGACATCCCTGCTTTACAGGAAGAATAATGTAACCCAGCAGTTTGTACTAGCAGGAGTAAAAAAGTTGAAGAGCAAGAATTTTCCAGAAAGAAGCAGATACTTTTTGTGATCAGCTGTCTCTGTCACTCAATGCTGATATACACATGTTAATCTTAACTGCTTTGAATACCTCTGTCACTACCACCATCAATAAAAAAAACAAAGATGTTTTGCAGAGGGTTGCGATAAGAGAAGTGGTCAGTCGAGATTTGCCCAACAGCTCATCTGTCTTTTATGAAATGCATTTCTCGTCTTTCACCTGTTGCAAGTTTAGACATGCGTGTTGCAAGACCAGGTCAAGCAGAAACATGTTTGCTTTCACATGAAGACATGGTGAAACACAGTTAACCAACACAGTTTTGCTTAATTTAATGAAGTGAGGGGATAAAAAGTTCTCAGCAGTGGACTAAAAGTTAGTGGAGGTTGCTCTTATGAAATTTGGCTACTTAACTAATTAGCCGGCTTGAATATTGACGTTTTAAAGGAAAACGTGCATTTTGTTAGGGTTTCTTATTGAACAAAGACTCAAAAGTTTACATAAGAAATATGTGATTTGTCTACCAGGATCAATACAGACTTTGAGTTGACATTGAGATCAAGGCAGTAATGTTTATGTATTTGCAGGTAGGTTATGGATATATGTTTAGTATACAAACGTGTCTTTATGCACACAACGTTTTAACTGACCAGTCAAATTAAACTCATTCACTGATTTAAAACAATGTTTTTATTTTCTTATGCTGTGGGTAATTAGATGTGATCTCCTGTGCTTTTAAATGTCCCTCACCTACCAAGTCATGCAAGTGCCATCATCAGTTTATTTGTAGGAACTCTGAAGTATAGTGTGTGTAAATGTAATTACACTGGCACATATACACAGTCTTGTTTATGATCAAATTTATGTCGAAACTTCACTGTATTTTACCTGCTTAAACACCTTTGGCAGTGGAAGTTTTTTGGATTCCTTTTTTTTTTTTTTTTTTTTTTTTTATGTCAAACCTTAAGTATTGGGTATGTTGTCATAATCAGCAGTACTTGAGCAGTTGATGACGAGTGTCCAGTTCAGACCTGCTGACCTGTAGAAGGAGGGGGTTGAGAGATAACGTGCAACAGGACAGACACAGCCTTTGTTCTGTGGATGAAGAGTTGGCAGCTCTGACTGAACCATGCTGCTACTATTCAGTGCTGACATAAAACCCCTGTGGTGTGTGAAAAGGCCCCACCACTCATGCATTTCAAATAAAATTTCTGTCCTGTGAACTGCAACAGGTTGTTTTCTTTAAGGCCTGTAGACTGGGGCATACATTTATTATATACCTTGTGAGTTAATGTTTTGCATCAAAGACATTAGGTTCTTTTAATTTAACTTTTTTGGAATTGTAGTAAGTTGATGTTGAATATTAATTATTAGATTAGGTTTGCACAACAGCCCTGCAGTATATTGGTAACCTGTCCAGGGTGTACTCTGCTTGGCCTGGTACAATTTAATAAAGTCTTATTCAATGTAGAATATAAAAATAACAAAAATCAGTTTTCTCTTTTTTTTTCTTTTTGGAGACTGTACATGTTTGCACAGTAGATGGCACCATCTTCTACCTGCAGGTAGCAGTATGTTGATTCAGCATGAGTGAGTTATTTTCTTGTTCTGTCAGTTCTTTTAGTCCTCTTTAACACTGATATGAATTTTAGTTGAAAATAAGGAAGATCTAAACTAGTTGTTTAGTGGGATAACCAGTCTTAACTGTGCTATTGACACACGAATACACGTGTCCTTGTTGCAATACACTGTGTCTTTGTTGGCAGGTCCTAGCTGTTACTCCTGATGGCCTAGCTTGGAAGTTAAAATGTAAATTTGTATGGCAGGTTTGGGTATTTTTAATGTAGATCTGATGTGTGGAAAGGCTGGTGTTTATATAAGGTAATACATTTATTATTAAGCACAGCAGCCAAGAGTTTATTGTCCTTCTGTTTTGCCCCATATGATCCTGAGAACATTTCCAGGTAAAATGTTTCCATAGGCCTTTAGTTTTAATTATACGTTGTAAGCTAAGGTGGTGGAATATTTAAAATTATGTTTTTTGCTTCATGTAGTATTTAGCAAACTTTATTACCATTAGATATGTATTGGCCATCAGTGGTACAGTTTGCAGGTAAGTTGGTGGATACTTTCAGTTGCATCATTATTTCCCCAGGGGTCGCCACAGTAGATGGATCCACATGTTGATTTCGAACAGATTTAAAAAACAAACAAACAAACACAAAATGAAAACACCACATGCTCTTCCTGACACAACTTTGATTTATCGAGGTTTGGGACCAACACCAGTACAGTAGGTTGTGCTCTCCATCCTCAGGCTATATTTTTGGGTCACCTTCTGACCTCAAACCAGGGCTCTTTCATGTGTTAGATGAATGTGTTAACCACTGTACCACAAAGGCATTGCTTTTAGTCACTCAGCAGCAGTCTTTAAAGGGCTACCAATTAGCATAGCATTATTTCAGAAGGGGCTGCGTCTGAAACACCATCCCCCCCTGTGGTCAATGCTGTGTTTGTTTTGTTATGTTTCATCTGTAATTTATTATTGCAGATTAAACATATTTAAACACATGGTTGGTACTTCTCTGTACTCCTGCTTTAATCTAGCCTGGCTAACGGGGTGTTTATGTGACTGAACTGTTTTGATCTGTGTTCCAATACGGCAGCCATTGATGAATACAAGCCTCAAGATGCAACCACCAACCCATCTCTTATCCTGGCTGCTGCTAAGATGCCAGCCTACCAGCAGCTAGTGGATCAGGCCATCAAGTATGGCATGGCCAAGGGCGGGTAAGTACAGTGCACAAATGGGTCAAACACACTGTGGCTAAACTGTCCTTTAGTTAAATAGATGTTGGACTACACTGGGGGATATTTTGTGCCTCTTAGATGTCTGCACATTACACAGCTCGTCTGTGGAAGCTCTCAGGACATTCCTTAATTTACAGCAGTGAATCCAATAAAATGTGCATCTTTTCTGCTTAAACCTGATATCTGATGGATTTTTTTTTCTTTAATATGTTGTCGATTCATGTGGCATGGAGTTTAATTAGACATTACACACCTTAGTATTTAAAAACACCTTTCGTGCCTCTTGGAAAATATGATGGGTGATAGGAAGCGCGTTTGTCTTGTTTTCCCAAAGCTACATGGTAAACTGAAACACTGTGTGAACAGAACATGTTAAAGACATAGTAAACACCTAGACCAGTAGTCTATGATTTTACTAATGTGGACTTCTCAGCCATTGTGTAATGTGTTCTAAAATTAAACAATTTGAAGAAATGTTGATTGGTTTTCTGACTTGTCATTGTAACTGAAACGTGGAGATGGTCAGCCTTTTTGTCTCTGTCTCCATTAAGATCCGAAGAGGAGCAGGTAGCAAACACCATGGACAAGCTGTTTGTGAGTTTTGGGCTTGAGATCCTCAAGAAGGTCCCAGGCAGAGTCTCAACTGAAGTGGATGCCAGGTACATGCAAACCTATAACAAAGTGCTATTAATGACACAAGATGTGAAATGTTTACTGGCTTGAGCTTTTCAAATCTACACAGTAGACAAAGAGAAACTTTAAGCAATGAGGCAAATTTCAGAGGAGTTTCAGATAAGATGCCATTCTTGCACAAAAAACCTTTTATTAGAGGGCAGCACATAAGTGTTTCCTAATATATTAGTGTCATTCAGAGCATTAGGGAACATTTAAGAGCCTGAAATTTGAGATTTTTAACCACTTGTTTTTTTTTTTAACCAGCAGCTAAGTTGTGTTATTGATAATAAACAACTGGTAGAAGCTAATTAACTTTCTCTGAGAAATACAAATTGATTTAGCAAACTCTTATCATTTATGTGTTCTCTGTAAAACCAATGGGGGGGAAAAGTACCTGAATGATTGAGCTACAGAATATGGCATTTATAGCAATCTCTTAAAAGCTGTTTAGCATTTAACTTGTTGTCACAGGAAACACAGTCGCAAAACAAATAAAGCAAAGAATACGTGCTCTTAGATTTTAAAATGCCAAACAGCTGTGTTGGTTCTCATTTATGTCACAGGCTGTCTTTTGACAAAGATGAAATGGTTGCAAAAGCCCTGAAGCTCATTGCGCTTTATGAAGAGGCAGGCATTAGCAAGGAACGCGTACTCATCAAGCTGTCATCAACATGGGAAGGAATCCAAGCTGGGAAGTGAGTATGAAGTGTGCTATACTCTCGGATGCTGCACTTGCGTATGTGTGAGTGAGTGTATTTCATTTTGAAAGCATAAAGTCTTCTAGAGAAGGAGCAGCTTTTTTTTTTTTTTTGCTTTTTTTCAGTCCTATTACTGATAAAGAGACCCCAACATATATGAGCCCTTTAACTGACCTCAGATTAAGCACTGCTTTCCAATATTTGTTAAATGAATTATAGCAAACATGTAATGGAACATCAAAACACGTTCGCATAAAATCACAGCCGGTGTATTTCACTGGTTAGTCACGTCTGTGTTTACTTCTCCCCACAAACAGGGGCACATGCAGCATGAGTGCAATAACAGCTACTCAAGTGTGAAACCCAGCAAACAAACCACTATTTGCTGTTAAATCATCACATTTTGTTGTAAACCAGTGTAAAAAAGAACATGATGTAGCTTTTTACCCTGACAACATGGCTGCTCATATCTGGTGCGACAGTACCCACAGGCTAGAAAACAAAGTGAAAGAAAGAAACCCCTCAGAAGTCAGTGGGCTAAAGAACAACATGTTAGTGTTTTCATGATGAGCTTGAGCTTGGCCCTTTGAGATGATGTTTGAAACGGGAGCTGGTATAACATTGTGTGTAACTTATTTCTGTTATTAATGTGTTCTAAATAAATGTTTTTGTTTGTTTTGCTTGTTTGTTCAGGGAGCTTGAGGAGAAGCATGGTGTTCACTGCAACATGACGCTGCTGTTCTCTTTCGCTCAAGCCGTAGCCTGTGCCGAAGCAAAGGTAACACTTATATCGCCCTTCGTTGGACGCATCCTTGACTGGTATAAGGAGAATACAGATCGCAAAAGCTACGAGCCACATGAAGATCCAGGTAAAAACACTGCAGTTATCAGACGATATTGTCAATCACCAGTTTATTTGATACACATGGCTAAAACGGACTTGCAGTAAATCTTGTGTTTTACTTTATCCATTGACTGTATCATTCTGTGGTTGCTTGTGTTAGAAACGCAACAGCATCACAAAGCTATTCAGTGAAAAGAAATGTTTAATCACAACTCTGCTCGTCAGATGAGAACGGTTTGATTTGTGGATGGGTGTGCATCATATCCCTTTTTTCTGCATTATTGTATTCTCACAGTTTAAAAACAGAGCTAATAGAGATAATTTGTTTAAAAAGAGGTGTAATTAAAATAAATGAAACTTCATCGAAGCTTCTGCAAGTGGATTACAAATTACTGAAGAAAATGGTCAGAGACACAGCAGCGCACTTATAATGCATGTGTTCAGTGTTGCTTTAGCTTTGTGGCAGTGCCAGATGATATGCAGTTAGGGAAAAGCATTTATACAGGCTTTAGTAAGTTGATGAGACATCGATTAAATTATAACTTCTACAGTGACACTGTGTGACAGCTTACCTGTCTGAGGTAAAGAATGTGATTTGATGTTTGGATCGATCACCTCTGGATAATTAATTAATGTAATTACAGTTTCTGATGTTGCAGGTGTATTGCGTGGCAGTATTGTGTAATATAATAATGAGTCAGCCATGTAGCTGAAAATTGGATTGATTGACACCATTACCTTAAAAATCAAACTGCTACAACAGTTGTATCTTGATCAATTGGTGACCTCTTCTTCTTTGGTTGTGTATTTCTTCTTCTCAGGTGTGGTGAGTGTGACCAAGATTTACAACTACTACAAGAAGTTTGGCTATAGCACTGTTGTGATGGGGGCCTCCTTTAGAAACACAGGGGAAGTGAAAGCCCTCGCAGGCTGTGACCTGCTCACAATCTCCCCCGGTCTGCTGGCAGAGCTCAGCCAGGATCACAGTGCTGTCACGGAGATGCTCAGTGTGGAGAAAGGTAGTGCTCTCTGACTTTAAAAAGATGCAGAATATTGCTCTCTGAAGTATTTTTGCCAGTTTTGTGTTAATTATGTTAGGGTGGATTAAAAAATGAGAACTTGGTCTACCCTAGATTATTGTGGTTTGAAGCTTTTAACTGGATTTTACCAAAAACATATTTTCATTTGGTTTTAAAATCATTTCTGGCTAGAGTACATTCTGTGCTACTGATGAGAACAATGTGGTTCTCACACCTGTTTAATTTACATGTAACAACAAAAACGTGTGTGCAAGACATTTCCTTGTCAACAGAAAGGGCGTTTGCTCTAAACTCTAGTACCACAGTCACCTTATCTAAAAACTAAACAGACCTAAAAATGCACTTTGGGTTTTTTTGGACCAGTCACAAGTCTGCCACACATCCCATCTTTTCTGGAGAGTTTCACCTAACCATTTAAAACAGATTAAAAGATCAGAAGCACAAGCACAAGCTTTCTATTGCTCTGTACAAGTAGGACTTGTTTAATTATCTTCTGGTTTATGTTTCCCCAAAACCTAGGGACACTTTCCCTAATGCAGAGAAGAGTATTCTAGATGCAGGGCTTGCAAAATCACTAGCCCGAGGTCCCGGGGCTAGCGATTTTTCCAGTCGGGCTACCAAAATCTATCTCTGCCCTGCCCGTCGGGCTATTGTAGGAAGGAAAAATATATGTCAATGCTTTTGCATTCTTTCGGAAATGTAGCTGGGTAATTATGTCATTGGCATCGGTGAGCCACTGTCAATATGTGACATATTGAAATCGCGTTTGAATTTGCGCTTGTTTTTTTGCTTTCACTTTGCAATCGCGCGAACTGTGTATAGAGAGCGACAGCACTGATCTGTGAGTGATGATAATTTGTGCACCAATTCCTCTGACATCGTCTTATTAATCGTTAGCTTACTATGCAAACATGACAAGTGAAATCTCCCGCAGCAAGCTTAAACATGTGAGAGGTTGATCACGCAGAGAATTGCTGACCGTTATGTGTGTAAAAGCAGCAGGATATATATTTTAGTTCTGCTGAGCCAAATAAGAGAGGTCAGGGTGAAGAAGTGACAGCCAAAGAAAAGCTTACCACAAAACGGAAAAGTTATGACAAATCAGACTATAAGGCAAAAAGAAAGTGCAGCTTTATGGTTTCATGGACAAAAGAATTTCTGTGGCTGCAATATGACGAGCTATATAACCGGGGCTGCACATAAGTGGTCCGCAGGTGCGCATTCGCTGTCAAAAAAACAAAAAAAACAACAAAAAAAAAAAACGCGCACAAGATATGAAGTTGCAACTCGTGCTTGCATACATAAGATTTTCTGGAGGAGGACAGACATTTGTTTAAAACTCTTAAAGATGTCGAAGAAGCTCCTTTAAGCAATTTCTTTGGTGTTCCTCTACCTCCAAAGAAATGTCAGAAGGAGTCCGAACCACAAAAGAAGCGCGTATTCTCGGAAAAGTGGTTGCAGGAGGTGAGCTGGTTTCAAACAAATGATGAACGCACAGAGATGTGGTGCGGAATGTGCCGTGAAAATCCCACTCTAGCGGACAAAAACAGTGCTTTTTATATGGACGCAAACGCGCGTTGCAACTTCTTATCTGGTGCGCGTCTTTTATTTTGACAGCGAATGCGCACATGCGGACCACTTATGTGCACCCGTGTAAATAACATAATGTTCTGCCGGGTGTGTTGTTGGTTTTCTCTCGATTTCTGAGTCGACAAGCGCCTTTGTTACTGGGACCAGTCATTTTAAGAAAGGCCCCCATTAGAAATGCAAGAAATGCATTATTGCTCAGTCTGCAATATCTTTCCCAGAACAAACACCAATTGCAAATAACATACTAAAAATAAACCTGAAAAATCTGTTTAGAACAGCGTACTATGTTGCAAAGAGTGAACTACCACTGGCAAAATTTAGCAGTCTTTGCAAACTTCAAAAAGCAAATGGCCTAGATCTTGGTTCCACATGCCTCTTACCCGTGACTTCAGTGGAAATTTCAAATTCAGGATCTGACACAGACTGATTCATGTCCTACACAGTTCTTACAAGTTCATAGAAATTTCTGTTCAATTAGAACCAAGTATTTGAGTTGATGATTGTAATTTTTATACAATGTTGTAATTTGTTTTTCAACAATTTTTTGATTAATGTTTTGTTTCCTTTACAATATTATACTTTAATGTATAATATTGTAAAGGAAACAAAACATCAATCAAAAAATTGCTCTCTTTTTTATTCGGGCCACTTACATTTATTTTGGGCTACCAAAAACTGAAGAGTCCCTGCCCGAAGGGCTACCAGGGATTTTGAAATTTTGAGAGCCCTGAGATGCATCAGGACAGCTTTTGATTGAAATCTGTAAGCAGCCTTTCTCTGCTGCCACATTGAACCTGATGTTTTTGATTTTTGCAGCCAAGGGCTGTGATCTGGAGAAGGTCCACCTGGATGAGAAGACTTTCCGCTGGGAGCACAACGAGGACCGCATGGGTGTGGAGAAACTGTCTGACGGCATCCGCAAGTTTGCTGCTGACGCCGTGAAGCTGGAGACCATGATCAAAGTAAGATTGTTTGATTAAACAAATAAATATTACACATTCATTATGCTGTCTGCCTAAGCTATCTCCAAGTTATCCTTTTTCTTGATTTTATTTATTTATTTTTCCTCTCTGAAGGAGAAAATTCTGAGTGTGAAGAACGGGCAGTAATTGAAACACATGTGGTGTGTCATGCCCTGTGACAAGAGGTATGAGGAATTGGGGACCAAGGCAGTTAAGAAGGTTAACTCCTTCTTAAAAGATCCAAAGCAACGGTGGGCCTTCCCCTCCTCATCTGATCAAACTCCAGAGATCCTTCTCCCAAATGAAAACCTTTCCTCTCGTGGGCTGGTACTGACCAACAAGCTTGTTTATAAAATTGTCTGATTATTAACAGAAATTTTTACCTGAAAGGAAAAATAAACAGCTTCATTGAAAAGATGTTATGAGGCTTAACCAAGTCTCTGTGAATGATGTCATGTGACTACTAGAAGGGAACATGGATGCTTTTTTTTTTTTGTTGTTGTTTTTTGGCAAGACAGGACCATAGTTTTGGCACTAACTTTATTTTTTATTTTTTTGCCCTTGACCATGTAACAATTACATTTCTACCAATCATTCCTCCTAATGTTTGATCTTTCAATAAAAAAAGCATCTCAGTCTTCAGAGTTGTGTTATTTTGTGTGTTTGTTGTGTTATTTTTGGTTTTTCTCTTGCTGTATTTAATATAAAAGACTGCAGCAGGTGTCATATATACGGGGAAGGCGTACCTCATGCAGGGCACAATAATCAGAGCTTAGTCACTTCAGTTACGCTTCTCTTGGCATGCAGTAATTTTCATGTTTTCTTTAGAAGCTCTGGTTGAACCAGTTCAACTTCATTCTGTCGTTGCTCAAATTTAGTTTGCTTACATCTCAGCGCTCAAGACTGTATAGAAAGAGAATGGAGGCTGTAAGCTCCTAAGTTGGACTTTTGAAAATGAAGAGCTGACGACTGATTACGGTAAAAAAATATATCTGTTCCTTGTCTGACATTTTCATTTCAGAGTGTGCGTTTTCTATATCTGGCTTTTATTCTGTGGAGGTTTTCAGGGCAGAACTGCCTGAGTAATTGACTGGAGTTTCATTTGTTATTCACCAACATTTAGAAACCTGATACTTTTTAACAGCATACAGTTCAGAAGTTTACCTACATTCAGCATGGGCATGAATGTCATGGTTATTTGGGCTTTTAGTTAAGTTTTTGTTTCCCAGGATTGTACAAGTTACATTTTTAATCATTTAAAAAAACAGTAATTGGATGTAAAAGTTTTAATTGATTTTGGATTTTCTGTAATCAACACTGTGAAGAGCATACATATAGGCTCATAGATACACTCAGATCTTTTAAAGGTTCTCCAATGTCTTTTGACTTGGCTAGCCCAAGAACTTTGGCTTCTCATTGTGTAAACCTTATGTAGAGGTGCTTAGAGAAATGTATATTTAGCCGGTGTAGCACATTGTAGTCTGCTGCCATGTCTCAAAGCAGTTGCATAGTGCAGTTCACTACCTGGACAAATTTGTGACTGGAAAAGACCTAAATATTTTCCACGGGACACAAGATTTAAGTTAATTGTAATGTCTTATGTTTTCATTACATACACCTGTCAATATAAAAATCAGTTCTGTTTTTTCCAAGTCAGTTTGCCTCACAATATCTTTGACAAACATGGATCCAGCTCACTGGATATATGTGGACTAAAAAGAAGAGCATACATTTTTGGACTTTTGTGTTTTCTCATTAGTTTTGCCTTCTTACTGACAAATAACCCTCTCAAGCACCAAAGTATGAAAATATTAGTGTATGCACAAGGAGCTGATGGGTTTCTTTGTAGTCAGCAGCATTTCTTCACATAGTGGAAAAACTGAGATGCATCTTTAAAAAAAGATTTCTGAAGATACCTCAGGGTTTAAATGTGTAGCTTAATCTTTATCCTGGAAATAAAAGAAACTTTAAAAACAAGAAAACTGTTTATTGATAGGCAATAGCTTTACTGGTCGGGCCCACTTTGAATGAAACTGGGCTCTATGTGGTCCATGATGTAAGATGAGTTGACATCTCTGATTTAGTTTCTAAAACTAGAAAATCTGTCACAGAGCCTTTTAAAAGAATGGAAATAAAGATATACACCATAATATGTTGAACTATTTCTCCAGAACAGATTTTTATCACACCATGGACTTTTAAGTACAAAAGCAATGTCCCACTTTGCACACAGACATCACAAACAAATAAAATAAAATAAAAAACTCCTGTCATTAGAACATTAGTGAAGCTCAGAAAAAAAGCTAAATAACGCAAGTCACTACCAGCCACTTCCCCCTCCGTGGCCACTGCCTGCAGGTATTGCTGCTTAAGAGATGACGCCGCTGCCTTTGAGCCTCCAGCTTTAGGTTCTTATTAACAATTCATGTATTAAAAACACCACCAAACCATGCTGCTCCCACCAACCATGTTTCATGTCAGGAAAGAGTTTTTGATGTGAATCTGTAGTACTGTTTTACATCCAGACATCGTGTTTTGCATTTTTGTATCGATACAAGTCATTTTTTATTACTTAATTCTTTCATTTTGTCCCACCATTCTCATTTAGGGTTTTGCACATGGTGGGCATATGTTTGCTGGCTGTTTTATACTGTTGCCACACTTTTCAGTGTTAAGAAGATTTATTCTGCTATGATGGGTGGAACCTAAGAATTTGAAATGTGTTCCTTTTTTCCATTGTATTTATTTATTTGATTGATTGCTCTATCGGGTTGTCATTTATGATTTCCAGAGGTTGTTTGCTGTTGTCCTCAGGTTCTTGTACCCCTCTCTCACGATTACTTATTGTGATTGGTGGGGCATTCCCAAGTGCAGAAACAGCAGGTATGTCATGGTCTTTTCATTTTGATGCCACTTAAGATCATAATTATTCCACAAAAACTGCAGGTGTTTTCTAATTTGTGACTGCTAAAATGGTTTCTATTCAAGTGAGTTTTGATACGAGGTTGATGTTTCACTCTTCAACCTGTCAAACTTTTATAACGTGGTATTACACACCTTGAATTGCAGAGCTGCCAGTTACAATATCATTATTAAATCATAAATAATATAGTGAGAGATTCCGTTGTATCATCTCTCACTATCCTGTCAGATATATAACGACAGCCTTGTTTCAGAAATACAATGCGGGATCAGTGTTGGATTGACTTTAAAAGTCAAATTTACTTAAAAGTAAATCCTTGAGTGAAGTGTAGATAATTCAGGATTCAGGGCGGGGGTTTGCAGCTAATGAAAAGTGAGTTAGTGCTCTGACTCTTGACTACTTCACCTTCCTGTCTTTGTATTTGCCAAAGGTTCAGACTCGCTCCTTGCCTGAGAAGCTGAGATGCTGGACAGATTCAAAATGCATATCTTATTGCTGGGCCTGGCTCTGTTGATGCTAGGCCTGGCCTCTGACGCCTCTTCTCTTGGCCTGACTGTGCATGTTGTGCCCCTGGACAGTGATGGAGGAAAAACAGTGAGCAACATTTTCCCTCTTTAATTTTTTTTCCTAAAATCCAAGATCTCCCACACTCTCAGCTGTTCCTCATTATACATTTTTACTATCATGTTTTAGTCATGTGTTGAGATTTTCATAAACTCAAAATTATAGCAGGTAAATAATAAAAGACATTTTCCATGATTCATAAACCATATTATTTTATGCCTCAGCATTATTATTTATTAGAATTATTTATCAAAACTGTGCTTCTGTAATTTTACTTTACTAAAATTATACTTTCCTTGAAATATCCTAATGAACGTGTTTACCACTCAATTAGTTAAAACGTTTCAGGATTCACTGCAAGAACGGAAAAAAAAACATTAAAATTGACATGCTTCAAAGTGAACCCTTCCCCTTCTTTCTTTATTTTAGTTGCTACTTACTTATGTGTGCAAATAATTGATTCTTTTAATTCTACAAAACAAATTCAGTGTCAGTCATTGTGTAGTGTGTTAGGTCTGTTGTAATCTAGTTGGGCATTCTTCTATGCAGTCCTGTCAGCTGTGTACGTCTTAATTACTCATGGCTCCATCTATCCTCAAAAACGAACCCTTACTTTCATATAGATTTAATAGCTGAACTAAGGATAATGTTGATATTGTTGTTGTTTTTTCATAGTTGTTGTCTCCCATTGTTACATCACACTGGGCCACAAACATCCCATAAATTAGTGCTTCAACCCAAATTCAGTTATTTTTAGTTGTTTCATTCGGTTGATGGGAATTGAAGTGTAGCATCCTACTAATACTCAACATTAGTGGGTAAAATAAAAGTAACAAATACTTTATTTATCTCAAAGGGTAGGAAATTACGCTTACTAATAACTGTCAATTAATAGTCAACATACTAGTTGTGTGGGTCTCAGATTGATATTTGGTGCCTGATGAACTACATGCAAATGTTTGTAATGTTTGTTTAGTGCAGACATGAGGGAGTTTGTCTCTTTACTTCTTGCAGGTGCGGGCTCATTTCACTGTCATTGCTCCTAGTCCTTGTCCGTCTTTGTCTGAACTCTGTGCTCCAGGAGAGGACTGTCTAGTCCACACCACCCCGTTACCTTTCACTGGGACCAAACCCTCTGACTGGTGTGTCCGCCAGTGGCAGAAAACTGTCCCCAGTGACTACAGAGCTACCATCAGTTTAGGGTATGAGACCTACAATGCGAATACCCTTGACCTCAGACATG
Organism: Aulonocara stuartgranti; assembly: GCF_965226115.1. NCBI lineage: Eukaryota > Metazoa > Chordata > Actinopteri > Cichliformes > Cichlidae > Aulonocara > Aulonocara stuartgranti. The sequence continues at coordinate 31,104,291 of NC_138939.1, read as the reverse complement.
CTAAATTTTGTATATTAATTTTTACATTTTAAGTGTCAGCTCCATTTTTCATCTTTTTAAAAGAAATTTGCGCAGTCTATTTGGAAATAACTCTGAGATTATTCCAAGTGACATTGTTTTGTTTCTTAGACAACTACGGAGGACTTTTATTTGTATTTATTTTTTTTGTTCTACTAGATCAGCTTTGCATAATTTAGAGTTTTTTCTCATTTGTTGCCCCTCGCAACAAAGAATGGGTGAAGCTGGGGCTTCTATGGTCCCAGCGAGAGGTTTGTGCTTGAGATAACTACATTAGTGATATCCCACAATATCTGAAATCATAAAGCGCTAAGAGTACACAAAATCATTTAAAATTGACTATTTCAAGCAGTCTGGAGCCCAAACAAACTGACTTATGATTCTTCAGTCCTGTGCGAATCAAACCGTTTGCTATGGAGCATTGTGTTTACTATCTGTGACAAGATCAATGATGTTATTTGTTAAATTAAAGGAAGAAGCCATTAATACAGTTTTTTTTTTTTTTTTTTTTTACTGTTTTAGGTCCGGAACAGAATTTTTTGTGTCTATAAATGCAGGACCAGTGATCCGGGCAAACAGCGGGAGACTCAACCACCCTGCTTTTGTGGCTCTCCCTCCTCCTCTAAGGTAGTGTAAACACCTACTCTCTGCTCTCCTTCCTCCCGACTCCTGTATTCAGACATGAGCTGAATTTGTGTTAATTAAATTAAGGACATTTAAGCTGTCATAAAGAGATATAAGCTACATATATCTGAACAAAGAGCCATACAAGATTTTACATGAAATAGATTTTTAAAATGTCACTTGGTTATTCGGATGATTTAAATCTGAGTGTAATCTTTATTTTTTTGTTAAAAAGTCCATGTAAAATCAGAGTGAAGCCTGAGTCTGCAGGTTTATGCGATCAGTTTCCGCTGATTTGTTTATCTGTTACTCATGCTCACCACTCGCAGTGGCTTTTTCAGCTCCAAAAGCCAGCTGTTGCTGGAGGCCAAGTTTAAGATCAAAGAGGCAACACTTCGAGAGCTTATTGACGTCAGCCAAAGTCTTTGCTTCTCAAAGACTTCTTCAGAGTGATGCCTTGCCCTTCAGCTGTACAGACTGCACCAAATCCACTTTCATTTTTGTTTTCTCTCTTGTTGTGATTTATGATTCAAGAAGCTGATTATCTCTTTGTCTGCATGCCACCAAACAGGGCCCGTGTGAACTGTCCTCACGACTTCCATCTGTCAGTGAAAGACTTGGATGGGGACAAGGTCCGATGTCGATTTGCCAGTTCTGACAAGGGAGAGTGTGTCAGCTGCACCCAGCACTCTTTCATAGAGCTGGATGGGGTGAGTTGTATTTCACGAGTTCAAGGCTTTATTATTGTAGGCACTGAAATCTATTTTATTCTTAATTAAAAACATATTTTACTATTTTAAAGATGATTACAATTAAACATAAGTGCGGATTAGACTAACATAAATATTTAAATATGTTCAGCACCAACCAACACCCAACCCACTCCATCTTTGGGGTTTCATCAAGACAGAAATCTGGCGTAAAACTCTGCCAAATCAGACATGTGGAAATACCTGCTGTGGTGAATGATGTGTCTTAAATTTGTGAAGAAAACCCCCCAAAAACCAGGGAAAAAAAGCAAATCTCAGCTTGGGTGAAAAAAGAAAGGCTAGATACAAAGAGGTTGCAGGTGAGCTGGGAGGAGCTGTAGGTCACATACTGGCAAGGGGAAAGTAAACAGCAGGGAGTGTTAGACTGAAATAACAAAAGCACAGTGTACACAGTGAAAGAACAAAACATGTAACTATGACAGTGACGTAGAGCATAAAAGTATAAAGGAGCTTAAAATTTAAACACAGTAATAAAATATTTTACATCCTTGCTCTTTAACAGAATGTTATCTATTGCTTCCTTTACCCAAAGTAATCTACCTCCTCTCACCAATGAGAATCTGGAATTCTCATTGCCCATAATGTCAAAGCTATTCTACGGCTGAAGCGTGTTGAAGACATCAGGTCACTCTGTACTAGCAGAAGTCTGCCTTTCCAGTAATCACATTCCAGTTAATTTGGAAGTGCAACTGAATTCTCTTTGGTCTTTGATCAGTGAAATGGTTTCCAAAGTAAAAACTTGTTTGGTTTAGCCATAATTTGCTTAGTTAAAAGCACCATTGTGTAATATCGTTTGCATACAGTCTGGAAACAAGTTTAACCACTCAGTTTTTTTTGTTGTTTGTTTGTTTTTTTGCCTTGTATTGATGTCATTTACAGTCAAACATTGCCCACACATACCATTGTGGAACTTGTTCATCTCTGTTGTTGACATTGTTTCATTCTTTTACCAGGAGAAATGCATTTTGTCCTTCACTGGACAGGCACCTGCAGGACAGTATTTTATTTACCTGATGGTGGAGGACCTGATTCCTTCGCCCAGAGTAAACCATGCCACAGATCTGCCCCTCAGCTCTGTCCCTGTCCATCTCTCTCTAACTGGTGAGGCTGACAATCGCTTAGATGACATTTTGGTTCAAGTATAGAGAATAATAATTGCGCTTTCTCTCATCATCTGCCAAAATGAAAATAATAATTTTACCAGATTAATAATAACTTATAGCATAATGTAATAAATGGTTTCATTTTGTCTTTCCAGTGGAAGAGTCATATTTTAGTTGCTCTGATGAACCAGTGGCCATAGACAGGACCCCAAAAGATGACTCTGTGCTGTTTCTTCTGCCGTACCAGGAGGAGAAAATCAACACTGACTATAGGTCGGAGGAGGAGAGGTGAGTCCTGGTGGCTCTTCCTTTGCCATCCCTCCCACTGCTTTTTAAACATCCCAACATGGTTTATTCTTTTATTTTCTGTTGCTGTTGCTGCGTTTTTGCTGCTTATGCATGTATAGGAATGTGCATATGTACAAATATACTTGTATAGAAAAGTTATATAAGAGTCTGCTTGTGTGTGCATATACACTGAACAAAAATATAAACGCAACGCTTTTGTTTTTGCTCCCATTCCCCATGGGATGGACGTAGAGACCTAAAATTCATTCCAGATACACAATATAACCATCCCTCCCAAACAGTGGTCACAAATCAGTCCAAATGTGTGGTAGTGGGCACATCTGCTATATTGAGATAATCCATCCCACCTCACAGGTGTGCCACATCAGGATGCTGATCTGACATCATGAGTAGTGCACAGGTGTACCTCAGACTGCCCACAACAAAAGGCCACCCTGGAATGTGCAGTTTTGTCTCACAGCAAAATGCCACAGATGCCACAAGCAATGAGGGAGCGTGCAATTGGCATGCTGACAGCAGGAATGTCAACCAGATCTGTCGCCCGTGCATTGAATGTTCATTTCTCAACCATAAGCCGTCTCCACAGGCGTTTCAGAGAATATGGCAGCACATCCAACCGGCCTCACAACCGCAGACCTCGTGTAACCACACCAGCCCAGGACCTCCACATCCAGCAGGTTCACCTCCAAGATCGTCTGAGACCAGCCACCCAGACAGCTGCTGGAACAATTGGTTTGCACAACCAAACAATTTCTGCACAAACTGTCAGAAACCGTCTCAGGGACGCTCAACTGCATGCCCGTCGTCCTCATCGGGGTCTTGACCTGACTCCAGCTCGTCGCCGTAACAGACTTGTGTGGGCAAATGCTCACATTCGATGGCGTCTGGCACGTTGGAGAGGTGTGCGCTTCACGGATGAATCATGGTTCACATTGTTCAGGGCAGATGGCAGCTGAGAATGTCCCAGTTCTTGCATGGCCAGCATACTCACCGGACATGTCACCCATTGAGCATGTTCGGGATGTGCTTGACCGGCGTATACGACAGCGTGTACCAGTTCCCACGAATATCCAACAACCTCGCACAGCCATTGAAGTGGAGTGGACCAACATTCCACAGGCCACAATTGACAATCTGATAGACTCCATGCGACGATGTGTTGCACTGCATGAGGCAAATGGTGGTCACACCAGATACTGACCGGTTCTGGGTCCCCAGACCCCCAATAGCGCAAAAAACTGCACATTCCAGGGTGGCCTTTTGTTGTGGGCAGTCTGAGGTACACCTGTGCACTACTCATGATGTCAGATCAGCATCCTGATGTGGCACACCTGTGAGGTGGGATGGATTATCTCAATATAGCAGATGTGCCCACTACCACACATTTGGACTGATTTGTGACCACTGTTTGGGAGGGATGGTTATATTGTGTATCTGGAATGAATTTTAGGTCTCTACGTCCATCCCATGGGGAATGGGAGCAGTAACAAAGGTGTTGCGTTTATATTTTTGTTCAGTGTATATGGATGTCTGTGAAGGTTCTCAGTCATCCAGGTCATCGTAGTCAAAGGAGCTTGCAAAGAAAAGCGTCTGGACTTCTTTAAGTTGCTTGAAGACGTTTCACCTCTCATCCGAGAAGCTTCTTCACTTCTAAGGTCAAATGGTGGAGAGTCCCAGATTAAATCTAGGACTCTGGCGGGGAGTGTTAATATAATGGTTTGGTCAAATGAAATTCATTCAGTTGGTATATATTCTATTTGTACCAAGTGGATTTTCTTACATTTCATTTTATATATTTCCGTTGCATTTTACTAAAAAAATATATTCCTTCCTGTTTATTGAGGGTTGCGAGGGTGAAGAATTATTGTGCCTGTGTGGCTTTGCAAGAAGTGCGAGAGGTGTGAAGTATTTTTAGGTGAATCAAACATTATTAAAGGTTTCTCTCAATATTTACAGTGTTTTAGAGTTTGCCGTGGTTGGGCCCCCTGACCTCTACAGGACTGGCTTCACATCAGTCGGCCCCCTGGCCACTATGGCCATGGCCTGGATCCGCTCTGAAAACAACCTGACTCATCTGTTGCCCATCTGCTTTGCTGCAAATACCAAGAGGTCAGCTGATGCTTTATTAAACCTGTATTTATACATTTGCATATATGCGCTTCAGATGAACCTGTCTGATCTGAATGTTTTATCCTGTCAGTTTACAGTCAGAGCCAAGATGTGTGTGGCTATACCAAAGTAAGAGCTTGCTTAGAAATATCTGGCAAAACAACTTCTTTCTTTACAGCAGGGTTTTATCTGAAAATACTCACTGCTTACATGTTCCTTTTCAAACTTTTTCAGGGGAAACCAGAACATTACCTGCTGGAACAGGTAGAAATTCAGGTCTTGTGTGTGAGATTCAGGTGATTTCGAGTGTGATAAGTGTGGTTGCGTGAGTTATTATCAATAATTAACCTTCTGCTCCTGGTCAGAACTGAAGTGTGAGAAGACAGAGATGACTCTGGTGCTCCCCATCACCTCGCTCACAAACATCAACCTTGCCGAACTCCAGCTTAACAGCCCCACCTGCCCCGTCAACTACAACAACACACATGTGACTGCAACCATCTCCTTGGACGGCTGTGGCACAAAGACTGTGGTAAAATACTACGCAATTATGTCTTCCTTTACTTTTTTGGTAGCTGTGGCTTTCTTCTTTTATTTTAATATGAAAGGCTTTTATTCAAGAAAGGAATCACAGCAGTATTTAAAGAGCAGCTTAACGTAAACTGAAACTCTTGTCTTTGCTGACACCATGTGGTTTCCTTTCTCCTTGTATAGATGTGTTTCAGGAGTCTTTAGAAAGCAGTTTTAACTAAGTAACGAATCAATAACTATGAACTATGAGTTGATGAATATCAAAATGGTGAAATAAAGCTTAGCTGAATTAGCTCAGTCAGCTCTGAGAATGTTCACTCTGAGTTAAGCTTGTAAGAAGAGTTCAGAGATTTAGGCTCAAACATGCAGCCTAAGGGCTGTGATTGTACCTCCGTATGGACTGAATCAAATGTAAGACATTAAACAGTCATATCATTCAGTAACAATTCCAGCGTAATGTAGCTTTAACCCCCAGCAGATTGCTCTTTCAGCACACATAAATGTCCTCTAGCCTAATATATATTGCCTACTGGACTTGACCTCTGTTCAGCTAAAAGAAAAAGAATTTGCCTCCATCTATCAAGACACATCCATGCTGTGTAATATTAGTGCTGTAAGGCTGGATAATGCTGTTCAGTGAAATTATAGTGGGATAAAAAAAGAAGGCTGTAAAGTTTAATTAAGTAGTCATCAGAGAATAAGAGAAATCCTTCTCATGTTTGCTTCAGGCTATAAAGGAGGGAGACGATATGTAAAAACTGAGGTGTTAAAATAAACTTTCCAGCGAGCAATGTCACAGAGTCACCTGCAGTAGACCAAGAGTTTAACTTATCTGTCTTTTCTTAAAAAAATAATTTCCCTTATTTGAAGCTCTGTCATCTGGTTACACAGAAGATGAAACTTATTGGAAACCTTTTATTCAAAATAGATTTTCTGGCCTTATATTAAAAATGATTTCTCAAACGATAAGATATTTTGCAGTGATAGATTATTTGTTTGGATTTTCATTTTCTCTTTTCTCATTCTCAATTTTTCCCAGCACTCGGGCCCAGAGCTGGTTTACACCAACACCTTGAAAACCGTGCGTCCCTACTCTATGATTAGCCGCCAGCCCTTACTTATCCTGCCTTTGGCCTGCCGCATCCCAGGAGTCCAGGTCAAGGGCCCAAATGCTTCAATTGAGATGCCCACAGAGAAAGAGACCTTTGGTGAGTTTCGTGTTTGGATTGAATTTTACCTCCCAGGAACAGGGCCCCTGGCACAATTCACCAGAAATCCCACGTTTCGCTCTAACGTCAACTCACCACAAAGAGTGCGTAGAGCTGTTGACTCGGAAACAGGAAGCAACTGCAGTAACAGTACCAGTGTAAGTGAAGAAAGTGGATCCAGGATCAAACAACTGGACCTCTACGTCAGGTCCAATTGCAGTGTGGTTCGAGCCGAGATGATAGTAAACGACTGCATCGAGTCTGAGACTGAGGACTTTGCAATAAGCCGTCCTATTCTAGAACAAGGGTCAGTAACATTCAGCTTGTGTCCTGTCATTTTTTCAAAGTTACCACTTTGGAGAGGACAGATGCTCTTAGAAAATCTTCTCAAAGAAATGTTGTTTTCAGTACATGAAGCATATCATACAAACTGAAATAGCAGTCGCATTTCTCTCTTTCAGGTGCTTGGCATCCAGCAACACCTTAGAGATTATTACTACCCAAAATAATTCCAGGGTTTACCGCCTTGATTTGAGTACAATACAGACCAATGGAACAACTGTAAGTGATGTCATATAACACACACATAAGCATAAGTGTCACTTTGCTGTACTCTTTCTGTGTACCAAAGGCTTGTTTCAAATAAAAGTTGAAACTGAGAAAGAAATCATTTTGACCAGCAAAATACAAAAAGTATTCAGGGTCATTCAATGTCAATTCATCAAATCAATGTTAAAGATACATTTCTTAAACGGCATTATGCAAAATTTCAGCATTACTGTGGCTGTTTTAGACAATTTTCTAAAAACTACTTGAGTTAGCTTTTTTCACAATTTCTGTCTCTAAGAACACTTAGGAACGCAGCTCAAGCTAGGAGAGCATGAAGGATGCTTGAAGTCCCTTAAATATTTGGATGTCTGATCTCCGACAGCTGATTTGTATTCCAGCAGAAACCACCGTTTTGTACGCAGGGGGTGATATTTTGTTTACAACTAGTCAGATACAAGGAGGATGATATTATTTAGTGCAGTTCAAGTCAGGTGAAAGGATCTAGCTCAAGTAGTTTTCTAGATAATTGAATTTTAAAAAGGGGGCTTCACAAAAACGGTGCTAGAAAAACATTTAAAACAGCCCTGGTGTTTTCCCTTCAAATACTTATCTGAGAGCAATAGTGGCATGATGTTTTTCATGATTCCTATTAAGAGTGTATTTTTGCCCTCAGTTTTGTTTTCAAACAAATTTGTGATGGTCGAGTGGGAAGTTGACAAATGAGGTGCTCCTTAAAAGTGATGCAAGCCCCTGTGAGTTTTGTAGTGTGTTGTAGCCACGGGAGTCATAATAACTCATAATAACTGTTTACTTAATTAACAGTTCTAGCATTTGAAAAATGAATTTTACAAGCTTTCCAAAAAACATTGTGTTTAAATTAAAATTACGATTTATTTTTATGTATGTTTTACCTTATTTATGTTTTAAAATAAAGTTGATATTTTTAGTTTGGAAGCCAGTTTTAGGGAAATCCCTACAATTTTTCTCCTGTTCAGTTGCACATCTGCTGTTTTCCGCTTTTTTAAATTTATTACATTCTCAGATGCAAAAATAAACAAATAAATAAATAAAAATTAAATGTTGGTGTAGCTGGTTCTATCCCACTGGGCCAAACAGATTTCCATGAGACTTTGTTTTATGTAGCTAGCACCATCATCTGCTCAATGTTTGAACAATATGTTGATTAGTTACCAAATACCTCTAAAGCAAATTGCAGATTTTAAACTAGAAAGTGCATTTTCTGAAGAAACTGCAGTGTGAATGCTTGAATCTGAATGTATGCACTGAAATGAATTAATTGCTGAATTTTGAGTTAAAAATATTGAATGAGATAAAAAAAAAAACAAAAAAAAAAAACGAATTTAACCTGAAAACAAAGGTGCTGAACTGCTAAAAGCTGAAGGTTACACAGAAGGAGGAGTTGGAAAAAAACTGAAAATGTTTTAAATGTAAATTAGAAAACCCTAAGAAATGAGAAAAGAACATTTAGAGTCAGAAAACATCTGAATGAATATTAAAAGGTCATATTCTTTGAATCACTGAATGACTAAAATGTGATCCCTCCACTTTGATCCACACAGTTTAAAAAATTTAAATGCCTGAGCTTTGAAAGACACTGTGTTGGAAAGAGAACAATAATGGCGACAATTTGAGGGTAAAATGATGGCTGTAACACTGTGGACACAGCAGCAGTTGAAAGAGAAGTGTTTAAGATGAATTTTGGCAGAGTGGCAGGCAGAGCTCGTTAAGCAGGCAGGTGTGAGCCTGGTTGCTATAGTGACCGCACCCAATGGCTCCATACACACGTACACAGACATGCGCCTCACTTTTGCTGCTTAAAATGAACAGAAAAGTCAGGCCGAAACAAATCGCTCCCAAATGAAAAGTAAAAGTCGTATTGACAAAATTCTTTCACCGTGAGCGACAGCAATGTCTAGTCTACCTAATTCTCAGTTTTCATGCCTGTGGAGCTTATTATATGGACGTGGTGACAGTGTAAAGACACCATGCTCTTCTGATTTTCAAACGAACCTTCTGAGCCATTTTAACATTAGAGTCTATGGAAGAGTTGGAGGGAGGAGGCTGTGCATTGGTGACATTTATGAAAGAACCATAACACCTAGTACAATAGTAAACACATTGGATGAAAGAGGACAGCCATGGCTACGTTTTGAGGGTAAAATCATACCTGTAGAGCAAACGCTGCGGACACAGCAGCAGTTTTAAAAAAGATTTTAAGATTAATTTTGTTGCTCCTCTCACTCTAGCAGTTGAGCTGCCTCACTCTAGCCCCAACATTCCGTCCCATACACACCCATTATAAACTCTGAAACGGGTGAAAAAACATCATGAAACTTAAACTGGAACTGAAGAAAAAGTATAATAGATATTGAAAAGATAAATACAAGTTGAATAGTTGAATGTCTTGTCTTCGTTTTAAAGTTTGAATGGTGGCTCTATGTCAATGTATGTGGAAGTAGATACAGTTTAAAGAGGAGGAAGTTGAATGAGAATTTGAAGGGTCTCCCCATTGAAATACATTATAAATTTTTGTTGAAAAAAGTTGAATAAAATTAAAAATATAAATGTTAAAAATGAGAAAAATAGAAGCAATGTTGTCCAAAAGAATAGGAATCTAACGGTGTTTGAATGGTTTTTCTAAGTTGAACGGTTTTGAAGGAGTAGGCTTTCAAAAAACGTACGGAATAGATAATAATAAAATAGAATAATAACTAGAAAGTGCATTTTCTGAAGAAACTGCAGTGTGAATGCTTGAATCTGAATGTATGCATTGAAATGAAATAATTACTGAATTTAAGTTAAAAATTTTGAATGAGATAAAAAAAAAAAAACCCGAATTTAACCTGAAAACAAAAGTGCTGAACTGCTAAAAGCTGAAGGTTACACAGAAGAAGAAGTTGGAAAAAAGCTGAAAATGTTTTAATTGTAAATTAGAAAAACCTAAGAAATGAGAAAAGAACATTTAGAGTCAGAAAACATCTGAAAGAATATTAAAAGGTCATATTCTTTGAATCACTGAATGACTAAAATGTGATCCCTCCACTTGGACCCACACAGTTTAAAAAGTTTACATCTCTGAGCTTTGAAAGACAAGATGTTGGAAAAAGAACAACGATGGCGACGTTTTGAGGGTAAAATGATGGCTTTAACACTGTGGACACAGCAGCAGTTGAAAGAGAAGTGTTTAAGATGAATCTTGGCACAGTGGCAGAGAGAGCTCGTTAAGCAGGCAGGTGTGAGCCTGGTTGCTATAGTGACCGCACCCAATGGCTCCATACACACGGACACAGACATGCACCTCACTTTTGCTGCTTAAAATGAACAGAAAAGTCAGGCCGAAACAAATCGTTCCCAAATGAAAAGTAAAAGTCGTATTGACAAAATTCTTTCACTGTGAGCGACAGCAATGTCTAGTCTACCAAATTCTCAGTTTTCATGTCTGTGGAGTTTATTATATGGACGTGGTGACAGTGGAAAGACACCATGCTCTTCTGATTTTCAAACGAACCTTCTGAGCCATTTTAACATTAGAGTCTATGGAAGAGTTGGAGGGAGGAGGCTGTGCATTGGTGACATTTATGAAAGAACCATAACACCTAGTACAATAGTAAACACATTGGATGAAAGAGGACAGCCATGGCTACGTTTTGAGGGTAAAATCATACCTGTAGAGCAAACGCTGCAGACACAGCAGCAGTTTTAAAAAAGATTTTAAGATTATTATTTTTGCTCCTCTCACTCTAGCAGTTGAGCTGCCTCACTCTAGCCCCAACATTCCGTCCCATACACACCCATTATAAACTCTGAAACGGGTGAAAAAACATCATGAAACTTAAACTGGAACTGAAGAAAAAGTATAATAGATATTGAAAAGATAAATACAAGTTGAATAGTTGAATGTCTTGTCTTCGTTTTAAAGTTTGAATGGTGGCTCTATGTGAACGTATGTTGAAGTAGTAAGAGTTTAAAAATGAGTAAGTTGAATGAGAATTTGAAGGGTCTCCCCATTGAAATACATGGGAAATTTTTGTTGAATAAAGTTGAATAAAATTAAAAATATAAATGTTAAAAATGAGAAAAATACAAGCAATCATGTCCAAAAGAATAGGAATCTAACGATGTTTGAATGGTTTTTCTAAGTTGAACGGTTTTGAAGGAGTAGGCTTTCAAAAAACGTACGGAATAGATAAAATATAATAATAAAGATTAGAAGAACAATACTGTGAATGCTTTTCAAGCATTCACACTAATAACTAGAAAGTGCATTTTCTGAAGAAACTGCAGTGTGAATGCTTGAATCTGAATGTATGCACTGAAATGAATTAATTGCTGAATTTTGAGTTAAAAATATTGAATGAGATTAAAAAAAAACAAAAAAAACAAAACGAATTTAACCTGAAAACAAAGGTGCTGAACTGCTAAAAGCTGAAGGTTACACAGAAGGAGGAGTTGGAAAAAAACTGAAAATGTTTTAAATGTAAATTAGAAAACCCTAAGAAATGAGAAAAGAACATTTAGAGTCAGAAAACATCTGAATGAATATTAAAAGGTCATATTCTTTGAATCACTGAATGACTAAAATGTGATCCCTCTGCTTGGATCCACACAGTTTAAAAAATTTAAAAGTCTGAGCTTTGAAAGACACGGTGTTGGAAAGAGAACAACGATGGCGACGTTTTGAGGGTAAAATGATGGCTTTAACACTGTGGACACAGCAGCAGTTGAAAGAGAAGTGTTTAAGATTAATTTTGGCAGAGTGGCAGAGAGAGCTCGTTAAGCAGGCAGGTGTGAGCCTGGTTGCTATAGTGACCGCACCCAATGGCTCCATACACACGACACAGACATGCACCTCACTTTTGCTGCTTAAAATGAACAGAAAAGTCAGGCCGAAACAAATCGCTCCCAAATGAAAAGTAAAAGTCGTATTGACAAAATTCTTTCACCGTGAGCGACAGCAATGTCTAGTCTACCTAATTCTCAGTTTTCATGCCTGTGGAGCTTATTATATGGACGTGGTGACAGTGTAAAGACACCATGCTCTTCTGATTTTCAAACGAACCTTCTGAGCCATTTTAACATTAGAGTCTATGGAAGAGTTGGAGGGAGGAGGCTGTGCATTGGTGACATTTATGAAAGAACCATAACACCTAGTACAATAGTAAACACATTGGATGAAAGAGGACAGCCATGGCTACGTTTTGAGGGTAAAATCATACCTGTAGAGCAAACGCTGCGGACACAGCAGCAGTTTTAAAAAAGATTTTAAGATTAATTTTTTTGCTCCTCTCACTCTAGCAGTTGAGCTGCCTCACTCTAGCCCCAACATTCCGTCCCATACACACCCATTATAAACTCTGAAACGGGTGAAAAAACATCATGAAACTTAAACTGGAACTGAAGAAAAAGTATAATAGATATTGAAAAGATAAATACAAGTTAAATAGTTGAATGTCTTGTCTTCGTTTTAAAGTTTGAATGGTGGCTCTATGTGAACGTATGTTGAAGTAGTAAGAGTTTAAAAATGAGTAAGTTGAATGAGAATTTGAAGGGTCTCCCCATTGAAATACATGGGAAATTTTTGTTGAATAAAGTTGAATAAAATTAAAAATATAAATGTTAAAAATGAGAAAAATAGAAGCAGTCATGTCCAAAATAATAGGAATCTAACGATGTTTGAATGGTTTTTCTAAGTTGAACGGTTTTGAAGGAGTAGGCTTTCAAAAAACGTACGGAAAAAGAAAATATAACTAGAAAGTGCATTTTCTGAAGAAACTGCAGTGTGAATGCTTGAATCTGAATGTATGCACTGAAATGAATTAATTGCTGAATTTTGAGTTAAAAATATTGAATGAAATTAAAAAAAAAACAAAAAAAAAAACAACCAAATTTAACCTGAAAACAAAGGTGCTGAACTGCTAAAAGCTGAAGGTTACACAGAAGCAGAAGTTGGAAAAAAGCTGAAAATGTTTTAAATGTAAATTAGAAAACCCTAAGAAATGAGAAAAGAACATTTAGAGTCAGAAAACATCTGAATGAATATTAAAAGTTCGTATTCTTTGAATCACTGAATGACTAAAATGTGATCCCTCCACTTGGACCCACACAGTTTAAAAAGTTTACATCTCTGAGCTTTGAAAGACAAGATGTTGGAAAAAGAACAACGATGGCGACGTTTTGAGGGTAAAATGATGGCTGTAACACTGTGGACACAGCAGCAGTTGAAAGAGAAGTGTTTAAGATGAATCTTGGCACAGAGTGAGAGAGAGCTCGTTAAGCAGGCAGGTGTGAGCCTGGTTGCTATAGTGACTGCACCCAGTGGCTCCATACACACGACACAGACATGCACCTCACTTTTGCTCCTTAAAATGAACAGAAAAGTCAGGCCGAAACAAATCGTTCCCAAATGAAAAGTAAAAGTCGTATTGACGAAATTCTTTCACCGTGAGCGACAGCAATGTCTAGTCTACCAAATTCTCAGTTTTCATGTCTGTGGAGTTTATTATATGGACGTGGTGACAGTGGAAAGACACCATGCTCTTCTGATTTTCAAACGAACCTTCTGAGCCATTTTAACATTAGAGTCTATGGAAGAGTTGGAGGGAGGAGGCTGTGCATTGGTGACATTTATGAAAGAACCATAACACCTAGTACAATAGTAAACACATTGGATGAAAGAGGACAGCGATGGCTACGTTTTGAGGGTAAAATGGTGGCTGTAGAGCAAACGCTGTGGACACAGCAGCAGTTTTAAAAAATATTTTAAGATTAATTTTTTTGCTCCTCTCACTCTAGCAGTTGAGCTGCCTCACTCTAGCCCCAACATTCCGTCCCATACACACCCATTATAAATTTTGAAACGGGTGAAAAAACATCATGAAACTTAAACTGGAACTGAAGAAAAAGTATAATAGATATTGAAAAGATAAATACAAGTTGAATAGTTGAATGTCTTGTCTTCGTTTTAAAGTTTGAATGGTGGCTCTATGTCAATGTATGTGGAAGTAGTAAGAGTTTAAAAATGAGTAAGTTGAATGAGAATTTGAAGGGTCTCCCCATTGAAATACATGGGAAATTTTTGTTGAATAAAGTTGAATAAAATTAAAAATATAAATGTTAAAAATGAGAAAAATACAAGCAATCATGTCCAAAATAATAGGAATCTAACGATGTTTGAATGGTTTTTCTAAGTTGAACGGTTTTGAAGGAGTAGGCTTTCAAAAAACGTACGGAATAGATAAAATATAATAATAAAGATTAGAAGAACAATACTGTGAATGCTTTTCAAGCATTCACACTAACTAGAAAGTGCATTTTCTGAAGAAACTGCAGTGTGAATGCTTGAATCTGAATGTATGCACTGAAATGAATTAATTACTGAATTTAAGTTAAAAATCTTGAATGAGATAAAAAAAAAAAAACCGAATTTAACCTGAAAACAAAAGTGCTGAACTGCTAAAAGCTGAAGGTTACACAGAAGAAGAAGTTGGAAAAAAGCTGAAAATGTTTTAATTGTAAATTAGAAAAACCTAAGAAATGAGAAAAGAACATTTAGAGTCAGAAAACATCTGAAAAAATATTAAAAGGTCATATTCTTTGAATCACTGAATGACTAAAATGTGATCCCTCCACTTGGACCCACACAGTTTAAAAAGTTTACATCTCTGAGCTTTGAAAGACAAGATGTTGGAAAAAGAACAACGATGGCGACGTTTTGAGGGTAAAATGATGGCTTTAACACTGTGGACACAGCAGCAGTTGAAAGAGAAGTGTTTAAGATGAATCTTGGCAGAGTGAGAGAGAGAGCTCGTTAAGCAGGCAGGTGTGAGCCTGGTTGCTATAGTGACCGCACCCAATGGCTCCATACACACGTACACAGACATGCGCCTCACTTTTGCTGCTTAAAATGAACAGAAAAGTCAGGCCGAAACAAATCGCTCCCAAATGAAAAGTAAAAGTCGTATTGACAAAATTCTTTCACCGTGAGCGACAGCAATGTCTAGTCTACCTAATTCTCAGTTTTCATGCCTGTGGAGCTTATTATATGGACGTGGTGACAGTGGAAAGACACCATGCTCTTCTGATTTTCAAACGAACCTTCTGAGCCATTTTAACATTAGAGTCTATGGAAGAGTTGGAGGGAGGAGGCTGTGCATTGGTGACATTTATGAAAGAACCATAACACCTAATACAATAGTAAACACATTGGATGAAAGAGGACAGCCATGGCTACGTTTTGAGGGTAAAATCATACCTGTAGAGCAAACGCTGCGGACACAGCAGCAGTTTTAAAAAAGATTTTAAGATTAATTTTTTTGCTCCTCTCACTCTAGCAGTTGAGCTGCCTCACTCTAGCCCCAACATTCCGTCCCATACACACCCATTATAAACTCTGAAACGGGTGAAAAAACATCATGAAACTTAAACTGGAACTGAAGAAAAAGTATAATAGATATTGAAAAGATAAATACAAGTTGAATAGTTGAATGTCTTGTCTTCGTTTTAAAGTTTGAATGGTGGCTCTATGTCAATGTATGTGGAAGTAGTAAGAGTTTAAAAATGAGTAAGTTGAATGAGGATTTGAAGGGTCTCCCCATTGAAATACATTATAAATTTTTGTTGAATAAAGTTGAATAAAATTAAAAATATAAATGTTAAAAATATGAAAAATAGAAGCAGTGTTGTCCAAAAGAATAGGAATCTAACGGTGTTTGAATGGTTTTTCTAAGTTGAACGGTTTTGAAGTTATAGGATTACAAAAAACGTACGGAATAGATAAAATATAATAATAATAATAACTAGAAAGTGCATTTTCTGAAGAAACTGCAGTGTGAATGCTTGAATCTGAATGTATGCACTGAAATGAATTAATTGCTGAATTTTGAGTTAAAAATATTGAATGAGATTAAAAAAAAACAAAAAAAAAAAAACGAATTTAACCTGAAAACAAAGGTGCTGAACTGCTAAAAGCTGAAGGTTACACAGAAGAAGGAGTTGGAAAAAAACTGAAAATGTTTTAAATGTAAATTAGAAAACCCTAAGAAATGAGAAAAGAACATTTAGAGTCAGAAAACATCTGAATGGATATTAAAAGGTCATATTCTTTGAATCACTGAATGACTCAAATGTGATCCCTCCACTTGGATCCACACAGTTTAAAAAGTTTAAATGCCTGAGCTTTGAAAGACACGGTGTTGGAAAGAGAACAATAATGGCGACAATTTGAGGGTAAAATGATGGCTGTAACACTGTGGACACAGCAGCAGTTGAAAGAGAAGTGCTTAAGATGAATCTTGGTACAGTGGCAGGCAGAGCTCGTTAAGCAGGCAGGTGTGAGCCTGGTTGCTATAGTGACCGCACCCAATGGCTCCATACACACGTACACAGACATGCGCCTCACTTTTGCTGCTTAAAATGAACAGAAAAGTCAGGCCGAAACAAATCGTTCCCAAATGAAAAGTAAAAGTCGTATTGACAAAATTCTTTCACCGTGAGTGACAGCAATGTCTAGTCTACTGAATTCTCAGTTTTCATGCCTGTGGAGTTTATTATATGGACGTGGTGACAGTGGAAAGACACCATGCTCTTCTGATTTTCAAACGAACCTTCTGAGCCATTTTAACATTAGAGTCTATGGAAGAGTTGGAGGGAGGAGGCTGTGCATTGGTGACATTTACGAAAGAACCATAACACCTAGGACAATAGTAAACACATTGGATGAAAGAGGACAGCCATGGCTACGTTTTGAGGGTAAAATCATACCTGTAGAGCAAACGCTGCGGACACAGCAGCAGTTTTAAAAAAGATTTTAAGATTAATTTTTTTGCTCCTCTCACTCTAGCAGTTGAGCTGCCTCACTCTAGCCCCAACATTCCGTCCCATACACACCCATTATAAACTCTGAAACGGGTGAAAAAACATCATGAAACTTAAACTGGAACTGAAGAAAAAGTATAATAGATATTGAAAAGATAAATACAAGTTGAATAGTTGAATGTCTTGTCTTCGTTTTAAAGTTTGAATGGTGGCTCTATGTCAATGTATGTGGAAGTAGATACAGTTTAAAGAGGAGGAAGTTGAATGAGAATTTGAAGGGTCTCCCCATTGAAATACATGGGAAATTTTTGTTGAATAAAGTTGAATAAAATTAAAAATATAAATGTTAAAAATGAGAAAAATAGAAGCAGTGTTGTCCAAAATAATAGGAATCTAACGGTGTTTGAATGGTTTTTCTAAGTTGAACGGTTTTGAAGGAGTAGGATTACAAAAAACGTACGGAATAGATAAAATATAATAATAATAAAGATTAGAAGAACAATACTGTGAATGCTTTTCAAGCATTCACACTAACTAGAAAGTGCATTTTCTGAAGAAACTGCAGTGTGAATGCTTGAATCTGAATGTATGCACTGAAATGAATTAATTGCTTAATTTTGAGTTAAAAATATTGAATGAGATTAAAAAAAAAACAAAAAAAAAAAACACGAATTTAACCTGAAAACAAAGGTGCTGAACTGCTAAAAGCTGAAGGTTACACAGAAGAAGGAGTTGGAAAAAAACTGAAAATGTTTTAAATGTAAATTAGAAAACCCTAAGAAATGAGAAAAGAACATTTAGAGTCAGAAAACATCTGAATGAATATTAAAAGGTCATATTCTTTGAATCACTGAATGACTCAAATGTGATCCCTCCACTTTGATCCACACAGTTTAAAAAGTTTAAATGCCTGAGCTTTGAAAGACACGGTGTTGGAAAGAGAACAATAATGGCGACAATTTGAGGGTAAAATGATGGCTGTAACACTGTGGACACAGCAGCAGTTGAAAGAGAAGTGCTTAAGATGAATCTTGGTACAGTGGCAGGCAGAGCTCGTTAAGCAGGCAGGTGTGAGCCTGGTTGCTATAGTGACTGCACCCAAGGGCTCCATACACACGTACACAGACATGCGCCTCACTTTTGCTGCTTAAAATGAACAGAAAAGTCAGGCCGAAACAAATCGTTCCCAAATGAAAAGTAAAAGTCGTATTGACAAAATTCTTTCACCGTGAGCGACAGCAATGTCTAGTCTACCTAATTCTCAGTTTTCATGCCTGTGGAGCTTATTATATGGACGTGGTGACAGTGTAAAGACACCATGCTCTTCTGATTTTCAAACGAACCTTCTGAGCCATTTTAACATTAGAGTCTATGGAAGAGTTGGAGGGAGGAGGCTGTGCATTGGTGACATTTACGAAAGAACCATAACACCTAGGACAATAGTAAACACATTGGATGAAAGAGGACAGCCATGGCTACGTTTTGAGGGTAAAATCATACCTGTAGAGCAAACGCTGCGGACACAGCAGCAGTTTTAAAAAAGATTTTAAGATTAATTTTTTTGCTCCTCTCACTCTAGCAGTTGAGCTGCCTCACTCTAGCCCCAACATTCCGTCCCATACACACCCATTATAAACTCTGAAACAGGTGAAAAAACATCATGAAACTTAAACTGGAACTGAAGAAAAAGTATAATAGATATTGAAAAGATAAATACAAGTTGAATAGTTGAATGTCTTGTCTTCGTTTTAAAGTTTGAATGGTGGCTCTATGTCAATGTATGTGGAAGTAGTAAGAGTTTAAAAATGAGTAAGTTGAATGAGAATTTGAAGGGTCTCCCCATTGAAATACATGGGAAATTTTTGTTGAATAAAGTTGAATAAAATTAAAAATATAAATGTTAAAAATGAGAAAAATAGAAGCAGTCATGTCCAAAATAATAGGAATCTAACGATGTTTGAATGGTTTTTCTAAGTTGAACGGTTTTGAAGGAGTAGGCTTTCAAAAAACGTACGGAAGAATAAAATAGAATAAAGATTCGAATAACAATACTGTGAATGCTTTTCAAGCATTCACACTAACTAGAAAGTGCATTTTCTGAAGAAACTGCAGTGTGAATGCTTGAATCTGAATGTATGCACTGAAATGAATTAATTGCTGAATTTTGAGTTAAAAATATTGAACGAGATGAAAAATACAGAAATTTGCACATGAAAACAAAAAAGCTGAACTGCTAAAAGCTGACAATCACACAGAGAAGAAGTTGGAAAAAAGCTGAAAATGTTTAAAATGTAAATTAGAAAAAGATGAGTAATGAGAAAAGAAAATTTAGAGTCAGAAAACATCTGAAAGAATATTAAAAGGTCATATTCTTTGAATCACTGAATGACTAAAATGTGATCCCTCCACTTTGATCCACACAGTTTAAAAATTTTAAATGTCTGAGATTTTAAAGACACAGTGTTAGAAAGAGAACAACGATGGCGACGTTTTGAGGGTAAAATGATGGCTGTAACACTGTGGACACAGCAGCAGTTGAAAGAGAAGTGTTTAAGATGAATCTTGGCAGAGTGAGAGAGAGAGCTCGTTAAGCAGGCAGGTGTGAGCCTGGTTGCTATAGTGACCGCACCCAATGGCTCCATACACACGACACAGACATGCACCTCACTTTTGCTGCTTAAAATGAACAGAAAAGTCAGGCCGAAACAAATCGTTCCCATATGAAAAGTACAAGTCGTATTGACGAAATTTTTTCACCGTGAGCGACAGCAATGTCTAGTCTACTGAATTCTCAGTTTTCATGCCTGTGGAGTTTATTATATGGACGTGGTGACAGTGGAAAGACACCATGCTCTTCTGATTTTCAAAAGAACCTTCTGAGCCATTTTAACATTAGAGTCTATGGAAGAGTTGGAGGGAGGAGGCTGTGCATTGGTGACATTTATGAAAGAACCATAACACCTAGGACAATAGTAAACACATTGGATGAAAGAGGACAGCGATGGCTACGTTTTGAGGGTAAAATGGTGGCTGTAGAGCAAACGCTGCGGACACAGCAGCAGTTTTAAAAAAGATTTTAAGATTAATTTTTTTGCTCCTCTCACTCTAGCAGTTGAGCTGTCTCACTCTAGCCCCAACATTCCGTCCCATACACACCCATTATAAACTCTGAAACGGGTGAAAAAACATCATGAAACTTAAACTGGAACTGAAGAAAAAGTATAATAGATATTGAAAAGATAAATACAAGTTGAATAGTTGAATGTCTTGTCTTCGTTTTAAAGTTTGAATGGTGGCTCTATGTCAATGTATGTGGAAGTAGTAAGAGTTTAAAAATGAGTAAGTTGAATGAGGATTTGAAGGGTCTCCCCATTGAAATACATTATAAATTTTTGTTGAATAAAGTTGAATAAAATTAAAAATATAAATGTTAAAAATATGAAAAATAGAAGCAGTGTTGTCCAAAAGAATAGGAATCTAACGGTGTTTGAATGGTTTTTCTAAGTTGAACGGTTTTGAAGGAGTAGGCTTTCAAAAAACGTACGGAATAGATAATAATAAAATAGAATAATAATAAAGATTCGAATAACAATACTGTGAATGCTTTTCAAGCATTCACACTAATAATAAAGATTAGAAGAACAATACTGTGAATGCTTTTCAAGCATTCACACTAATAAAGATTCGAATAACAATACTGTGAATGCTTTTCAAGCATTCACACTAATTAATTTTACTAATCAGTAAGTGCTATCAAGCATGCTATGGAAATGTACTGACCACTGCACACATCATGTGTGGTGGCTGGCTTGTTCTGAGCAATTTGTCTTGATTGTGCTTTAGAATTGTTCCAGTATTAATGCTTCGTAAACAGCTGTAGTGCTCTATGTGGCGATAGTGTGAAATACTTTAATCTGAACACTGCTAAGTGTGGCTTTTTGTGTTTACAGCTGTATGTCCAGTGCACAGTCAATCTGTGCATTACCACCATGCCCTCTCTGTTGTGCCCAAATCTATGTACCAGCTCCAGGAGTCAGAGCACCCTGGTTGGCAGTGTGTTCACCAGCAGCTACACAGTCAAATCAGGACCTGTGAGCCTTGTGCTCACCACTCCTGCTCCAACCACAACAGCCGTGGCAAACACAACAACCGCAGCAAATACAACAAGTACTAATGTAACAACCGCTACTACAGCCACAGTTACAACTACTCGTACAACCAATACTGCAAGTACATCAGCAACTCCAGCTGTTACAGCTGCAACTACTGCAACCAGTATCACAACCAATACTGCAAGTACATCAGCAACTCCAGCTGTTACAGCTGCAACTACTGCAACCAGTATCACAACCAATACTGCAAGTACATCAGCAACTCCAGCTGTTACAGCTGCAACTACTGCAACCAGTATCACAACCAATACTGCAAGTACATCAGCAACTCCAGCTGTTACAGCTGCAACTACTACAGCTGTCCATAACACCGCAGGAAGTGGTAAGACAATTTATTTTAAACAAGACTTAACCTCTCCTCTGTTTTTAAACATTAATTCACTAACATGTAAAAGACAATATTAATGAAAATAAAAGTCAGTTTTAACCTTTTGGGTTTCCTGCAACAGTGGTTTTGATTTTCAGGAAAGTAATGAGCAGTGGCTTATTTCAGGGCCACTGGCTTATTCATTCCTGGCCAGGTGCCTAAATATAAGCAAATTAAAACATGTAGGTCACACTCAAGTCAAAGATGACAAAAGTGCTTTACAGGCTATGCAAATTATACATTTAATTAAGCGTTGGTCAACTTTTAATATTTCCATCGTTTTTAATACATTTAATTAAGAAAATGTAAATGTTCCTGTGTCTGAAGTACTTTGGGTCAACTTCTGTTGTTTAAATGTGCTACAGGCTCTAAATAAAAAAAGTGTGAGAGTCAACATAAAAAGATTTTAAAGTTTTTCAAGTTGCATGTTTGATGTACATTTTTTCATTTCCATAAAACAGTTCAGTGGGCTGCATACTGAACTTGAAGGATAGAAACAAAGTATCGATCCTATCACACTAGTGTCAACCTTACACCGATACAAGTGTTGGAATCAATACTATCAATATTTTTGATTGATCCGCCCCTCTCTACCTTCTTTAAGGAGTCCCAAAGAGATTTGTATCCCTTCCAAGTGTCAAACTGGTGATCTTTCACTTGTTAGGCAAATGTGTAAAATATTACCATATTCAATTATATAATCTTGCTTTTAATGTTTAAATGTTAATAAGTGCACAGTGTTAACTGTAAACTTAACTCACTGACCTCATCTCTCTTCCACTGCAGCTCCATATCAGGCCTCATCTCTGGCAACAGGAGTGATTTTGACAACTTTCAGCATATTTCTTCAGAAAATGCTCCTTTGCTGATCCTGCATCTGGAGTTATCTGTCACATTAGGGAGCACCTCATTCGTTTCCTTTGGACATTTAGAGATAGAATCACACAAATGATTCCAGTGTGTATTTTGAGCTGTTTCAGATTCCCACATTAAAGTGAGATCACACAAAATACTGTCAAAGGGAAAAGAAATAGATTGCATAGAATTTTCTTAATTCCTCTATCCTCTATCTATGTTTTTAGAATAACATAAATATGTTGCTAAGTAGTTATTATTATTAACCATGTTTCTAATAATTTTTCCTTTTTACAGTTCTATTTTATTAATCTATTATAAGGCCTTTCAACTGTGTTTGTTTGCCAATATGAATAAAGCATGAATTATTATTTGATGAAAGCTGTACTGGTATTGGATCGATTTCCTAGCTGTTGTAGGAGATTTTGTGAAAAGAAGCCACTTTTTTCCCCTTAATCAATCTCTACTGATGCCAAAGAAAAATAGAAAAAAAAATTTTTTTCCAGGAGCACTAATCAAGGTCCTAGGTCTAATAATAAGATCAGTGGTATTAGAAAAATCTCCAGGGTGGTTTTAACAATGAGGCAGAGAACAGCAAGTAGGAGGGTTATACAGGTATTTTAATTGTGAGTATGTAAATATGTCCTCATCCTTGGAGATCAGTATGTGCAATTAAATTATTTAGCTCTAAGGTACACTTACTAGCCATATCTTATTTTATCAACACATGTGTGGTGTCATATCAGAATCAGTTGTAGAATAATACATATATAAGCCTAAATATCAGTGCAAATAAATACTTATTAAATGCACTAACTGTATACGTTAGTCATTGTAACTGACAAGAAAGTTACTGAGCTTATCTGTTGAATTCAGTATATTGTGCCGTACACGTAATGCCATGGAAGGCGTGCTGCCGTCCATGGCATGCTGATGACCCTGCACTTGGCATGACCATAGACGCTTTTAACCAAAGGTATGGTACAGGCCTGGCCCACAGCCTTAACTGTATTTGTTTTCATTCTGTAGTGCTGACCAATCCCGGTTCAAACTGGGAGGAGACCAACCCGCCCTTCCCAATAGACACACCTCTATGTTCAAGGAACAGCGCTTCACACACACACTGTTGTTAGCGACGTAGCCACTACGGCCAGTTTGATTTTCCACATTTCCAATTACGGCTACTTCTTAAAACTTCGCTTTTTTTCCACTGTCGGGTGAATGCACGAGTAGCGGCGTGTTGGTCGAGATCCCTTCCACTGGTGGGTCAAGTTGTTGCTGGTGGCGGTTCCCCGAGGTAAGTTAAAGTGGTGTTAGCTGGCTAGCCGGAGAGTCTGTAGTGATGAGGGGGGTTGGTTGTTGTGCTAACATAGCAATCAGTTAGCTACTAAATAACCTTGTCTAGTCTCCAAATAGTGAGCCAACGCGGATTACTTTCTGTTGCTGATGTAGTTTAGTGTTATAGCAGAATAGTGTGGGAGTTTATTTGCGGTTGCGTTAACTTGCAGTGTCGACAAGTCAGTGGAACCAAGTCGCTGGTTAGGTTAGCAATCTAAGAGCGGCGACCATGAACTAGCTTACAGGCTAACCTGACAACATGTATTTTTGATCACAGTTTGTTCTTGCTACAACTGATTTTTATTGCTGGATCGGGGTGATGTCAAAGTAACGTAACTGACAGATAAGTAGTTTTGGCTGGGAGGAAAAAAAATCATTTTTGCAACTTCTAGCTTAACTTGCCGTTTATGCGACATTTGCATTAGCTGTGCGAAGTGTTAGCTTGTTGGCTAGCTGGTGTTCTTCTTGAGCTAACCACCTAGCATAGCCAAATTAATTACTGAC